>NC_138775.1:296485072-296849676 GCF_965119305.1 Pelophylax lessonae | reverse complement strand
CAATCCATTCTGCACCTTATTTGGCTATGTTTTTGCTTAGAAATGATACCGTCTACGGAGTCACCCTGACTGGAGCAGCATCCGTCTGCCCCCGGAGACCTCCTTTAGAGCGTTGGTCCTTTATACTTTGGTTTCTCTTCAGATCGAATAAATCTTTCGCCTTTTACTAAAGATTTCCGTGGAGAGGAACAACCATGAGTTTCAGAGAATTTTTTGATGCCCAGCTGATGCTGGGCTTGCTAATTTGTTAAAAAGAATAGATTGAGTTCCTTTAAAACTGGAAAGACACTACTGAGACAGTGTTAAAGTTGTTGGTGGTGGTGGTGGTTATTGTGGCATAGAGGACGCTTGCATGGTCTTGGTCTATCGACAAATTATGGGACCATTGAAAAGTTTTGAGTGTTTTTTTTGGCTTCGTGCGGTTGTTCCAAATTTGAAAGTTGTTGGTGTAGTCGTTCAAATCGGCTCCTGCTTTAATTCTTTTAAAGGACTCGCTCCCGTTAGCAAAGTGCGTTGCAGCCCCTTGAAAAACCTTTCCGCACGCATGCTCCATTTTTGGCAAGTCAGCCTGCGAAGTCCTATTCGACTCGGTTTAAGGGATCCTTAAAAAGCCCAGGGCAACACGCCGTACCCCAATTCCATTGCCCTGCGCCTTACATGGTGCTGATCAAGCTAATCGCTAGAAGTGCCTACTGATTTCCGCTATGCAGCCGTAAAGACATGCAAATTAGGCTGTCCTGCTCTATAGCGGCCTTCTCCCATAACCCCCTGCAGTAGGCCGGCCTTTCGCTTTTCTTTATTTGCATAACCCTAATGTATCCTGGGTAATATATTTTGTCATTTGTAGCTTGATAAACTCTTGCAAGTGGTGTTTTTGTTTGACTTATCATTTTGGGCAATCAATTCTGCACCTTATTTGGCTATGTTTTTGCTTAGAAATGATACCGTCTACGGAGTCACCCTGACTGGAGCAGCATCCGTCTGCCCCCGGAGACCTCCTTTAGAGCATTGGTCCTTTATACTCTGGTTTCTCTTCAGATCGAATAAATCTTTCGCCTCTTACTAAAGATTTCCGTGGAGAGGAACAACCATGAGTTTCAGAGAATTTTTTGATGCCCAGCTCATGCTGGGCTTGCCAATTTGTTAAAAAGAATAGATTGAGTTCCTTTAAAACTGGAAAGACACTACTGAGACAGTGTTAAAGTTGTTGTTGGTGGTGGTGGTTATTGTGGCAAAGAAGATGCTTGCATGGTCTTGGTCTATCGACAAATTATGGGACCATTGAAAAGTTTTGAGTGTTTTTTTGGCTTCATGCGGTTGGTCCGAATTTGAAAGTTGTTGGTGTAGTCGTTCAAATCGGCTCCTGCTTTAATTCTTTTAAAGGACTCGCTCCCGTTAGCAAAGTGCGTTGCAGCCCCTTGAAAAACCTTTCCGCATGCTCCATTTTTGGCAAGTCAGCCTGCGAAGTCCTATTTGACTCCTTTTAAGGGATCCTTAAAAAGCCCAGGGCAACACGCCGTACCCCAATTCCATTGCCCTGCGCCTTACATGGTGCTGATCAAGCTAAGCGCTAGAAGTGCCTACTGATTTCCGCTATGCAGCCGTAAAGACATGCAAATTAGGCTGTCCTGCTCTATAGCGGCCTTCTCCCATAACCCCCTGCAGTAGGTCGGCCTTTCGCTTTTCTTTATTTGCATAACCCTAATGTATCCTGGGTAATATATTTTGTCATTTGTAGCTTGATAAACTCTTGCAAGTGGTGTTTTTGTTTGACTTATCATTTTGGGCAATCAATTCTGCACCTTATTTGGCTATGTTTTTGCTTAGAAATGATACCGTCTACGGAGTCACCCTGACTGGAGCAGCATCCGTCTGCCCCCGGAGACCTCCTTTAGAGCGTTGGTCCTTTATACTCTGGTTTCTCTTCAGATCGAATAAATCTTTCGCCTTTTGCTAAAGATTTCCGTGGAGAGAAACAACTATGAGTTTCAGAGAATTTTTTGATGCCCAGCTAATGCTGGGCTTGCTAATTTGTTAAAAAGAATAGATTGAGTTCCTTTAAAACTGGAAAGACACTACTGAGACAGTGTTAAAGTTGTTGTTGGTGGTGGTTATTGTGGCAAAGAAGATGCTTGCATGGTCTTGGTCTATCGACAAATTATGGGACCATTGAAAAGTTTTGAGTGTTTTTTTGGCTTCATGCGGTTGGTCCGAATTTGAAAGTTGTTGGTGTAGTCATTCAAATCGGCTCCTGCTTTAATTCTTTTAAAGGACTCGCTCCCGTTAGCAAAGTGCGTTGCAGCCCCTTGAAAAACCTTTCCGCATGCTCCATTTTTGGCAAGTCAGCCTGCGAAGTCCTATTCGACTCCTTTTAAGGGATCCTTAAAAAGCCCAGGGCAACACGCCGTACCCCAATTCCATTGCCCTGCGCCTTACATGGTGCTGATCAAGCTAAGCGCTAGAAGTGCCTACTGATTTCCGCTATGCAGCCGTAAAGACATGCAAATTAGGCTGTCCTGCTCTATAGCGGCCTTCTCCCATAACCCCCTGCAGTAGGCCGGCCTTTCGCTTTTCTTTATTTGCATAACCCTAATGTATCCTGGGTAATATATTTTGTCATTTGTAGCTTGATAAACTCTTGCAAGTGGTGTTTTTGTTTGACTTATCATTTTGGGCAATCAATTCTGCACCTTATTTGGCTATGTTTTTGCTTAGAAATGATACCGTCTACGGAGTCACCCTGACTGGAGCAGCATCCGTCTGCCCCCGGAGACCTCCTTTAGAGCGTTGGTCCTTTATATTTTGGTTTCTCTTCAGATCGAATAAATCTTTCGCCTTTTACTAAAGATTTCCGTGGAGAGGAACAACCATGAGTTTCAGAGAATTTTTTGATGCCCAGCTGATGCTGGGCTTGCTAATTTGTTCAAAAGAATAGATTGAGTTCCTATAAAACTGGAAAGACACTACTGAGACAGTGTTAAAGTTGTTGGTGGTGGTGGTGGTTATTGTGGCATAGAGGACGCTTGCATGGTCTTGGTCTATCGACAAATTATGGGACCATTGAAAAGTTTTGAGTGTTTTTTTTGGCTTCGTGCGGTTGGTCCGAATTTGAAAGTTGTTGGTGTAGTCGTTCAAATCGGCTCCTGCTTTAATTCTTTTAACCACTTGCCGACCGCCGCACGACTATCTACGGCGGCGGTCAGCCCCTCACAGGCAAAGTGACGTAGGTCTAAGTCGCTCGCCTGTGAGGGTTTAGGGAGCGAGCGCGCGCCGCCGGAGGCGCGCTCCCGCTCCCGCGTGGTCACGGACCCCCCCGCGCGTGTGACCGGCGGACCCGATCGCCGCCGGCCACTCTGCGATCGGCGGGGGAGAGGGAGAAAGTCAGGCAGCTTGTGTAAACAAGCTGCCTGTCATTCTCCTCTCTGTATGAGAGATGATCACATGGATCTACTATGTAGATCCATTGATCACTCTGCATACAGTTGAAGCCACAGCCAATCACAGTTAGAATCACGCCCCTAGGGACACACACAGCCCCTCCCTCTCAAATAAAGTTAACCCCTTCCCTACCAGTGTATTTTTACAGTAACAGTGCATATATATAGCACTGATTACTGTAGAAATGTCACTGGTAACCCCAAAAGTGTCAAAAATGTCAGTCAAGGGTCCGATCTGTCCGCCGCAATGTCGCAGTACCGCAAAAAAAATCGCAGATCGCCGCCATTACGCGTTAAAAAAAAAACAACAAAAATGACAAAAATCTTTCCCTTTGTTAGTAAACGCAATAACTTTTGCGCAAACCAATCAAAATACGCTTTTTGCGATTTTTTTTACCAAACATAGTTAGCATAAAACAAATTGGCCGAAAATATTAAAAAATTTTGATTTTTACATTTTTTTTGGGGGGAATTTCATATAAAAAAAGGGAAAAATATTGCTATTTTTGCAAAATTTACGCTCTTTTTTTGTTTATAGCGCGTGATCAAAAAATCGCACAGGTGATCAAATACCGCCAAAAGAAAGCTCTGTTTGTGGGAAAAAAAGGACGCCAAATTCGTTTAGGTACAGCGTCGCACGACCGCGCAATTGTCCGTTAAAGTCACGCAGTGCCGAATCGCAAAATACCCTCTGGTCGTTTAGCAGCCAAATCCTCCGGGGCTTAAGTGGTTAAAGGACTCGCTCCCGTTAGCAAAGTGCGTTGCAGCCCCTTGAAAAACCTTTCCGCACGCATGCTCCATTTTTGGCAAGTCAGCCTGCGAAGTCCTATTCGACTCGGTTTAAGGGATCCTTAAAAAGCCCAGGGCAACACGCCGTACCCCAATTCCATTGCCCTGCGCCTTACATGGTGCTGATCAAGCTAATCGCTAGAAGTGCCTACTGATTTCCGCTATGCAGCCGTAAAGACATGCAAATTAGGCTGTCCTGCTCTATAGCGGCCTTCTCCCATAACCCCCTGCAGTAGGCCGGCCTTTCGCTTTTCTTTATTTGCATAACCCTAATGTATCCTGGGTAATATATTTTGTCATTTGTAGCTTGATAAACTCTTGCAAGTGGTGTTTTTGTTTGACTTATCATTTTGGGCAATCAATTCTGCACCTTATTTGGCTATGTTTTTGCTTAGAAGCGATAGCGTCTACGGAGTCACCCTGACTTTTGCAGCATCCATCTGCCCCCTTCCTCTTTTCTTTATTTATGTACATTATTTGTTTTTGTTATTTTTCTTTTAATTTTTTTCTTTATTTTGAAATAGTCTATTTCAGTATATATGGTGAGTTTAGTGCAAATTGAAGTCTAAAATTCAAGAGTTGCGTGATTGATTGAAAGAACATATTTGCTGCTGCTTCGTGTTCTGTTACATTAGGAAAGCTATTGGAACGCATAGTGCCCTGTTGGAAAGCACAGCGCATGCTCAGTATGTTTTCTCGGCCATCCTTTCTGGTTGCGGAATCTGATAGGTAGCGGTATTCTCATAGAACACGACAGCGGCCGGAGGACATTGGGGCATCGTAGGGACAAGGTCAATTTCACTACAGGTTAATCCCGATTGTGGCTCTGGGTTACCGCTTTTGGTACTGAAAATTAACCCAGAGCCACACTCGGGATTACAGCCAAGGAGGTTAATAGATTAAATTTCTAGGTTTATCGGCTCCATCTAGTGGCCATAATGCAGGTTGTTTTTTCTCCAAAATATCTTAATCAAGATGATACCACATTATGGCCACTAGATGGGGCTGATAATCCTAAAAATCAGCATAATAAGTAAAATATAGTCAGAATTTGTGATGGCTCGACAAATGCTTGCAACATTCGTCCAACAATTTTTTTTATACCAAACTCCATATTCTTCCACCCTTCGCCCTTTATCCCATAGATCTTCTCCATGTCTTGTTCCAAGAATTGATTTTTCTTTTCTTCTGTCCCCAGATGTGGACGCCTCACATTTCATATTCGGCTGCCTTACAGCTATCTCCACTTCCCCTTCGTAGAGGCGGCCATTAACACCACTTACTACGAAGACTATTGCCAGAACTGCAGCTTCTATGCCAATGTCACTTGGAACGCCAAGGTAAGCGCTAACGTGGCAGGCCATCTGTTGGGTGAATTATTGTTTATAAGAGGTTGATATCAGCATGCAACTAATTACTGGAAATATGTTCAAAAAACTACCAGTGCACAAAAAAAAAATAGCATCTTCAAGTAACTTTATTAGTCTACATTGTGGAAACACATATCTCCCCTGGATCCTCCCATGTTTTTCACCCAAGGCCTTCAAGCTTACCCTCAGCCTTCCCTACAGTTGTACTGGCTTCTCTCCCGGACTGAATTGGGTTATTCTATTTTTTATGCACACTGAGAGCTTCTCACAATATACAATAGAAGTGGTAGCAAGTCAGATAAAGCCCCTCCTCATTTCCTGGCTGGAGGATGGCCTGACTGTCCCTGGTCAGAATCACATGTAGGCATTACCTAGTGTGGTCTGCATGCTGATACAGGCTGCCTAGAAATGTCCAATCCTCCAGACTGACACCCACCAATCAGGGCATTTTGATATTTGCATAACTCCTCCCACTTCTTGCATGTGAGGGCTCTTGAGAAGAGTACTGAGGCCGGTGCTGTGATGTTTTCAGCAAGCTATGTACAACCCCTGCCGGCCCCTCCCACCAGCCATGATCTGTCTGCATTGCATAGAGAAGCACAGAGACTCAGTGATGACATCACTAGGACTAAAATAAAATATATAAATATGCGGCCTCGGTGGGTGGGCCTTGGCGCCAAAGGACTTCATATTTGCGTGAATTGGTGGTATACAGCTGTGTCAAGAGCATGTTACCGGCAGCTAACAGAAAGCTTCCAATTGATGCTTCTGATTATGTGACCGCCGTGACAACTAATCATGGCGGTCACATGACCATAAACCCCGCCCGCCTCCTAGCATCCTAAACCTCATAAAGGGCAAAGATGTGCTGGCTCAAAGTGGTTAAACGTTTTATTAGCATGTTGATGAGGAAGGAGGAGGAGGTCAGAAAAGGCAAAAAAGCATTTATTTTTTGGTAGAGGCCACTTATTCTATTAAGCCCATCTTTGAGTGAAACGCGTCAGTAGCAACAGACTTTGCACCATCATTTCCCCACTGTTATCCATTATGGTCATGGTTTAGCGTTTCTATTGCTAGGATAAAAATCTGGGAAAGGTTACATTGTAGCTATTCCAGGAATGTGTAGCTCTGTGGCTGGGCAATTCACCTTTTACAGCATTTGGATTATTAGATTGCTACATCAGTCCCTATGCGTGACCCCCAATACAGCCAATAAGGACCCCGGTCCACCTGTGATGCGTATCTCTTTGAAATTAGGTGTAGAGAAAATTCTGTATCTGGCTACAAGTCTCCAACGAAGGTGAGAAAGGAAATCTGAAGCTGCAGCAATATCACTGCTACATAGTTGCTGTTAAAATGGGAGGAGGTGCTGCATTTGTACTGTTCAGAAAATTTGGAATTGCAAAGGGGGAGTATAGGAAAATGTTGCTGAAGGTTAACTTACACTTTAATTGGAACGTTGAATTTCAAGTACAGATATATTTATACAGTTATATTGTTTCAGCTTGAACCATACCATATCTGTACGATCCCTCTAGAACAGGGGGTCTCCAAACTTTCTAAACAAGGGGGCAGTTACTGCCTTTCACACTTTAGGGGGGCCCGGACTGTGGCCAGTGGGAGTAGAAAATGTCCTATTTTTGGTATTAAAAGAATAGTGTCCCATGGTTGGTGTCAGTGGGAGGAATAGTGCCCCATCATTGGTGTCAGTGGGAAGAATAGTGTCCCATGGTTGGTGTCAGTGGGAGCAATAGTGCTCCATCAATGGTGTCAGTGGGAGGAATAGTGCTCCATCAATGGTGTCAGTGGGAGGAATAGTGCTCCATAAATGGTGTCAATGGGAGGAATAGTGCCTCATCATTGGTATCAGTGGGAGGAATAGTGCCCAAACGTTGGTGTCAGTGGGAGGAATAGTGTCCCATGGTAGGTTTCAGTGGGAGGAATAGTGCTCCATCAATGGTGTCAGTGGGAGGAATAGTGCCCCATCATTGGTGTCAGTGGGAAGAATAGTGCCCCATCATTGGTATCAGTGTGAGGAATAGTGCCCCGATCATTGGTATCAGTGGGAGGAATAGTTCCCCATCGTTGGTATTAGTGGGAGGAATAGTGCCCCATCATTGGTGTCAGTGGGAGGAATAGTGTCCCATCTTTGGTATCAGTGGGAGGAATAGTGCCCCATCATTGGTGTCAGTGGGAGGAATGGTGCCCCATCGTTGGTGTCAGTGGAAGGAATAGTGCCCAATCATTGGTGTCAGTAGGAGGAATAATGGGCCATCATTGGTGTCAGTGGGAGGAATAGTGCCCCATCATTGGTGTCAGTGGGAGAAATAGTGCCCCATCATTGGTGTCAGAAGGAGGAATAGTGCCCCATCATTGGTGTCAGTGGGAGGAATGGTGCCCCATCATTGGTGTCAGTAGAAGGAATAATGCCCCATCATTGGTGTCAATGGGAGGAATAGTGAATCATCATTGGTGTCAGTGGAAGGAAAAGTGCCCCATCATTGGTGTCAGTGGAAGGAATAATGCCCCATCTTTGGTGTCAGTAGGAGGAATAATGCCCCATTATTGGTGTCAGTAGGAGGAATTATAGCCCATCATTTGTATCAGAGGTAGAAATAGTGCCCCATCATCGGTGTCAGTGGGAGGAATAGTGTCCCATCATTGGTGTCAGTGGGAGGAATAGTGCCCCATCATCGGTGTCAGTGGGAGGAATAGTGCCCCATCATTGGTATCAGTGGGAGGAATAGTGCCCCCATCATTGGTATCAGTGGGAGGAATAGTTCCCCATCATTGGTATTAGTGGGAGGAATAGTGCCCCATCATTGGTGTCAGTGGAAGAAATAGTGTCCCATCTTTGGTATCAGTGGGAGGAATAGTGCCCCATCATTGGTGTCAGTGGGAGGAATAGTGTCCCATTGTTGGTGTCAGTGGGAGGAATAGTGTCCCATCATTGGTGTCAGTAGGAGGAATAGTGTCCCATCATTGGTGTCAGTGGGAGGAATAGTGCCCCATCATTGGTGTCAGTGGGAAGAATAGTGTCCCATGGTTTTTGTCAGTGGGACAAATAGTGCTCCATCAATGGTGTCAGTGGGAGGAATAGTGCTCCATCAATGGTGTCAGTGGGAGGAATAGTGCTCCATCAATGGTGTCAGTGGGAGGAATAGTGCTCTATCAATGGTGTCAGTGGGAGGAATAGTGCCCCGATCATTGGTATCAGTGGGAGGAATAGTGCCCCGATCATTGGTATCAGTGGGAGGAATAGTTCCCCATCATTGGTATTAGTGGGAGGAACCGTGCCCCATCATTGGTGTCAGTGGGAGGAATAGTGTCCCATCTTTGGTATCAGTGGGAGGAATAGTGCCCCATCATTGGTGTCAGTGGGAGGAATAGTGCCCCATCATTGGTGTCAGTGGAAGGAATAGTTCCCAATCATTGGTGTCAGTAGGAGGAATAATGGGCCATCATTGGTGTCAGTGGGAGGAATAGTGCCCCATCATTGGTGTCAGTGGGAGAAATAGTGCCCCATCATTGGTGTCAGAAGAAGGAATAGTGCCCCATCATTGGTGTCAGTGGGAGGAATGGTGCCGCATCATTGGTGTCAGTAGAAGGAATAATGCCCCATCATTGGTGTCAATGGGAGGAATAGTGAATTATCATTGGTGTCAGTGGAAGGAAAAGTGCCCCATCATTGGTGTCAGTGGAAGGAATAATGCCCCATCTTTGGTGTCAGTAGGAGGAATAATGCCCCATTATTGGTGTCAGTAGGAGGAATAATAGCCCATCATTTGTATCAGTGGTAGAAATAGTGCCCCATCATCGGTGTCAGTGGGAGGAATAGTGCCCCCATCATTGGTATCAGTGGGAGGAATAGTTCCCCATCATTGGTATTAGTGGGAGGAATAGTGCCCCATCATTGGTGTCAGTGGGAGGAATAGTGCCCCCATCATTGGTATCAGTGGGAGGAATAGTTCCCCATCATTGGTATTAGTGGGAGGAATAGTGCCCCATCATTGGTGTCAGTGGAAGAAATAGTGTCCCATCTTTGGTATCAGTGGGAGGAATAGTGCCCCATCATTGGTGTCAGTGGGAGGAATAGTGCCCCATTGTTGGTGTCAGTGGGAGGAATAGTGTCCCATCATTGGTGTCAGTGGAGGAATAGTGTCCCATCATTGGTGTCAGTGGGAGGAATAGTGCCCCACCATTGGTGTCAGTGGGAAGAATAGTGTCCCATGGTTGGTGTCAGTGGGAGCAATAGTGCTCCATCAATGGTGTCAGTGGGAGGAATAGTGCTCCATCAATGGTGTCAATGGGAGGAATAGTGCCCCATCATTGGTATCAGTGGGAGGAATAGTGCCCAATCGTTGGTGTCAGTGGGAGGAATAGTGTCCCATGGTAGGTTTCAGTGGGAGGAATAGTGCTCCATTAATGGTGTCAGTGGGAGGGATAGTGCCCCATCATTGGTGTCAGTGGGAAGAATAGTGCCCCATCATTGGTATCAGTGGGAGGAATAGTTCCCCATCATTGGTATTAGTGGGAGGAATAGTGCCCCATCATTGGTGTCAGTGGGAGGAATAGTGTCCCATCTTTGGTATCAGTGGGAGGAATAGTGCCCCATCATTGGTGTTAGTGGGAGGAATAGTGCCCCATCGTTGATGTCAGTGGAAGGAATAGTGCCCAATCATTGGTGTCAGTAGGAGGAATAATGGGCCATCATTGGTGTCAGTGGGAGAAATAGTGCCCCATCATTGGTGTCAGTGGGAGAAATAGTGCCCCATCATTGGTGTCAGAAGGAGGAATAGTGCCCCATCATTGGTGTCAGTGGGAGGAATGGTGCCCCATCATTGGTGTCAGTGGGAGGAATGGTGCCCCATCATTGGTGTCAGTAGAAGGAATAATGCCCCATCATTGGTGTCAATGGGAGGAATAGTGAATCATCATTGGTGTCAGTGGAAGGAAAAGTGCCCCATCATTGGTGTCAGTGGAAGGAATAATGCCCCATCTTTGGTGTCAGTAGGAGGAATAATGCCCCATTATTGGTGTCAGTAGGAGGAATAATAGCCCATCATTTGTATCAGTGGTAGAAATAGTGCCCCATCATCAGTGTCAGTGGGAGGAATAGTGTCCCATTATTGGTGTCAGTGGGAGGAATAGTGCCCCATCATCGGTGTCAGTGGGAGGAATAGTGCCCCATCATTGGTATCAGTGGGAGGAATAGTGCCCCATCATTGGTGTCAGTGGGAGGAATAGTGCCCCATCATTGGTGTCAGTGGGAGGAATAGTGCCCCATCATTGGTGTCAGGTGTAGGCAGGGTCAACCTTTGCTTCAGATCCTCAAACTTAGACAATTCACCTCCTCTGGTGACGTCACCTAAAGTTTAATTCCCCTTCCTCGCCCATATAATGGGATCTGGTATAGAGAGAAAATGGGGAAATCGTGGAATTATCCACAGCGGTGAAGCCAGTGATAGGGATTCAGAAGCAGATGCCAGTAATTCCTAAGGGTTATCCCAGGCCTTAATGGTAGTTCGCATTGTCCCTGTCAGGGGAAATTTGGCCCCAGGACCTCTATACGCAAGAAGGCGGAGGCTCTCATATGAGCCCAGCATTATTGACCTTTCTTGAATAAAGGTTCATTATAGTTGGTAATCAGGCATTTTTTACCATTCTAAGGTGGCAGTAACTTAGGCGGACTATTGCACATGATGGTGGAAGGTAACTGCGTGTTTTTCCAACTTGAGTCATATACAAAGAGGATCTTTTCTTAGCAACTATCTTTTTGGACCTCTACCCTGATCCCCCGGGGCGCAAGGCTCCTGACAGGGACAAAGGGTTCCAATGGTCTGCCTAGCCGGAAGGCCTGGCATACCCCGTTCTTCTAGGCTGCGGAAGCCACCCCGAATACTAGGTCGGGGGCTCTCCCGAAGAAAGACCCCCCCCCCAGGGCCAGAAGGCCACACATCCTCCCCCTAGACTTCAGGGCAAGCCCGAGGACTCACACCCTTCATCCGTGAGAAAAAAAAACACACACATAAGTGAAAAGTGACAAATGTGGGAGAGAAATGAATGAAATAAATAAGTGGCCATGCCAAATGGGCAATGGCCTAGGCCCTGAGGCCTGGTAGACAAAAATTGCCCCTGGACTTAGCCAAAAGGCCAGGCCCTAAAAGGCGCAGTGCAGAAAAAGTGTTGGATACTCAAACAATGTTTGCCGGTTCACACTTTGGGGTCCCACACCCAAATGTTACTAAGAGCACCTCTGGGGCGACCACTTCCAGAGGGCACAGACACCGCGGACTCTCTGGCTTCCCAGACAATGGCCAGACAAGGTAGCACGCTCAAACCAGGAGGTAATGGACCCTTCCAGCTTTCTCTGACAGGACTTACTCCCGGCCCCCAGTTACGCCCAGGCGCTCCGGTTTGAGTCCCTGCCGATACTAACCTTCCAGGTCCCCATCACTCCAGCAGGTTTGCATAGCCGCCACCCAACCCTGGTCCGTTCAGATGACAGCACAGCGCCCCCCTGGATCACTGATAAGAACAGATACTACACTTGATCTTAGTCAAAAGGCAGAGAAGCCTTTTTTTTATTTTTATTTTTTGTAAGAAATAAAAAACCCAGCGGTGATTAAATACCACCAAAATGAAGCTCTCTTTGTGTGATAAAAATGTCATATTGGTACAATGTAGCATGACCACACAATTGTCATTCAAAGTGTGACAGCGCTGAAAGCTGAAAATTGGCCAGGGCAGGAAGGGGGTGAAAGTGCACTGTATTGAAGTGGTTAAGTTAGAATTTTAAATCAATTTTTAAGTGGAGTTCCGGCCACAGAATCCTTTTTTTTTTTTAATGTCCCCCAAACAGTGACCCTTCCACCTCTATACATCCGCTAATCCTGTTTCATACATTGTAATAATATGTTTGCAAGCATGAAATCTTACTTTATAAAAATGATTGTGAGCTCCGCCATCTTTGTCCTGGATCGCCGAGTCCGTTGTGGGGAAATGTCTGCCCTGCTTCCTGGTTGTAGAGGGCGGAGGCCGTTGAATCCAGCGCGAAATCTCATGCATGCCCAGTACTATGCGATCGGCATAGTATAGGGATGCCTATCATCGCGTTATTTCCTGTTTGCAAATAACGCGATGAGAGGAGCGGCCGGCCGCCTACGTCACTGCCCATTGCATCCTGGGAGCGACGAGTAAGAGCTCCCAGGACGCATTGCAGGACAGGAAGTGACGGCGCGGGCCGCGGCCGAGGAAGGAGGAAGTGGATGGTAAGGTGAGTATATTATGCTCTCTAATAAGGTAAGTAAAAAAAAAAAGGCCAGGAATATCCAATTCTTGCTCAGGTAAGGATAAGGAAGCGGATGCCATAAAATCTACAGGCTTGATTTTGTGGCCGGAACTCCACTTTAAATAATTTAAAATGGCAAATATGTTATCTGTAACATTGGCCCCAAAATGCATTCTATAGCATGGTGCCATATTTGACAGCATTGTCCGCTTCTCTTGTCTCTCCCAGCAGAATGAAGTTTCCCCTAAAAATCTCATAGAGGAGAAGAAGGAAGCACTGGGAAAAGATAAACTAACAAGCAAAGAAGATGATAAACCCGGTGACCGCCACAGGCCTAGCAAGGGCCCCGGGACCGGCGGACACAAGCCTCATCGTCCAACCAATCATGAAGAAGATATTGACAATAATGCCCATCGTCCAATCAAATCCAAAGGAAAAGTGGGTGAAAGTAACAATCATCCAATCCAGAATCACGGACCATAATCCTTTGCACCTCCATTGGCTCATTGAACCACTTTAGTCATCTACATCTTATGGAGCAGAGCAATGTATGCATTTCTGCTATGGGCCTATTGATTCTGTTATAACTCTGTCACTATTAAGTAATGCATAGATTGTTTTTTTTTTTTTTTTCGGGTCTTCTTTTGGTGATATTGTATTGCAAAAATAATTATATTTTCTATAGATAAAAATACATTGTGACAGTGAAGTCCCTTTCATTTATTATTATATAGCACAAACATTTTACACCTTGTACATTCACATCAGTCTCTGCCTCCAGGGAGCTTACAATCTATAGTCCTTATCTCATATGCATACCTACAGTGCATCCAGAAAGTATTCACAGCGCTTCACTTTTTCCACATTTTTGTTATGTTACAGCCTTTTTCCAAAATAGTTTTAAATTAATTATTTTCCTCAGAAATTCTACAAACAATCCCCCATAATGACAACTTGAAAGAAGTTTGTTTGAAATCCTTGCAAATTTATTAAAAATGTTTTTAAAATAAAAAACGAAAATCCCATGTACATAAGTATCACAGCCTTTGCCATGACACTCAGAATTGAGCTCAGGTGCATCCTGTTTCCACTGATCATTCTTCCGATGTTTCGACAACTTGATTGGAGTCCACCTGTGGTAAATTCAGTTGATTGGACATGATTTGGAAAGGCACACATCTGTCTATATAAGGTCCCACAGTTAACAGTGCATGTCAGAGCACAAACCAAGCCATGAAGTCCATGGAATTGTCTGTAGACCTCGGAGACAGGATTGTATGGAGGCACAGATCGGGGGAAGGGTACAGAAACATTGATGCAGCATTGAAGGTCCCAATGAGCACAGTGGCCTCCATCATCAATAAATGGAAAAAGTTTGGAACCACCAGGACTCTTCCTAGAGTGGGCTGCCCGGCCGAACTGAGCGATCGGGGGTGAAGGGCCTTAGTCCTCATATTGTAAAGTGCTGCACAAACTGTTGGCGCTATATTAATTGTGTATAATAATAATAATAGTCAAGGAGGTGACCGAGAACCCGATGGTCACTATGACAAAGCTCCAACATTTCTCTTTGGAGGCAGGAGAAACTTCCAGAAGAACAACCATCTCTGCAGCACTCCACCAATCAGGCCTGTATGGTAGAGTGGCCAGACGGAAGCCACTCCTCAGTAAAAGGTACATGACAGCCCACCTGGAGTTTGCCAAAAGGCACCTGAAGGACTTTCAGACCATGAGAAACAAAATTCTTTGGTATGATGAACCAAAGATTGAACTCTTTGGCCTGAATGGTAAGCGTCATGTCTGGAGGAAACCAGGCACCGCTCATCACCTGGCCAAAACCACCCCTACAGTGAAGCATGGTGGTGGCAGCATCATGCTGTGGGGATGTTTTTCAGCGGCAGGAACTGGGAGACTAGACAGGATCGAGTGAAAGATGAATGCAGCATTGTACAGAGACATCCTTGATTGAAAATCTGCTCCAGAGCGCTCTTGACCTCAGAGTGGGGTGAAGGTTCATCTTCCAACAGGACAACGATCCTAAGCACACAGCCAAGATAACAAAGGAGTGGCTACAGGATAACTTTGTGAATGTCCTTGAGTGGCCCAGCAAGAGCCAAGACTTGAACCCGATTGAACATCTCTGGAGAGATCTAAAAAGGGCTGTGCACTGATGCTCCCCCATCCAACCTGATGGAGCTTGAGAGGTCCTGCAAGCATGGGCGAAGCTGCCCAAAAATGGATGTGCCAAGCCTGCAGCATCATACTCAAAAAGACTTGAGGCTGTAATTGGTGCCAAAGGTGCTTCACCAAAGTATTAAGTCAGGGTGTGAATACTTATGCACATGGGATTTTTTTTTTGTTTTTTATCTTTAATAAATTTGCAAAGATTTCAAACAAACTTCATTCACGTTTTCATTATGGGGGATTGTTTGTAGAATTTTGAGGAAAATAATAAATTTAATAAATTTTGGAATACGGCTGTAACATACCAACATGTGGAAAAAGTGAAGCGCTGAGAAAACTTACCGGATGCACTGTATATATGTAGGCGGATTTCCCACCTTCCTGTAGGTGGTACAGGACCATTACTATACATTAACTGTTAGGGGAACCGTCCCCTTGGGGACTTCATCAGGGGTTAGCTGTCCAATTGGACGCTGCAACTGACGAAGAGCCCCGGGAGGCCATCTTGACTGGGAATCTTATATAAGGTCTCCTGCGTCATTTGGGTTTGCCTGGAGTGAGTGGTTGATCAGGGATAGAGACCCCGCTGGCTAGGGAAAGTAATAGGTCCCTAGAAAGTAGGGTTAGACCAGGGACAACGCCTGCATGGAAGAAACATCCTGGTATCCAGAATAGTAGAGCAAGGCTCCTCCCAACAGCTGTACAGTGCCATCCCAGTACACCGCCACCCCTCCTCTAGTAATATAGGCCCAAGCCTGGTAACGCTGCGTACACATCAACTTTATACTGCCTTATCTCAGTACCTACAAGATCCATCATTATTCTACTGTTAATCTATTTACAATATTGAGAATAATTACTACAAATAAGGACTGTGTGTGGTCTCTTCCTGATTGGGTACCCTGGGCCTTGGCCCCACCTACATGCTAGGGCTTAGAGAGCATCCATAAAACTACCAGCATGCCTTTTGTGTGTGAGATTACCCATGCAATCACAGGGGGAACATGCAAGCTCCATTCAAATAGTGGTTGAGATTTGAACTGAGGACCCTAGTGTTGCCAGGTAGGAGTGCCAACCACTAAGCCACTGTGCTGCACAGCAGTGCCAGGACAAGGTCACCTAGAGTCCATGGCAAACTGCGCCCCCCCTTCCCCAAGATGTATGAGCATTATGTGTCACCTTGCTGGTGATCCCTCTAGTAATATAAAGATCTATATAGAGGAATCAGGACCTCCTTCCCCCTGCTGGTGACCCCTCTAGTGATATAAAGATCTGTATAGAGGAATCAGGACTTTCTTTCTACTGCCGGTGACCCCTCCAGTGATATAAAGAAGAATCAGGACCTCCTTCCTCCTGCTGGTGACCCCTCTAGTGATTTAAAGATCTATATAGAGAAATCAGGACCTCCTTCCTCCTGCTGATGACCCCTCTATTGATATAAAGATCTACATAGAGGTATCAGAACCTCAGTCCTCTTGCTAGTGATCCCTTTAGTAAAATAAAAAATCTATAGAGGAATCAGGACCTCATTTTTCCTGCTGGTGATCCCTCTAATGATATGTAGAAGGATTCCCAGCCATTGTGCTGGATGTGGGTCCCCCAGGGTTACCACTAGCAACAACAGCACATTTAAGCATGTTCTCCAAGTGTGAGCACTGAGACAAAAAACAGTCCGGCATCTTTGGTTTTGTATTTATTTAGAAACTTGGATGGGAGAAGGCAATGAGTGGGACACTCCTCTGGCTCAAACATACACAATAAAATGGGACACTGAGAAAAATGCCTCTTGACGCTGACTGAATGCCGAGCAACGCCCGCTGGCGCTACTTAGCTCTGACTTGCTGTCTGTGAACTTGAACTAACTTCTGACACTCTCCAGTGATACAAAAGTCCTTTGCACTGCTCCCTTTAGCCCTCCCGGCTGAGTTAGCTTAACTGTGAATACTGCTGCAACTCTTAACTCTTCAGGGCCCACACTGGCACCCCCTTTGCTGTTCAGGGTTTAAATTCCGGCACCCCCTTTCTAATCTTCTACACAGGCTAACTGGCTCCTGGATCCCTCTGACCCCCTTCCGGAGTGGTCCCCTATCCTAGGCAGACCCCGGGGGCTGTTTACAGTACTCACGACACTGCTTTCTTGGAAACTCCGACCCCCACAGCTCTGCTTGGTCCTCAGCACTCTGGATCCCTCTCTGCAGCTCAGCTCAACCCTCTGTGCTCTTAGGCCAGCCGCCTAGGACACCCGTTCCACGCTGACAGGAGGAAAGACAGCCGTCACCTCCCTCCTGGGACTCTGCTTCCCACCAAAGACGATCTGTCATGTGCTCCCCTCAGACTTATACCCCATCCCAGGATGCATTGCGGCATATTCTGCCCTCTGGGATAGATACACGCCCTGGTGTGCTATTGGTCAAGTTTCCTCCACTGTCCAATGAGGGCCCCCATTGGACACAGTGGGGAGACTCCCCAAGCTCAACAGGCACACCTGGGAACACATGACACCCTAGATGAACAATCAAGGCCCATCTGATAAGCAGACAATGCCCCCTTTATAGTTTGCCTAGCACCCACCTGGGAGGGTGCTACAGATATAAAGATCTATATAGAGGAATCAGGACCTCCTTCCTCCTGCTGGTGACCCCTCTAGTGATATAAAGATCTATATAGAGGAATCAGGACCTCCTTCCTCCTGCTGGTGACCCCTCTAGTGATATAAAGATCTATATAGAGGAATCAGGACCTCCTTCCTCCTGCTGGGGACCCCTCTAGTGATATAAAGATCTATATAGAGGAATCAGGACCTCCTTCCTCCTGCTGGGGACCCCTCTAGTGATATAAAGATCTATATAGAGGAATCAGGACCTCCTTCCTCCTGCTGGTGATACTTCTGGTGATATTAAGATCTATAGTGGAATCGGAAGCTGCCCCCAAAATGTGATGACGGCACTGTCAGCCCCACTCAACCCCAGCCCCATTCCAGCGTGTGGGACAACAATCCAAATGCCAGCAGACTGAGAGTGATTGTCCTTGGGGTCGGTTGACTACACACAAACAATAGCTGCCACAATGGCAGAAACCGCTGCTCCAGGTTATTCTCATAGGCTGAAATTAACAAAATCCTGCTGGGGTGCACACCCTGCCACTGCTGCAAATTCCAATTGTAAGAAGAGTGAAGGAATGATTGCATTTCCCATAGGATGCACTCAGAATTTATTAATAAAGTAAAAAAAAAGCACAGGATATAACAGGCATCATGCAGGGGACAAAAGGATGACGCGTTTCACACGACTAAGCGCGCTTTATCAAACCATAAACTCTCAAGCTGAGAAAAAGTTATTTATATGCCAAAATTAGCCAGTTATCAAAAACTCACCGCAGGTGAGATTTCCCAGCAGTTGAGAATTCCCCTTCACCTTCTCTTTCATTTAGTCCTCCCTCTGAACGCACACACTAAAAAAAATGCATGGATGTGAAAAGAAGTCTGCTTTCTGTGGCCATATAGGACACAAAAAAGTGATACTTTTTAAACAAAAAAATGTATGTGAGTGGATATGGTTATACCAAACCCAGAACATATATGTAGCACTGCCCCCTTGAGGGTTGCTGGATATTAAACTCTCGGATCCCCCTGGGTTACCGTTAGCAACTCTGGTATTAACAATTTAACACTTTACTTCTTGGCTCAGTCAATGATCAGTCCAGGGGTTTGTAGTTGTTTTTGGTGTTTTATTTTAAATAGGGATGGGAGAAAGGAATAGTGGGATGCTCCAGATTTATTTTTCACCAGATATGAGGACTCCTGTCTGATGATGCAGCCAGGCTGCTTATTCACCCTGCCACTAGGTGAATTTGGATTAAGTCTCTATCCAGAAGATTTGACAAACTAATTCTCTTCAGGATACTCTCCTAGTACCCCCTTTCACTTGACACACTGACACCTGTCCTCTGACTATCCTACTCCGGGGTGGCCCCCCTCAGGTCAGGTCCCTTGACACGATCCCCTGTACTCACCATACTGTTTTTCAAGGGTCTCCAGTGTCTTTCCCCCTTTAGCCAGTTCTCCTGGACCCCTGGGTTCAGTTCCGTTCCTTTGATCCCCAGGCTGACCGACTGCGACCACGTGCCACCACAACAGAGGAGGAGGCAGCTCCCTCCGGGACTCTGCTCATCAGCCAAAGACCCCGCAGCACATGTGCCCCTGGCTTTTATACAGTATCCCAGAATGCACCGAGACAGCCTGTCTCTACCAACCCCCAGGACCGTATCAACGCCTATGTATCCATTGGTCAGATTTCCTCCCACTGTCCAATATGCCTACCTATTGGGTCAGTGTGAAACACTCTCTAGACCCAATAAATCACACACTGAGCAGACCTAACTCACTGATCCCGCTCTCTGGTAGGCAGAAAGCAATATACAGGGAGTGCAGAATTATTAAGCAAATGAGTATTTTTGAGGATTAATTTTATTATTGAACAACAACCATGTTCTCAATGAACCCAAAAAACTCATTAATATCAAAGCTGACTATTTTTGGAAGTAGTTTTTAGTTTGTTTTTAGTTTTAGCTATTTTAGGGGGATATCTGTGTGTGCAGGTGACTATTACTGTGCATAATTATTAGGCAACTTAACAAAAATCAAATATACAGTATACCCATTTCAATTATTTATTTTACCAGTGAAACCAATATAACATCTCAACATTCACAAATATACATTTCTGACATTCAAAAACAAAACAAAAACAAATCAGTGACCAATATAGCCACCTTTCTTTGCAAGGACACTCAAAAGCCTGCCATCCATGGATTCTGTCAGTGTTTTGATCTGTTCACCATCAACATTGCGTGCAGCAGCAACCACAGCCTCCCAGACACTGTTCAGAGAGGTGTACTGTTTTCCCTCCTTGTAAATCTCACATTTGATGATGGACCACAGGTTCTCAATGGGGTTCAGATCAGGTGAACAAGGAGGCCATGTCATTAGCTTTTCTTCTTTTATACCCTTTCTTGCCAGCCACGCTGTGGGGTACTTGGACGCGTGTGATGGAGCATTGTCCTGCATGAAAATCATGTTTTTCTTGAAGGATGCAGACTTCTTCCTGTACCACTGCTTGAAGAAGGTGTCTTCCAGAAACTGGCAGTAGGACTGGGAGTTGAGCTCGACTCCATCCTCAACCCGAAAAGCCCCACAAGCTCATCTTTGATGATACCAGCCCAAACCAGTACTCCACCTCCACCTTGCTGGCGTCTGAGTCGGACTGGAGCTCTCTGCCCTTTACCAATCCAGCCACGGGCCCATCCATCTGGCCCATCAAGACTCACTCTCATTTCATCCATAAAACCTTTGAAAAATCTTGAGATATTTCTTGGCCCAGTCTTGACGTTTCAGCTTGTGTGTCTTGTTCAGTGGTGGTCGTCTTTGAGCCTTTCTTACCTTGGCCATGTCTCTGAGTATTGCACACCTTGTGCTTTTTGGGCACTCCAGTGATGTTGCAGCTCTGAAATATGGCCAAACTGGTGGCAAGTGGCATCTTGGCAGCTGCACGCTTGACTTTTCTCAGTTCATGGGCTGTTATTTCACGCCTTGGTTTTTCCAAACGCTTCTTGCGACCCTGTTGACTATTTTGAATGAAATGCTTGATTGTTCGATGATCACGCTTCAGAAGCTTTGCAATTTTAAGAGTGCTGCATCCCTCTGCAAGATATCTCACTATTTTTGACTTTTCTGAGCCTGTCAAGTCCTTCTTTTGACCCATTTTGCCCAAGGAAAGGAAGTTGCCTAATAATTATGCACACCTGATATAGGGTGTGGATGTCATTAGACCACACCCCTTCTCATTACAGAGATGCACATCACCTAATATGCTTAATTGGTAGTAGGCTTTCGAGCCCATACAGCTTGGAGTAGGACAACATGCATAAAGAGGATGATGTGGTCAAAATACTCATTTGCCTAATAATTCTGTACTCCCTGTAGATTTCCCTGCTGCTCCTCTGATAGGCAGACAGAGCCAAAAACTATACTCACTCTCTAGCACCTACCTAGAAGGGTGCTACAGATATAAAGTGTGTGTAAACAGCAGGAGAAGAAAATTCATAAAACCAACTGAAAAAAAAACTTTTCTGAAAAAGAAAAGACAAAAAGAGGGGTTCAAAGATACAGCAATAACTCTGCAGTTTGTCTACTCCACTGTTATAGTAGTTGAGCCGAAAAGATAGGAAAAAAAAAAAAAGCATTTATCCGAAGAAACATGCTTGCCAAAAGGTAAGCAATAATGTAACCTAATGCTTATCGTGAGGCTCATCATGTCATAGAGGACAAACTATAGGAAATAATTTTTTGGGGAGCTCTATCATGGAGATATCATACCATATAATCATGTGAGTTAACGGAAACACACACCGTTCACAATAGCTGCTATAGCAATTCTGACTTTTTAAGAATCTTTAATACACAGTAATATTTCTTTAT
This sequence comes from Pelophylax lessonae, assembly GCF_965119305.1. Lineage (NCBI taxonomy): Eukaryota > Metazoa > Chordata > Amphibia > Anura > Ranidae > Pelophylax > Pelophylax lessonae. The sequence continues at coordinate 296,828,130 of NC_138775.1, read as the reverse complement.
GGCCACCAGATGTCCTCAGTCCTCAAGATTGAAGGATAGAGATAGATAGATAGATAGATAGATAGATAGATAGATAGATAGATAGATAGATAGATAGATAGATAGATAGATAGATAGATAGATAGATAGATAGATAGATAGATAGATAGATAGATAGATAGATAGATAGATAGATAGATAGATAGATAGATAGATAGATAGATAGATAGATAGATAGATAGATAGATAGATAGATAGATAGATAGATAGATAGATAGATAGATAGATAATATTCTGACCACTGACAGGTAAAGTGAATAACATTGATTATCTCATTACAATGGCATCTGAAAGTGAGTGGGAAATATTAGGCAGCAAGTGAACATGTTGTCCCTAAAGTTGAAGCAGAAAAAAATTGGCAAGCGTAATGGTTTGGGCGACTTTCACAAGGACTAAATTGTAATGGCTAGACAACTGGGTCAAAACAGTGATGGAGGTGGTGGTGGGGGGGAGGGAGGGGGGCTTAATCATGGAAGTGAGTAGGGAAGACTCACTGATGGAGGTTGGGAGGGAAGGTTTTGTCCTGGGGGCCAATCCTGTTTAATTTATTCATAAGCGACCTAGAGGAGGGGATATCGAGTACAATCTCAGTATTTGCAGATGATACTAAACTAAGCATGCCAATATCTACCTATGCAGGATGTGGAAACCTTACAAGTGGACCTGAACAAAATAACGGGGTGGGGGGAGGGGGGCAACTACATGGCAGATGAGGTTTAATGTTGAAAAATGTAAAGTAATGCACTTGGGGGCCAGATACCAGAAAGCAAGCTACTCACTAGGGGGGGAACCTCTGGGGGAGTCTAGGATGGAAAAGGACTTGGGGGTACTGGTAGACAACAGGCTTGGCAGTGGCATGCAATGCCAAGCAGCTGCAAGCAAAGCCAACAGAATACTGGGATGTATAAAAAAGGGGATTCACTCCAGAAATAAAGAGATTATTCTCCCTCTCTACAAGACTCTGGTCCGGCCACATCTGGAGTATGCTGTCCAGTTCTGGGTACCGGTCCTCAGGAAGGATGTGCTGGAACTGGAGAGAGTCCAGAGAAGGACAACAAAATAATTAGGGGAATGGAGGACATCAGCTATGAGGAAAGACTACAAGCACTGAACCTATTCTCTCTGCAGAAGAGACGATTGAGGGGGGATATGATATCAATGTACAAATACTGTACTGGCGACCCTAGCATATGGAAAAACCTATTCAGAGAAAGGGAATACAATAAGACACGTGGCCACTCACTAAAACTAGAGGAAAAAACGGTTTAACCTTAAAATACGTAGGGGGTTCTTTACTGTCAGAGCAGTAAGGATGTGGAATTGTCTTCCACAAGCAGTGGGATCAGCAGGGAGCATTGATAGTTTCCAAAAACTATTAGATAGGCACCTTAGAGACCACAACATACAGGGGTATACAATGTACAATATACAGGGGTATACAATGTACAACATACAGGGGTATACAATGTACAGTTAACAGCAAACACACACACACATCATAGGTTGAACTGGATGGACTGATGTCTTTTTTTCAACCTCACAAACTATGTAACTATGTGAGGCTTATTGATGGAGGTGGGGAGGGAAGGTTCATTGATGGAGATTGGAAGGGAAGGCTTATTGATGGAGGTGGGGGGGGGGGGTCATTAATGGAGGTTGGGAGGGAAGGCTCGTTGATGGAGGTGGGAAGGGAAGGCTCATTGATGGAGGTTGGGAGGGAAGGCTTATTGTTGATGGAAGGGAGCAGGGGAGGCTCATTGATGGAGGTGGGGAGGGAAGGCTCATAGATGGGGGAGGGGTCATTGATGGAGGTGGGGAGGGAAGGTTCATTCATGGAGGTGGGGAGGGAAGGTTCATTGATGGAGGTGGGGATGGAAGGCTCATTGATGGAGGTAGGGAGGGAAGACTAATTGATGGAGGTGGGGAGGTAGGGCTCATTGATGAAGGTGGGGGGAGGGGTCATTGATGGAGGTGGGGAGGGAAGGTTAATTGATGGAGGTGGGGAGGGAAGGCTCATTCATGGAGGTGGGGAGGTAGGGCTCATTGATGAAGGTGGGGTGGTAGGGCTCACTGATGGGAGTGGGGGGGAGCTCATTGATGAAAGTGGGGGGAGGGAAGACTCATTGAAGAAAGGGGAGGAAAGGCTAGCCTGTGTAGTCTGATCCAATAGCAGAGCTACTGGAGCTTAACTTGCTGCCTGTCATTCTCCCCTGTGTAGGAATAGTGATTATACGGTTCTACTATGTAGAACCGTTGATCACTGTTCCTACACCTCAAGCCACGGCCAATCACAGTTAGAATCACGCCCCTAGGGACACACATAGCCCCTCCCTCTCAAAAAAGTTAACCCCTTCACTGCCAGTGTAATTTTACAGTAACAGTGCATATGTATAGCACTGATTACTGTAGAAATGTCACTGGTAACCCAAAAAGTGTCAAAAATGTCAGTCAAGGGTCCGATCTGTACACCGCAATGTCGCAGTACCGCCAAAAAAATCGCAGATCGCCGCCATTACGCGTTAAAAAAAAACAACAAAAATGACAAAAATCTTTCCCTTTGTTAGTAAACGCGATAACTTTTGCGCAAACCAATCAAAATACGCTTTTTGCGATTTTTTTACCAAACATATGTAGCATAAAACAAATTGGCCGAAAATGTTAAAAAATTTTGATTTTTACATTATTTTTTTGGGGAATTTCATATAAAAAATGTGAAAAATATTGTTATTTTTGCTAAATTGTCGCTCTTTTTTGTTTATAGCGCATGATCAAAAAATCGCACAGGTGATCAAATACCACCAAAAGAAAGCTCTGTTTGTGGGAAAAAAAGGACATCAAATTCGTTTAGGTACAGCATCGCACGACCGTGCAATTGTCCGTTAAAGTCACGCAGTGCCGAATCGCAAAATAGGCCCTGGTCGGAATGGGGGTAAAATCTTCCGGGGCTTAAGTGGTTAATGACCGGGTCATTTTTTGCGATTCGCCACTGCGTTAATTTAACGGTAAATTGTGCGGTCGTAAGAAGCTGTACAGAAATAAAATTGATGTCCTTTTTTTCCCACAAATAGAGCTTTCTTTTGGTGGTATTTGATAACCTGTGCGCTTTCTTTTTTTTTGTGCTATAAACAATAAAAGAGCGACAATTCTGAAAAAAAAAAAAAAAATACAATATTTTTCACATTCTGCTATATAACATTCCCCAATAAAATAAATGTAAAAATCTAATTTTTTTCATCTTTTTAGGCCAATTTGTTTTCTGCTACATATTTTTGGTAAAAAAAAAAAATCGCAATAAGCGTATTTTGATTGGTTTGCACAAAAGTTATCGCGTCTACAAACTATGGGAAAGATTTATGTCATGTTTTTTTTTTTATAAATTCAATGTTTATTAGGAGAGAAAAAAGGCATACAAAACAGGCAAGATCGACAGTATTGGTCCATATACAGAATTATAAACAAAAAACAACTCGAGTGAATACCAGCAATCGCAGTACAGAGGACCAGTGTTGGGGTAGTTACTCCAAAAATGTAACTAGTTACTTCTGTAAATTGTAATGAGATTACTTTACTAGTTACTGGATTTGAAAAGTAACTTCACTACTTATTACTTTACTTTCCTCTTTCTTAGTGCCGGTTCACACTAGGGCGACCTGTGAGGCGACCTGGTCGCCTCACAGGTCGCCGCAGGTCGCCTCCCATAGGGAAGCTGCTGACCCGTTCTAATAGGAGCGACACAAGTCGCTCCGACCTAGAAAAAGGGTCCGGAGCTTCTTTGGGGCGACCCGGAGGCGACCGCCATAGACTTCAATGTTATGAAGTCCGTGGCGGCCGCTCCGGGGTCGCGGCGCGCTGCTCGCACCGCGACCTCCGAGGTAGCGTCGCTGCAATGTGAACCGGCGCTTAATTGACCGTGTAGAAGAAGATACATGACACTCTTTCTGCATAGAGTTTATTGTATAAGCACAGGCTTTGGGAAACATGAGAACAAAACCTTAAAAAACAGAATAAAACATAAAGTGCAACAAAAAGTCATAAACTTCATCCCTCTCTATTCTTCCAAATAACGATTGTATCGCACGGCTTGGGTAACGCAGGAAAGCGCCTTCCTATAGTCTAGTAAAGTAGTGTAGTTACCTCCTATAGCCTAGTAAAGTAGTGTAGTTACCTCCTATAGCCTAGTAAAGTAGTGTAGTTACCTCCTATAGTCTAGTAAAGTAGTGTAGTTACCTCCTATAGTCTAGTAAAGTAGTGTAGTTACCTCCTATAGCCTAGTAAAGTAGTGTAGTTACCTCCTATAGTCTAGTAAAGTAGTGTAGTTACCTCCTATAGCCTAGTAAAGTAGTGTAGTTACTTCCTATAGTCTAGTAAAGTAGTGTAGTTACCTCCTATAGCCTAGTAAAGTAGTGTAGTTACCTCCTATAGCCTAGTAAAGTAGCGTAGTTACTTCCTATAGTCTAGTAAAGTAGTGTAGTTACCTCCTATAGTCTAGTAAAGTAGTGTAGTTACCTCCTATAGTCTAGTAAAGTAGTGTAGTTACCTCCTATAGCCTAGTAAAGTAGTGTAGTTACCTCCTATAGCCTAGTAAAGTAGTGTAGTTACCTCCTATAGTCTAGTAAAGTAGTGTAGTTACCTCCTATAGTCTAGTAAAGTAGTGTAGTTACCTCCTATAGTCTAGTAAAGTAGTGTAGTTACCTCCTATAGTCTAGTAAAGTAGTGTAGTTACCTCCTATAGTATAGTAAAGTAGTGTAGTTACTTCCTATAGCCTAGTAAAGTAGTGTAGTTACCTCCTATAGCCTAGTAAAGTAGTGTAGTTACCTCCTATAGCCTAGTAAAGTAGTGTAGTTACTTCTGTAGCGGGGTCTCCCATTATACAAGTTCTAAAAGACTGCTGTTTGACATTTGAGAGGAACTCGGCTCCATCTAGTGGCCAAAAGGACACTTTGCAGCGGCTATGGAATTTCTTTTGATGTGATTTTCCTTTCAGGAAGTTGAGCAGTCTTCATTGCCCATAGTGCTTTGAGAGTACCAGGGTGCACTGCTGCACCGCACAGCCTTCTGGGGGAAGCTTTATAAAGGAAGGGAGGAGCCAGGCTCACTCTCTTGGGAAAGACACAGTGAGACAAGCAGGATGCCAGCGCTGTGGGCTGATGCTGCATGCTAGGCCGAAACTCCTGGGCCTTAAGTGACTAAGTTGCAGTGTTTCATCTCCAGTAGAGGATCCCTCCTGGAGGTCCCATCGATGTTCTACAGAGACCAGACTCATCCACCCCAAATACCTAGTGCGGCTGGTGACAGAGGCCGGAGCCTGAGACCGCAGCGGAGGCTTCCTGGGAGACAGTCCTGTTGGTGAGAGGGCACCTGCCCAAAAACTGACTCTATCTATCAAAGAAGTAACTTTAGTCAGGATTAGCCTTAGAGTAGTAGAAGGCAATATACCAGGTGGCCCAGTACATCTCTCACAGAAGTTTTACCGCCAATCCTGCACAGACACCCCGCGGTGATTACTAACTGTTTGCTGCCATTCTCTCTATTGATCACCCATCCTCAATGTGGATTACAAATCGCGAGTGCACCAACGTTGCTAGCGAAGATATAGAGAAGAAACAGCGGACTCAGATAGGTCTGACTGTCTGGTACTGTGTCTAACTGAATGCTGAGCCTTATTTCCAAAAGTATAATAGTGATTAAGATGGTGGTCCTATAGGCTCTGAGACATTTCCTGAAACAATTAATGTGCCGTTGAGGAGTGATATCACAGTATTTATCTTATCTTTGATTAATTAATCAGTATATCCTTTTACAAAGTCATATTTTACTGTATCGAAACTGTTTATTTGATTTACAGTAAATAACTTTCCTGTTTAAAAGCAAGCTTGTGTGTGGTCACCTTGTATTACCCAGAAGGACTGCAGCTGGAGAGAGGTAACAGGTCATTATTATTTATTGAAGTGTTATATTCCAATCTGTGTAGCCATTTGGTATTCCAGTCCTATTCTGGGTCAGTTGTGCCTAGGGAGGGTTCGAGCCAATTCTGTGGGTTGTTAGGCAGGACGTAGACCCAATAATCTAATCAGCAGCTCCTGCGGGGGTGGTGCTACACGTGGGGGCTCGTCCGGGATCTCTACAGTCCTGCAACACAACCCTCTCAGCCACAGAATCCCCCTCAATGCAGAAATGGATCCTACCGCTGCAGCCGAGTGGTGCAGGGAAGAGAATGTCGTAGTGGAAAATGGCCTGGTGGTTGAAATCAAGGGAGAGGTCTGGACTGAGGAAAAACTTCTCCCAGTTTTAAGGGCACTGTCCACAGACAGGAAAATTTGGGTGACTGACATAAAGACAGACACCACCGTTCCACACACGTATGCATTGTGTGAGTGGAGGAAGGGGGTCCCTGATTACTTTAAGGGAACCAGTGTAAAGACTACTGACCAAACAGAACTTTTCTTAATACATCCAGAAGTCCTTACTGAAGGTCCCTCATCCACCACTCCTGGGGGATCCAGCAAAGAAAAAGGTGTCCAAGAAGGGAGTCCAGAGTCACCCCCTTTGTCTACCTTTAGCTCAGAACTGTGTGCTGTTCTCGGGGAAATCGTAGCAAAATGTAGTAAGGACTCCCCAAACTATCTGATGACTGGATATAGGAAGCTCAGGACATTCTCTGGGAAACAGCCTGTGCCTTCGACAGAAGATGGGTTTGAAGAGTGGTTAGATACCGCCACTCAGGTTTTGGAAGAGTGGGAGGTACCAGAACAGCACAAGAAACAGAGAATCACAGAAAGTTTAAGGGGACCTGCACTAGAGGCCGTACGTAATCTCAAGCTAAGCAAAAAGAACTGTACTGCACAGGATTATCTAGACATTCTACAAGATGTATTTGGTCGGACGGAGAATGTGGCTGAACTTCTTTACCAGTTAGACCACTGTTACCAAGAAGAGGAAGAGAAGTTGTCCGAATTTATTAGACGCCTGGATAAGATCATCCACCAGATCTTGTTAAAGAAAGGGATAGACCCCCGGAAGGTAGATGAAACTCGTGCACGGCAGGTGCTGAGAGGGGCTCAACCCTTAGATCCCATTGCCATACTGTTGCGAACTCGCCAAGATGGTGGCATTCTGGAATACCCTGACCTGATCCGAATGGTCAGAGAAGAAGAGGTCATGTTGGACAACAAGAGGAAGAGTCGGCAGTTTGACTCAACTGCTCATGTCAAAGTGATAAGTGCAAAAGAAAGTGACTCGCAAGTTGAACTCCTAAAGACCCAGGTGTCCCAGTTGATAGAAATGGTGTCCATCCTGACTAGTCAGGCATCTACTCTACCTGATGGGAACGCGTCAGAGAAGCCGGATAAACCTTCTAACCTTAGAGTAGACCTGGAACCGAGACCTAGGAGATCGCTAACTTGTTTCAACTGTGGGGGAGTAGGACATGTTAGAGGAGTATGTCCCAGCCCAGGAAATGTCGCCTCAGAACCTCGCAAGCCAGCGGAAAAACTTCAGAGAGCACCCGTGAAGGAGTCGACCGGGTGCCCGCCAGTTTCAAGGGAATCCAAGAGACTCAATGATTCAGGGAATCTGAGTCAGGGAGTCAGATCCAGGTACAACGCCCCTAGTTCTATACTCCAGGCTACTGAGAGGAGGAAAATCAATGCACACCGGGCCCAGAGGGGACTGAAGTCCAGAAGAAAAAAAAAGAAAAGAGCCTGGGTGCAGAGAACTGAATCAGACAACAAGGCCACTTCAAGAGAATTCCCAACTAACTTGGTCGGGCCTTCCCCTGTAGTCTCTGTCCAGGTAGAAGGAATTTACACAAGAGCCCTCCTTGACACTGGGGCTCAAGTGACTCTTCTGTATAGAGACTTCTATGATAAACACCTTAGCCATCTACCTCTGCAGAAGTTGGAAGATCTGGAGATATGGGGTATCGGGACTCAAAGTTTTCCCTATGACGGGTATCTGCCAATCAAGTTGACCTTTGACCCATCAGTGGCTGGTGAAGCTGAAACCTTCGACACCCTAGCGGTGGTCTGTCCTCGTCCGCCAGGGGCCAACAAAAGCTCTCTCATCGTAGGGACCAACACTGACCTAGTAAGGCGCCTCCTGACACAACTGGTCCAGGGACAGGATGCTCCAGCGCCAAGGATTCACCCCATGCTACGGCAGGCCTATCAACGATTAGTATTGGAGCAAGAGACTCCTGCAGAAGGAGTTGGAAGACTCTGGAAGTTGGACAGAACGGAAAAGGTCTTGCAGCCAGGAGAGGTGGCTTGTCTGAAAGCTTCCATTAAACTCACATGGAAACAGCCGGGCCCTTTTATCATCTTTGAATCAGGTCCACAGGAAGAGGAGAGAGGGATAGAAGTAATCCCTGAAGTGATCCCTTTGAAGGTGTTACAGAAAAACCATGGAAGGGTTTTAGTGAGTGTCAGAAACACCTCTACTACACCGGTGAAGGTACCGGCCAGAGTGCTGTTGGGCCAAGTTAACCCGGCTACCCCAGTTGTCCCATCTGATCTTAAAGAGGAGGAAAGGGGTGAAGTTATCATAGAAGAGCTCTGCTCTGGAAACGCTGCCCTCCCACCGGAATGGGTGAAGAGGGCCAAGGCACAACTTGCTCGATGGCGAGGAATATTTTCTAGGGATGAGTTCGACGTGGGATGCGCCAGGAGTGCCACTCATAAGATCCGCCTGAGTGAGGACAAACCTTTCCGAGAAAGAGTCCGGCGAGTTCCCTTAGGTGACTTAGAAGATCTACGTCAGCAGCTGGCGGAACTCAAGAAGACTGGGGTTATTCGAGAATCCAGGAGCCCATATGCTTCTCCGATAGTGGTAGTCCGGAAGAAAAACGGATCTCTGAGGCTTTGTATCGACTACCGAACCCTGAACAGAAGAACCATCCCAGACCAGTATACCACTCCTCGAATCGAAGACGCCCTACAGAGCCTGTCAGGGGCAAAGTGGTTCAGTGTGATGGACTTAAAGAGTGGGTATTATCAGATCCCCATGCACCCTGAAGATCGGGAGAAGACAGCCTTCATCACCCCTGTGGGGTTCTTTGAGTTCAATCGCATGCCTCAGGGGTTGTCAGGGGCCCCTGCTACCTTCCAAAGGCTGATGGAAAGGACCGTTGGAGATATGAATTTGATAGAGGTACTGGTATACTTGGATGATGTTATCGTGTTTGGCAGAACTTTGGAAGAACACGAGGAGAGGTTGGAAAAGGTCCTGAAGAGGCTACATGAAGAAGGCCTGAAACTTTCTCCTGAGAAGTGCCAATTCTATCAGTCCTCGGTCCATTACCTGGGCCACATCGTGTCTGAAGAAGGGGTGGCCACCGACCCGGACAAGCTGGATGCTGTCGCCTCCTGGCCGAGACCTACAAATGTGACCGAACTTCGGTCGTTCCTGGGTTTTTGCTCCTATTACAGGAGGTTTGTAGAGGGGTTCGCCAAGATTGCCCGACCCCTCAATGAGTTACTAAAGAACGAAGAAGATGATGTTCCTGAACTGGTCAAGCCAGTGAAGTCCACCATGGGACCCCGGAAGGCCAAGGAGTCCATCCAGGATCAGTGGACCCCAGAATGTGAAGGGGCTTTCATTCAGTTGAAAAAGAATCTAACCACTGCCCCTGTGTTGGCCTACGCAGACCCCACGAAACCATATGAACTACATGTCGATGCCAGCCGAGATGGGCTGGGTGGGGTACTCTACCAGGAACATGAGGGTCACCTGCGACCCGTAGCCTACGTGAGCAGGAGTCTACTACCTGCTGAAAGGAATTATCCTACCCACAAACTTGAATTCCTGGCCTTAAAGTGGGCAGTGGTCGACAAACTGAAAGATTACCTGTACGGAGCTGAATTCATTGTCAAGACGGATAATAATCCCCTTACCTATCTGTTGACTACAGCCAAGCTGGATGCAACAGGACACAGATGGTTGGCTGCCCTCTCTAGCTTCAACTTCAGCTTGAAGTATCGGCCAGGAATCGGGAACAGGGATGCAGATGCCCTATCCAGAAGGTTGCATGCACCACACGAACCTGATGAAGAATGGACCCATTTGGCTCCAGAAGGGGTGCGTGCCCTATATCAGGGAACTGAACTTCGATCCAGAGGAGGATCAAGAGCCGAAGAGATTGGGGTTTCGGCTGTCGGAGTACCCAAATACTATTGCAGGGTGACCCAGGTTGAAGGGGAAGATTTACCCCGGCTGTCCAAAAGGGACTTGAGGAAGGAGCAGCTGGAAGACCCTCTGGGAAAACTTCTTTTGGAAGCCTTGGAGATCCAGCGCCCTGAGTTGCTTCTAACCGACTCTCCTCAGGGGGCCCGTCTGTTGCATAGAGAGTGGACCCGGTTACAGATCCGAGAAGGGGTGGCCTACCGAAGAGGCCCATCTGAAGATCTGGAGGAGAAGTGGCAACTGTTCTTACCAGCTAAATACAGGGAGAGAGTTCTGGCTGCTCTTCATGATAATCATGGCCATCTGGGACCTGAAAGAACTTTTCAGCTTGTCAGAGACAGGTTCTACTGGCCCTGTATGAGGGCCGAAGTTGAAGGATACTGTCATTCTTGTGTCCGATGTATACAAAGGAAGACTCTGCCACGTCAAGCAGCCCCAATGGGCCATCTGCAAAGCCAGGGACCAATGGAACTGGTGTGCATTGATTTCCTTTGCCTAGAGCCTGATCTGAGTGGCCAAGGGAATGTCCTTGTGGTAACAGACCATTTTACCAGATACGCCCAAGCATTCCCGACAAGGGATCAGAAGGCCTCTACAGTAGCCAAAGTTCTTGTAGAAAAGTTCTTTGTACACTATGGGTTACCACAACGCCTCCATTCAGATCAGGGGAGAGACTTTGAAAGCAGACTGATCAAGAGACTGTTAGATCTGTTAGGCATCCAAAAGACTAGAACTACTCCCTACCATCCACAAGGGGATGCCCAGCCGGAACGATTTAACAGGACTCTTTTGGACATGTTGGGGACTTTAAGCTCAGAGAAGAAACAGCATTGGGGCAAACATGTAGCTGCCATTGTGCATGCCTACAACAGTACTGTCAGTGATGCTACTGGATATTCCCCTTATCGTCTAATGTTTGGACGAGAGGCTCGGTTGCCAGTGGATTTGGCCTTTGGCATCTCACCCGATCACACCTCTTCAGCATCGCACAAGGGATATGTGGACCGACTGCGGAAGAGTCTGAAATCGGCCTATGATAAAGCTCAGGCCACATCTGATCAACGTGGACTGAGGAATAAAAGGAATTTCGACTTAAAAGTTCGGATCCAAGACTTGCAACCAGGGGACAGGGTATTGTTGAGGAACTTGGGTGTCCCGGGAAAACACAAGTTGGCAGACCGCTGGAAGTCCCAACCTTATGTTATCTGCAAGCAACTACCAAACCTCCCTGTGTATCAAATTCGGCCTGAAGGAAGTGTGGGTCCACTGAAGACTTGGCATAGGAACCATTTACTGCCTCTCTCTGAAGCAGTTCGCATGCCTCCTGTCGTAGATTCGTCAGAGACCCCTTCGACCTCTCGCCTGTCCAGACCAGTCACCAGATCTCAGTCGACACTCCCAGATGTGAGGGAGGGAAATTCTCCATCTGAAGATCTGGAAGATGAAGAGGAGGTACCTGACTGGATGTGGTCATCTCAGTTACCAGAACCCACACCTGCCTCCCTGTCTTCATCCGAATTGGCTGACAGAGGAACCCTTCGGGCGGAAGCCCCCGAATTCATACCTTTCCACATGCTTCCAGAAGAAGTAGTTGATGATGAAGATCCTGAGGAGGAGGTTGCACCTTTCTCTGAAGAAGAACTGACCGCTCTTGAAGCATCAGATTCCTGTGTGTTGGAACATGAGGAGGAGGACATTGAAGAATCCCCAGAAGTGGCTGGTCCTAGTACCTCTGAGATCGTGCATCCCAAAGAACAGAGGGAAAGAAGAGTCATTCACCCACCCAAAAGACTGACCTATAACCAATTGGGTGAATGCTCGGAAGAGGCTATCTTTACTTCCAAACGAACTCTTGATCAGCCTAGTTCTTCCACCGCAGATTTGGTGGAGGACAACCCTAGCTCACCCCCAGGCACATCTGTACAAGCCACTCAAGTGTCGGGGGTCTGTGAACAGAATTACCTTCCCTCCCCCGACAATTGGTGGGAGGTTCCTATGTCAAACCTGTGTTGTAATATGCAGTTGTTAAGTTTGAACTCTGCTTATGAAAAGGAAGATGATTCCCTGTTATGCATATGTTAATGTTTTTTTTTTGGTGTACTGCCAACATATGCACTGGAGTACATGCTGTTGTCCTCTTTGGGGACCAAAGTTTCTCAAGTGGGGGGAGTGTGTAGCGGGGTCTCCCATTATACAAGTTCTAAAAGACTGCTGTTTGACATTTGAGAGGAACTCGGCTCCATCTAGTGGCCAAAAGGACACTTTGCAGCGGCTATGGAATTTCTTTTGATGTGATTTTCCTTTCAGGAAGTTGAGCAGTCTTCATTGCCCATAGTGCTTTGAGAGTACCAGGGTGCACTGCTGCACCGCACAGCCTTCTGGGGGAAGCTTTATAAAGGAAGGGAGGAGCCAGGCTCACTCTCTTGGGAAAGACACAGTGAGACAAGCAGGATGCCAGCGCTGTGGGCTGATGCTGCATGCTAGGCCGAAACTCCTGGGCCTTAAGTGACTAAGTTGCAGTGTTTCATCTCCAGTAGAGGATCCCTCCTGGAGGTCCCATCGATGTTCTACAGAGACCAGACTCATCCACCCCAAATACCTAGTGCGGCTGGTGACAGAGGCCGGAGACTGAGACCGCAGCGGAGGCTTCCTGGGAGACAGTCCTGTTGGTGAGAGGGCACCTGCCCAAAAACTGACTCTATCTATCAAAGAAGTAACTTTAGTCAGGATTAGCCTTAGAGTAGTAGAAGGCAATATACCAGGTGGCCCAGTACATCTCTCACAGAAGTTTTACCGCCAATCCTGCACAGACACCCCGCGGTGATTACTAACTGTTTGCTGCCATTCTCTCTATTGATCACCCATCCTCAATGTGGATTACAAATCGCGAGTGCACCAACGTTGCTAGCGAAGATATAGAGAAGAAACAGCGGACTCAGATAGGTCTGACTGTCTGGTACTGTGTCTAACTGAATGCTGAGCCTTATTTCCAAAAGTATAATAGTGATTAAGATGGTGGTCCTATAGGCTCTGAGACATTTCCTGAAACAATTAATGTGCCGTTGAGGAGTGATATCACAGTATTTATCTTATCTTTGATTAATTAATCAGTATATCCTTTTACAAAGTCATATTTTACTGTATCGAAACTGTTTATTTGATTTACAGTAAATAACTTTCCTGTTTAAAAGCAAGCTTGTGTGTGGTCACCTTGTATTACCCAGAAGGACTGCAGCTGGAGAGAGGTAACAGGTCATTATTATTTATTGAAGTGTTATATTCCAATCTGTGTAGCCATTTGGTATTCCAGTCCTATTCTGGGTCAGTTGTGCCTAGGGAGGGTTCGAGCCAATTCTGTGGGTTGTTAGGCAGGACGTAGACCCAATAATCTAATCAGCAGCTCCTGCGGGGGTGGTGCTACACGTGGGGGCTCGTCCGGGATCTCTACAGTCCTGCAACACAACCCTCTCAGCCACAGAATCCCCCTCAATGCAGAAATGGATCCTACCGCTGCAGCCGAGTGGTGCAGGGAAGAGAATGTCGTAGTGGAAAATGGCCTGGTGGTTGAAATCAAGGGAGAGGTCTGGACTGAGGAAAAACTTCTCCCAGTTTTAAGGGCACTGTCCACAGACAGGAAAATTTGGGTGACTGACATAAAGACAGACACCACCGTTCCACACACGTATGCATTGTGTGAGTGGAGGAAGGGGGTCCCTGATTACTTTAAGGGAACCAGTGTAAAGACTACTGACCAAACAGAACTTTTCTTAATACATCCAGAAGTCCTTACTGAAGGTCCCTCATCCACCACTCCTGGGGGATCCAGCAAAGAAAAAGGTGTCCAAGAAGGGAGTCCAGAGTCACCCCCTTTGTCTACCTTTAGCTCAGAACTGTGTGCTGTTCTCGGGGAAATCGTAGCAAAATGTAGTAAGGACTCCCCAAACTATCTGATGACTGGATATAGGAAGCTCAGGACATTCTCTGGGAAACAGCCTGTGCCTTCGACAGAAGATGGGTTTGAAGAGTGGTTAGATACCGCCACTCAGGTTTTGGAAGAGTGGGAGGTACCAGAACAGCACAAGAAACAGAGAATCACAGAAAGTTTAAGGGGACCTGCACTAGAGGCCGTACGTAATCTCAAGCTAAGCAAAAAGAACTGTACTGCACAGGATTATCTAGACATTCTACAAGATGTATTTGGTCGGACGGAGAACGTGGCTGAACTTCTTTACCAGTTAGACCACTGTTACCAAGAAGAGGAAGAGAAGTTGTCCGAATTTATTAGACGCCTGGATAAGATCATCCACCAGATCTTGTTAAAGAAAGGGATAGACCCCCGGAAGGTAGATGAAACTCGTGCACGGCAGGTGCTGAGAGGGGCTCAACCCTTAGATCCCATTGCCATACTGTTGCGAACTCGCCAAGATGGTGGCATTCTGGAATACCCTGACCTGATCCGAATGGTCAGAGAAGAAGAGGTCATGTTGGACAACAAGAGGAAGAGTCGGCAGTTTGACTCAACTGCTCATGTCAAAGTGATAAGTGCAAAAGAAAGTGACTCGCAAGTTGAACTCCTAAAGACCCAGGTGTCCCAGTTGATAGAAATGGTGTCCATCCTGACTAGTCAGGCATCTACTCTACCTGATGGGAACGCGTCAGAGAAGCCGGATAAACCTTCTAACCTTAGAGTAGACCTGGAACCGAGACCTAGGAGATCGCTAACTTGTTTCAACTGTGGGGGAGTAGGACATGTTAGAGGAGTATGTCCCAGCCCAGGAAATGTCGCCTCAGAACCTCGCAAGCCAGCGGAAAAACTTCAGAGAGCACCCGTGAAGGAGTCGACCGGGTGCCCGCCAGTTTCAAGGGAATCCAAGAGACTCAATGATTCAGGGAATCTGAGTCAGGGAGTCAGATCCAGGTACAACGCCCCTAGTTCTATACTCCAGGCTACTGAGAGGAGGAAAATCAATGCACACCGGGCCCAGAGGGGACTGAAGTCCAGAAGAAAAAAAAAGAAAAGAGCCTGGGTGCAGAGAACTGAATCAGACAACAAGGCCACTTCAAGAGAATTCCCAACTAACTTGGTCGGGCCTTCCCCTGTAGTCTCTGTCCAGGTAGAAGGAATTTACACAAGAGCCCTCCTTGACACTGGGGCTCAAGTGACTCTTCTGTATAGAGACTTCTATGATAAACACCTTAGCCATCTACCTCTGCAGAAGTTGGAAGATCTGGAGATATGGGGTATCGGGACTCAAAGTTTTCCCTATGACGGGTATCTGCCAATCAAGTTGACCTTTGACCCATCAGTGGCTGGTGAAGCTGAAACCTTCGACACCCTAGCGGTGGTCTGTCCTCGTCCGCCAGGGGCCAACAAAAGCTCTCTCATCGTAGGGACCAACACTGACCTAGTAAGGCGCCTCCTGACACAACTGGTCCAGGGACAGGATGCTCCAGCGCCAAGGATTCACCCCATGCTACGGCAGGCCTATCAACGATTAGTATTGGAGCAAGAGACTCCTGCAGAAGGAGTTGGAAGACTCTGGAAGTTGGACAGAACGGAAAAGGTCTTGCAGCCAGGAGAGGTGGCTTGTCTGAAAGCTTCCGTTAAACTCACATGGAAACAGCCGGGCCCTTTTATCATCTTTGAATCAGGTCCACAGGAAGAGGAGAGAGGGATAGAAGTAATCCCTGAAGTGATCCCTTTGAAGGTGTTACAGAAAAACCATGGAAGGGTTTTAGTGAGTGTCAGAAACACCTCTACTACACCGGTGAAGGTACCGGCCAGAGTGCTGTTGGGCCAAGTTAACCCGGCTACCCCAGTTGTCCCATCTGATCTTAAAGAGGAGGAAAGGGGTGAAGTTATCATAGAAGAGCTCTGCTCTGGAAACGCTGCCCTCCCACCGGAATGGGTGAAGAGGGCCAAGGCACAACTTGCTCGATGGCGAGGAATATTTTCTAGGGATGAGTTCGACGTGGGATGCGCCAGGAGTGCCACTCATAAGATCCGCCTGAGTGAGGACAAACCTTTCCGAGAAAGAGTCCGGCGAGTTCCCTTAGGTGACTTAGAAGATCTACGTCAGCAGCTGGCGGAACTCAAGAAGACTGGGGTTATTCGAGAATCCAGGAGCCCATATGCTTCTCCGATAGTGGTAGTCCGGAAGAAAAACGGATCTCTGAGGCTTTGTATCGACTACCGAACCCTGAACAGAAGAACCATCCCAGACCAGTATACCACTCCTCGAATCGAAGACGCCCTACAGAGCCTGTCAGGGGCAAAGTGGTTCAGTGTGATGGACTTAAAGAGTGGGTATTATCAGATCCCCATGCACCCTGAAGATCGGGAGAAGACAGCCTTCATCACCCCTGTGGGGTTCTTTGAGTTCAATCGCATGCCTCAGGGGTTGTCAGGGGCCCCTGCTACCTTCCAAAGGCTGATGGAAAGGACCGTTGGAGATATGAATTTGATAGAGGTACTGGTATACTTGGATGATGTTATCGTGTTTGGCAGAACTTTGGAAGAACACGAGGAGAGGTTGGAAAAGGTCCTGAAGAGGCTACATGAAGAAGGCCTGAAACTTTCTCCTGAGAAGTGCCAATTCTATCAGTCCTCGGTCCATTACCTGGGCCACATCGTGTCTGAAGAAGGGGTGGCCACCGACCCGGACAAGCTGGATGCTGTCGCCTCCTGGCCGAGACCTACAAATGTGACCGAACTTCGGTCGTTCCTGGGTTTTTGCTCCTATTACAGGAGGTTTGTAGAGGGGTTCGCCAAGATTGCCCGACCCCTCAATGAGTTACTAAAGAACGAAGAAGATGACGTTCCTGAACTGGTCAAGCCAGTGAAGTCCACCATGGGACCCCGGAAGGCCAAGGAGTCCATCCAGGATCAGTGGACCCCAGAATGTGAAGGGGCTTTCATTCAGTTGAAAAAGAATCTAACCACTGCCCCTGTGTTGGCCTACGCAGACCCCACGAAACCATATGAACTACATGTCGATGCCAGCCGAGATGGGCTGGGTGGGGTACTCTACCAGGAACATGAGGGTCACCTGCGACCCGTAGCCTACGTGAGCAGGAGTCTACTACCTGCTGAAAGGAATTATCCTACCCACAAACTTGAATTCCTGGCCTTAAAGTGGGCAGTGGTCGACAAACTGAAAGATTACCTGTACGGAGCTGAATTCATTGTCAAGACGGATAATAATCCCCTTACCTATCTGTTGACTACAGCCAAGCTGGATGCAACAGGACACAGATGGTTGGCTGCCCTCTCTAGCTTCAACTTCAGCTTGAAGTATCGGCCAGGAATCGGGAACAGGGATGCAGATGCCCTATCCAGAAGGTTGCATGCACCACACGAACCTGATGAAGAATGGACCCATTTGGCTCCAGAAGGGGTGCGTGCCCTATATCAGGGAACTGAACTTCGATCCAGAGGAGGATCAAGAGCCGAAGAGATTGGGGTTTCGGCTGTCGGAGTACCCAAATACTATTGCAGGGTGACCCAGGTTGAAGGGGAAGATTTACCCCGGCTGTCCAAAAGGGACTTGAGGAAGGAGCAGCTGGAAGACCCTCTGGGAAAACTTCTTTTGGAAGCCTTGGAGATCCAGCGCCCTGAGTTGCTTCTAACCGACTCTCCTCAGGGGGCCCGTCTGTTGCATAGAGAGTGGACCCGGTTACAGATCCGAGAAGGGGTGGCCTACCGAAGAGGCCCATCTGAAGATCTGGAGGAGAAGTGGCAACTGTTCTTACCAGCTAAATACAGGGAGAGAGTTCTGGCTGCTCTTCATGATAATCATGGCCATCTGGGACCTGAAAGAACTTTTCAGCTTGTCAGAGACAGGTTCTACTGGCCCTGTATGAGGGCCGAAGTTGAAGGATACTGTCATTCTTGTGTCCGATGTATACAAAGGAAGACTCTGCCACGTCAAGCAGCCCCAATGGGCCATCTGCAAAGCCAGGGACCAATGGAACTGGTGTGCATTGATTTCCTTTGCCTAGAGCCTGATCTGAGTGGCCAAGGGAATGTCCTTGTGGTAACAGACCATTTTACCAGATACGCCCAAGCATTCCCGACAAGGGATCAGAAGGCCTCTACAGTAGCCAAAGTTCTTGTAGAAAAGTTCTTTGTACACTATGGGTTACCACAACGCCTCCATTCAGATCAGGGGAGAGACTTTGAAAGCAGACTGATCAAGAGACTGTTAGATCTGTTAGGCATCCAAAAGACTAGAACTACTCCCTACCATCCACAAGGGGATGCCCAGCCGGAACGATTTAACAGGACTCTTTTGGACATGTTGGGGACTTTAAGCTCAGAGAAGAAACAGCATTGGGGCAAACATGTAGCTGCCATTGTGCATGCCTACAACAGTACTGTCAGTGATGCTACTGGATATTCCCCTTATCGTCTAATGTTTGGACGAGAGGCTCGGTTGCCAGTGGATTTGGCCTTTGGCATCTCACCCGATCACACCTCTTCAGCATCGCACAAGGGATATGTGGACCGACTGCGGAAGAGTCTGAAATCGGCCTATGATAAAGCTCAGGCCACATCTGATCAACGTGGACTGAGGAATAAAAGGAATTTCGACTTAAAAGTTCGGATCCAAGACTTGCAACCAGGGGACAGGGTATTGTTGAGGAACTTGGGTGTCCCGGGAAAACACAAGTTGGCAGACCGCTGGAAGTCCCAACCTTATGTTATCTGCAAGCAACTACCAAACCTCCCTGTGTATCAAATTCGGCCTGAAGGAAGTGTGGGTCCACTGAAGACTTGGCATAGGAACCATTTACTGCCTCTCTCTGAAGCAGTTCGCATGCCTCCTGTCGTAGATTCGTCAGAGACCCCTTCGACCTCTCGCCTGTCCAGACCAGTCACCAGATCTCAGTCGACACTCCCAGATGTGAGGGAGGGAAATTCTCCATCTGAAGATCTGGAAGATGAAGAGGAGGTACCTGACTGGATGTGGTCATCTCAGTTACCAGAACCCACACCTGCCTCCCTGTCTTCATCCGAATTGGCTGACAGAGGAACCCTTCGGGCGGAAGCCCCCGAATTCATACCTTTCCACATGCTTCCAGAAGAAGTAGTTGATGATGAAGATCCTGAGGAGGAGGTTGCACCTTTCTCTGAAGAAGAACTGACCGCTCTTGAAGCATCAGATTCCTGTGTGTTGGAACATGAGGAGGAGGACATTGAAGAATCCCCAGAAGTGGCTGGTCCTAGTACCTCTGAGATCGTGCATCCCAAAGAACAGAGGGAAAGAAGAGTCATTCACCCACCCAAAAGACTGACCTATAACCAATTGGGTGAATGCTCGGAAGAGGCTATCTTTACTTCCAAACGAACTCTTGATCAGCCTAGTTCTTCCACCGCAGATTTGGTGGAGGACAACCCTAGCTCACCCCCAGGCACATCTGTACAAGCCACTCAAGTGTCGGGGGTCTGTGAACAGAATTACCTTCCCTCCCCCGACAATTGGTGGGAGGTTCCTATGTCAAACCTGTGTTGTAATATGCAGTTGTTAAGTTTGAACTCTGCTTATGAAAAGGAAGATGATTCCCTGTTATGCATATGTTAATGTTTTTTTTTTGGTGTACTGCCAACATATGCACTGGAGTACATGCTGTTGTCCTCTTTGGGGACCAAAGTTTCTCAAGTGGGGGGAGTGTGTAGCGGGGTCTCCCATTATACAAGTTCTAAAAGACTGCTGTTTGACATTTGAGAGGAACTCGGCTCCATCTAGTGGCCAAAAGGACACTTTGCAGCGGCTATGGAATTTCTTTTGATGTGATTTTCCTTTCAGGAAGTTGAGCAGTCTTCATTGCCCATAGTGCTTTGAGAGTACCAGGGTGCACTGCTGCACCGCACAGCCTTCTGGGGGAAGCTTTATAAAGGAAGGGAGGAGC
Source organism: Pelophylax lessonae (assembly GCF_965119305.1). Classification (NCBI taxonomy): domain Eukaryota; kingdom Metazoa; phylum Chordata; class Amphibia; order Anura; family Ranidae; genus Pelophylax; species Pelophylax lessonae. The sequence continues at coordinate 296,807,999 of NC_138775.1, read as the reverse complement.
CAGGCTCACTCTCTTGGGAAAGACACAGTGAGACAAGCAGGATGCCAGCGCTGTGGGCTGATGCTGCATGCTAGGCCGAAACTCCTGGGCCTTAAGTGACTAAGTTGCAGTGTTTCATCTCCAGTAGAGGATCCCTCCTGGAGGTCCCATCGATGTTCTACAGAGACCAGACTCATCCACCCCAAATACCTAGTGCGGCTGGTGACAGAGGCCGGAGACTGAGACCGCAGCGGAGGCTTCCTGGGAGACAGTCCTGTTGGTGAGAGGGCACCTGCCCAAAAACTGACTCTATCTATCAAAGAAGTAACTTTAGTCAGGATTAGCCTTAGAGTAGTAGAAGGCAATATACCAGGTGGCCCAGTACATCTCTCACAGAAGTTTTACCGCCAATCCTGCACAGACACCCCGCGGTGATTACTAACTGTTTGCTGCCATTCTCTCTATTGATCACCCATCCTCAATGTGGATTACAAATCGCGAGTGCACCAACGTTGCTAGCGAAGATATAGAGAAGAAACAGCGGACTCAGATAGGTCTGACTGTCTGGTACTGTGTCTAACTGAATGCTGAGCCTTATTTCCAAAAGTATAATAGTGATTAAGATGGTGGTCCTATAGGCTCTGAGACATTTCCTGAAACAATTAATGTGCCGTTGAGGAGTGATATCACAGTATTTATCTTATCTTTGATTAATTAATCAGTATATCCTTTTACAAAGTCATATTTTACTGTATCGAAACTGTTTATTTGATTTACAGTAAATAACTTTCCTGTTTAAAAGCAAGCTTGTGTGTGGTCACCTTGTATTACCCAGAAGGACTGCAGCTGGAGAGAGGTAACAGGTCATTATTATTTATTGAAGTGTTATATTCCAATCTGTGTAGCCATTTGGTATTCCAGTCCTATTCTGGGTCAGTTGTGCCTAGGGAGGGTTCGAGCCAATTCTGTGGGTTGTTAGGCAGGACGTAGACCCAATAATCTAATCAGCAGCTCCTGCGGGGGTGGTGCTACACGTGGGGGCTCGTCCGGGATCTCTACAGTCCTGCAACACAACCCTCTCAGCCACAGAATCCCCCTCAATGCAGAAATGGATCCTACCGCTGCAGCCGAGTGGTGCAGGGAAGAGAATGTCGTAGTGGAAAATGGCCTGGTGGTTGAAATCAAGGGAGAGGTCTGGACTGAGGAAAAACTTCTCCCAGTTTTAAGGGCACTGTCCACAGACAGGAAAATTTGGGTGACTGACATAAAGACAGACACCACCGTTCCACACACGTATGCATTGTGTGAGTGGAGGAAGGGGGTCCCTGATTACTTTAAGGGAACCAGTGTAAAGACTACTGACCAAACAGAACTTTTCTTAATACATCCAGAAGTCCTTACTGAAGGTCCCTCATCCACCACTCCTGGGGGATCCAGCAAAGAAAAAGGTGTCCAAGAAGGGAGTCCAGAGTCACCCCCTTTGTCTACCTTTAGCTCAGAACTGTGTGCTGTTCTCGGGGAAATCGTAGCAAAATGTAGTAAGGACTCCCCAAACTATCTGATGACTGGATATAGGAAGCTCAGGACATTCTCTGGGAAACAGCCTGTGCCTTCGACAGAAGATGGGTTTGAAGAGTGGTTAGATACCGCCACTCAGGTTTTGGAAGAGTGGGAGGTACCAGAACAGCACAAGAAACAGAGAATCACAGAAAGTTTAAGGGGACCTGCACTAGAGGCCGTACGTAATCTCAAGCTAAGCAAAAAGAACTGTACTGCACAGGATTATCTAGACATTCTACAAGATGTATTTGGTCGGACGGAGAACGTGGCTGAACTTCTTTACCAGTTAGACCACTGTTACCAAGAAGAGGAAGAGAAGTTGTCCGAATTTATTAGACGCCTGGATAAGATCATCCACCAGATCTTGTTAAAGAAAGGGATAGACCCCCGGAAGGTAGATGAAACTCGTGCACGGCAGGTGCTGAGAGGGGCTCAACCCTTAGATCCCATTGCCATACTGTTGCGAACTCGCCAAGATGGTGGCATTCTGGAATACCCTGACCTGATCCGAATGGTCAGAGAAGAAGAGGTCATGTTGGACAACAAGAGGAAGAGTCGGCAGTTTGACTCAACTGCTCATGTCAAAGTGATAAGTGCAAAAGAAAGTGACTCGCAAGTTGAACTCCTAAAGACCCAGGTGTCCCAGTTGATAGAAATGGTGTCCATCCTGACTAGTCAGGCATCTACCTGATGGGAACGCGTCAGAGAAGCCGGATAAACCTTCTAACCTTAGAGTAGACCTGGAACCGAGACCTAGGAGATCGCTAACTTGTTTCAACTGTGGGGGAGTAGGACATGTTAGAGGAGTATGTCCCAGCCCAGGAAATGTCGCCTCAGAACCTCGCAAGCCAGCGGAAAAACTTCAGAGAGCACCCGTGAAGGAGTCGACCGGGTGCCCGCCAGTTTCAAGGGAATCCAAGAGACTCAATGATTCAGGGAATCTGAGTCAGGGAGTCAGATCCAGGTACAACGCCCCTAGTTCTATACTCCAGGCTACTGAGAGGAGGAAAATCAATGCACACCGGGCCCAGAGGGGACTGAAGTCCAGAAGAAAAAAAAAGAAAAGAGCCTGGGTGCAGAGAACTGAATCAGACAACAAGGCCACTTCAAGAGAATTCCCAACTAACTTGGTCGGGCCTTCCCCTGTAGTCTCTGTCCAGGTAGAAGGAATTTACACAAGAGCCCTCCTTGACACTGGGGCTCAAGTGACTCTTCTGTATAGAGACTTCTATGATAAACACCTTAGCCATCTACCTCTGCAGAAGTTGGAAGATCTGGAGATATGGGGTATCGGGACTCAAAGTTTTCCCTATGACGGGTATCTGCCAATCAAGTTGACCTTTGACCCATCAGTGGCTGGTGAAGCTGAAACCTTCGACACCCTAGCGGTGGTCTGTCCTCGTCCGCCAGGGGCCAACAAAAGCTCTCTCATCGTAGGGACCAACACTGACCTAGTAAGGCGCCTCCTGACACAACTGGTCCAGGGACAGGATGCTCCAGCGCCAAGGATTCACCCCATGCTACGGCAGGCCTATCAACGATTAGTATTGGAGCAAGAGACTCCTGCAGAAGGAGTTGGAAGACTCTGGAAGTTGGACAGAACGGAAAAGGTCTTGCAGCCAGGAGAGGTGGCTTGTCTGAAAGCTTCCGTTAAACTCACATGGAAACAGCCGGGCCCTTTTATCATCTTTGAATCAGGTCCACAGGAAGAGGAGAGAGGGATAGAAGTAATCCCTGAAGTGATCCCTTTGAAGGTGTTACAGAAAAACCATGGAAGGGTTTTAGTGAGTGTCAGAAACACCTCTACTACACCGGTGAAGGTACCGGCCAGAGTGCTGTTGGGCCAAGTTAACCCGGCTACCCCAGTTGTCCCATCTGATCTTAAAGAGGAGGAAAGGGGTGAAGTTATCATAGAAGAGCTCTGCTCTGGAAACGCTGCCCTCCCACCGGAATGGGTGAAGAGGGCCAAGGCACAACTTGCTCGATGGCGAGGAATATTTTCTAGGGATGAGTTCGACGTGGGATGCGCCAGGAGTGCCACTCATAAGATCCGCCTGAGTGAGGACAAACCTTTCCGAGAAAGAGTCCGGCGAGTTCCCTTAGGTGACTTAGAAGATCTACGTCAGCAGCTGGCGGAACTCAAGAAGACTGGGGTTATTCGAGAATCCAGGAGCCCATATGCTTCTCCGATAGTGGTAGTCCGGAAGAAAAACGGATCTCTGAGGCTTTGTATCGACTACCGAACCCTGAACAGAAGAACCATCCCAGACCAGTATACCACTCCTCGAATCGAAGACGCCCTACAGAGCCTGTCAGGGGCAAAGTGGTTCAGTGTGATGGACTTAAAGAGTGGGTATTATCAGATCCCCATGCACCCTGAAGATCGGGAGAAGACAGCCTTCATCACCCCTGTGGGGTTCTTTGAGTTCAATCGCATGCCTCAGGGGTTGTCAGGGGCCCCTGCTACCTTCCAAAGGCTGATGGAAAGGACCGTTGGAGATATGAATTTGATAGAGGTACTGGTATACTTGGATGATGTTATCGTGTTTGGCAGAACTTTGGAAGAACACGAGGAGAGGTTGGAAAAGGTCCTGAAGAGGCTACATGAAGAAGGCCTGAAACTTTCTCCTGAGAAGTGCCAATTCTATCAGTCCTCGGTCCATTACCTGGGCCACATCGTGTCTGAAGAAGGGGTGGCCACCGACCCGGACAAGCTGGATGCTGTCGCCTCCTGGCCGAGACCTACAAATGTGACCGAACTTCGGTCGTTCCTGGGTTTTTGCTCCTATTACAGGAGGTTTGTAGAGGGGTTCGCCAAGATTGCCCGACCCCTCAATGAGTTACTAAAGAACGAAGAAGATGACGTTCCTGAACTGGTCAAGCCAGTGAAGTCCACCATGGGACCCCGGAAGGCCAAGGAGTCCATCCAGGATCAGTGGACCCCAGAATGTGAAGGGGCTTTCATTCAGTTGAAAAAGAATCTAACCACTGCCCCTGTGTTGGCCTACGCAGACCCCACGAAACCATATGAACTACATGTCGATGCCAGCCGAGATGGGCTGGGTGGGGTACTCTACCAGGAACATGAGGGTCACCTGCGACCCGTAGCCTACGTGAGCAGGAGTCTACTACCTGCTGAAAGGAATTATCCTACCCACAAACTTGAATTCCTGGCCTTAAAGTGGGCAGTGGTCGACAAACTGAAAGATTACCTGTACGGAGCTGAATTCATTGTCAAGACGGATAATAATCCCCTTACCTATCTGTTGACTACAGCCAAGCTGGATGCAACAGGACACAGATGGTTGGCTGCCCTCTCTAGCTTCAACTTCAGCTTGAAGTATCGGCCAGGAATCGGGAACAGGGATGCAGATGCCCTATCCAGAAGGTTGCATGCACCACACGAACCTGATGAAGAATGGACCCATTTGGCTCCAGAAGGGGTGCGTGCCCTATATCAGGGAACTGAACTTCGATCCAGAGGAGGATCAAGAGCCGAAGAGATTGGGGTTTCGGCTGTCGGAGTACCCAAATACTATTGCAGGGTGACCCAGGTTGAAGGGGAAGATTTACCCCGGCTGTCCAAAAGGGACTTGAGGAAGGAGCAGCTGGAAGACCCTCTGGGAAAACTTCTTTTGGAAGCCTTGGAGATCCAGCGCCCTGAGTTGCTTCTAACCGACTCTCCTCAGGGGGCCCGTCTGTTGCATAGAGAGTGGACCCGGTTACAGATCCGAGAAGGGGTGGCCTACCGAAGAGGCCCATCTGAAGATCTGGAGGAGAAGTGGCAACTGTTCTTACCAGCTAAATACAGGGAGAGAGTTCTGGCTGCTCTTCATGATAATCATGGCCATCTGGGACCTGAAAGAACTTTTCAGCTTGTCAGAGACAGGTTCTACTGGCCCTGTATGAGGGCCGAAGTTGAAGGATACTGTCATTCTTGTGTCCGATGTATACAAAGGAAGACTCTGCCACGTCAAGCAGCCCCAATGGGCCATCTGCAAAGCCAGGGACCAATGGAACTGGTGTGCATTGATTTCCTTTGCCTAGAGCCTGATCTGAGTGGCCAAGGGAATGTCCTTGTGGTAACAGACCATTTTACCAGATACGCCCAAGCATTCCCGACAAGGGATCAGAAGGCCTCTACAGTAGCCAAAGTTCTTGTAGAAAAGTTCTTTGTACACTATGGGTTACCACAACGCCTCCATTCAGATCAGGGGAGAGACTTTGAAAGCAGACTGATCAAGAGACTGTTAGATCTGTTAGGCATCCAAAAGACTAGAACTACTCCCTACCATCCACAAGGGGATGCCCAGCCGGAACGATTTAACAGGACTCTTTTGGACATGTTGGGGACTTTAAGCTCAGAGAAGAAACAGCATTGGGGCAAACATGTAGCTGCCATTGTGCATGCCTACAACAGTACTGTCAGTGATGCTACTGGATATTCCCCTTATCGTCTAATGTTTGGACGAGAGGCTCGGTTGCCAGTGGATTTGGCCTTTGGCATCTCACCCGATCACACCTCTTCAGCATCGCACAAGGGATATGTGGACCGACTGCGGAAGAGTCTGAAATCGGCCTATGATAAAGCTCAGGCCACATCTGATCAACGTGGACTGAGGAATAAAAGGAATTTCGACTTAAAAGTTCGGATCCAAGACTTGCAACCAGGGGACAGGGTATTGTTGAGGAACTTGGGTGTCCCGGGAAAACACAAGTTGGCAGACCGCTGGAAGTCCCAACCTTATGTTATCTGCAAGCAACTACCAAACCTCCCTGTGTATCAAATTCGGCCTGAAGGAAGTGTGGGTCCACTGAAGACTTGGCATAGGAACCATTTACTGCCTCTCTCTGAAGCAGTTCGCATGCCTCCTGTCGTAGATTCGTCAGAGACCCCTTCGACCTCTCGCCTGTCCAGACCAGTCACCAGATCTCAGTCGACACTCCCAGATGTGAGGGAGGGAAATTCTCCATCTGAAGATCTGGAAGATGAAGAGGAGGTACCTGACTGGATGTGGTCATCTCAGTTACCAGAACCCACACCTGCCTCCCTGTCTTCATCCGAATTGGCTGACAGAGGAACCCTTCGGGCGGAAGCCCCCGAATTCATACCTTTCCACATGCTTCCAGAAGAAGTAGTTGATGATGAAGATCCTGAGGAGGAGGTTGCACCTTTCTCTGAAGAAGAACTGACCGCTCTTGAAGCATCAGATTCCTGTGTGTTGGAACATGAGGAGGAGGACATTGAAGAATCCCCAGAAGTGACTGGTCCTAGTACCTCTGAGATCGTGCATCCCAAAGAACAGAGGGAAAGAAGAGTCATTCACCCACCCAAAAGACTGACCTATAACCAATTGGGTGAATGCTCGGAAGAGGCTATCTTTACTTCCAAACGAACTCTTGATCAGCCTAGTTCTTCCACCGCAGATTTGGTGGAGGACAACCCTAGCTCACCCCCAGGCACATCTGTACAAGCCACTCAAGTGTCGGGGGTCTGTGAACAGAATTACCTTCCCTCCCCCGACAATTGGTGGGAGGTTCCTATGTCAAACCTGTGTTGTAATATGCAGTTGTTAAGTTTGAACTCTGCTTATGAAAAGGAAGATGATTCCCTGTTATGCATATGTTAATGTTTTTTTTTTTGGTGTACTGCCAACATATGCACTGGAGTACATGCTGTTGTCCTCTTTGGGGACCAAAGTTTCTCAAGTGGGGGGAGTGTGTAGCGGGGTCTCCCATTATACAAGTTCTAAAAGACTGCTGTTTGACATTTGAGAGGAACTCGGCTCCATCTAGTGGCCAAAAGGACACTTTGCAGCGGCTATGGAATTTCTTTTGATGTGATTTTCCTTTCAGGAAGTTGAGCAGTCTTCATTGCCCATAGTGCTTTGAGAGTACCAGGGTGCACTGCTGCACCGCACAGCCTTCTGGGGGAAGCTTTATAAAGGAAGGGAGGAGCCAGGCTCACTCTCTTGGGAAAGACACAGTGAGACAAGCAGGATGCCAGCGCTGTGGGCTGATGCTGCATGCTAGGCCGAAACTCCTGGGCCTTAAGTGACTAAGTTGCAGTGTTTCATCTCCAGTAGAGGATCCCTCCTGGAGGTCCCATCGATGTTCTACAGAGACCAGACTCATCCACCCCAAATACCTAGTGCGGCTGGTGACAGAGGCCGGAGACTGAGACCGCAGCGGAGGCTTCCTGGGAGACAGTCCTGTTGGTGAGAGGGCACCTGCCCAAAAACTGACTCTATCTATCAAAGAAGTAACTTTAGTCAGGATTAGCCTTAGAGTAGTAGAAGGCAATATACCAGGTGGCCCAGTACATCTCTCACAGAAGTTTTACCGCCAATCCTGCACAGACACCCCGCGGTGATTACTAACTGTTTGCTGCCATTCTCTCTATTGATCACCCATCCTCAATGTGGATTACAAATCGCGAGTGCACCAACGTTGCTAGCGAAGATATAGAGAAGAAACAGCGGACTCAGATAGGTCTGACTGTCTGGTACTGTGTCTAACTGAATGCTGAGCCTTATTTCCAAAAGTATAATAGTGATTAAGATGGTGGTCCTATAGGCTCTGAGACATTTCCTGAAACAATTAATGTGCCGTTGAGGAGTGATATCACAGTATTTATCTTATCTTTGATTAATTAATCAGTATATCCTTTTACAAAGTCATATTTTACTGTATCGAAACTGTTTATTTGATTTACAGTAAATAACTTTCCTGTTTAAAAGCAAGCTTGTGTGTGGTCACCTTGTATTACCCAGAAGGACTGCAGCTGGAGAGAGGTAACAGGTCATTATTATTTATTGAAGTGTTATATTCCAATCTGTGTAGCCATTTGGTATTCCAGTCCTATTCTGGGTCAGTTGTGCCTAGGGAGGGTTCGAGCCAATTCTGTGGGTTGTTAGGCAGGACGTAGACCCAATAATCTAATCAGCAGCTCCTGCGGGGGTGGTGCTACACGTGGGGGCTCGTCCGGGATCTCTACAGTCCTGCAACACAACCCTCTCAGCCACAGAATCCCCCTCAATGCAGAAATGGATCCTACCGCTGCAGCCGAGTGGTGCAGGGAAGAGAATGTCGTAGTGGAAAATGGCCTGGTGGTTGAAATCAAGGGAGAGGTCTGGACTGAGGAAAAACTTCTCCCAGTTTTAAGGGCACTGTCCACAGACAGGAAAATTTGGGTGACTGACATAAAGACAGACACCACCGTTCCACACACGTATGCATTGTGTGAGTGGAGGAAGGGGGTCCCTGATTACTTTAAGGGAACCAGTGTAAAGACTACTGACCAAACAGAACTTTTCTTAATACATCCAGAAGTCCTTACTGAAGGTCCCTCATCCACCACTCCTGGGGGATCCAGCAAAGAAAAAGGTGTCCAAGAAGGGAGTCCAGAGTCACCCCCTTTGTCTACCTTTAGCTCAGAACTGTGTGCTGTTCTCGGGGAAATCGTAGCAAAATGTAGTAAGGACTCCCCAAACTATCTGATGACTGGATATAGGAAGCTCAGGACATTCTCTGGGAAACAGCCTGTGCCTTCGACAGAAGATGGGTTTGAAGAGTGGTTAGATACCGCCACTCAGGTTTTGGAAGAGTGGGAGGTACCAGAACAGCACAAGAAACAGAGAATCACAGAAAGTTTAAGGGGACCTGCACTAGAGGCCGTACGTAATCTCAAGCTAAGCAAAAAGAACTGTACTGCACAGGATTATCTAGACATTCTACAAGATGTATTTGGTCGGACGGAGAACGTGGCTGAACTTCTTTACCAGTTAGACCACTGTTACCAAGAAGAGGAAGAGAAGTTGTCCGAATTTATTAGACGCCTGGATAAGATCATCCACCAGATCTTGTTAAAGAAAGGGATAGACCCCCGGAAGGTAGATGAAACTCGTGCACGGCAGGTGCTGAGAGGGGCTCAACCCTTAGATCCCATTGCCATACTGTTGCGAACTCGCCAAGATGGTGGCATTCTGGAATACCCTGACCTGATCCGAATGGTCAGAGAAGAAGAGGTCATGTTGGACAACAAGAGGAAGAGTCGGCAGTTTGACTCAACTGCTCATGTCAAAGTGATAAGTGCAAAAGAAAGTGACTCGCAAGTTGAACTCCTAAAGACCCAGGTGTCCCAGTTGATAGAAATGGTGTCCATCCTGACTAGTCAGGCATCTACTCTACCTGATGGGAACGCGTCAGAGAAGCCGGATAAACCTTCTAACCTTAGAGTAGACCTGGAACCGAGACCTAGGAGATCGCTAACTTGTTTCAACTGTGGGGGAGTAGGACATGTTAGAGGAGTATGTCCCAGCCCAGGAAATGTCGCCTCAGAACCTCGCAAGCCAGCGGAAAAACTTCAGAGAGCACCCGTGAAGGAGTCGACCGGGTGCCCGCCAGTTTCAAGGGAATCCAAGAGACTCAATGATTCAGGGAATCTGAGTCAGGGAGTCAGATCCAGGTACAACGCCCCTAGTTCTATACTCCAGGCTACTGAGAGGAGGAAAATCAATGCACACCGGGCCCAGAGGGGACTGAAGTCCAGAAGAAAAAAAAAGAAAAGAGCCTGGGTGCAGAGAACTGAATCAGACAACAAGGCCACTTCAAGAGAATTCCCAACTAACTTGGTCGGGCCTTCCCCTGTAGTCTCTGTCCAGGTAGAAGGAATTTACACAAGAGCCCTCCTTGACACTGGGGCTCAAGTGACTCTTCTGTATAGAGACTTCTATGATAAACACCTTAGCCATCTACCTCTGCAGAAGTTGGAAGATCTGGAGATATGGGGTATCGGGACTCAAAGTTTTCCCTATGACGGGTATCTGCCAATCAAGTTGACCTTTGACCCATCAGTGGCTGGTGAAGCTGAAACCTTCGACACCCTAGCGGTGGTCTGTCCTCGTCCGCCAGGGGCCAACAAAAGCTCTCTCATCGTAGGGACCAACACTGACCTAGTAAGGCGCCTCCTGACACAACTGGTCCAGGGACAGGATGCTCCAGCGCCAAGGATTCACCCCATGCTACGGCAGGCCTATCAACGATTAGTATTGGAGCAAGAGACTCCTGCAGAAGGAGTTGGAAGACTCTGGAAGTTGGACAGAACGGAAAAGGTCTTGCAGCCAGGAGAGGTGGCTTGTCTGAAAGCTTCCGTTAAACTCACATGGAAACAGCCGGGCCCTTTTATCATCTTTGAATCAGGTCCACAGGAAGAGGAGAGAGGGATAGAAGTAATCCCTGAAGTGATCCCTTTGAAGGTGTTACAGAAAAACCATGGAAGGGTTTTAGTGAGTGTCAGAAACACCTCTACTACACCGGTGAAGGTACCGGCCAGAGTGCTGTTGGGCCAAGTTAACCCGGCTACCCCAGTTGTCCCATCTGATCTTAAAGAGGAGGAAAGGGGTGAAGTTATCATAGAAGAGCTCTGCTCTGGAAACGCTGCCCTCCCACCGGAATGGGTGAAGAGGGCCAAGGCACAACTTGCTCGATGGCGAGGAATATTTTCTAGGGATGAGTTCGACGTGGGATGCGCCAGGAGTGCCACTCATAAGATCCGCCTGAGTGAGGACAAACCTTTCCGAGAAAGAGTCCGGCGAGTTCCCTTAGGTGACTTAGAAGATCTACGTCAGCAGCTGGCGGAACTCAAGAAGACTGGGGTTATTCGAGAATCCAGGAGCCCATATGCTTCTCCGATAGTGGTAGTCCGGAAGAAAAACGGATCTCTGAGGCTTTGTATCGACTACCGAACCCTGAACAGAAGAACCATCCCAGACCAGTATACCACTCCTCGAATCGAAGACGCCCTACAGAGCCTGTCAGGGGCAAAGTGGTTCAGTGTGATGGACTTAAAGAGTGGGTATTATCAGATCCCCATGCACCCTGAAGATCGGGAGAAGACAGCCTTCATCACCCCTGTGGGGTTCTTTGAGTTCAATCGCATGCCTCAGGGGTTGTCAGGGGCCCCTGCTACCTTCCAAAGGCTGATGGAAAGGACCGTTGGAGATATGAATTTGATAGAGGTACTGGTATACTTGGATGATGTTATCGTGTTTGGCAGAACTTTGGAAGAACACGAGGAGAGGTTGGAAAAGGTCCTGAAGAGGCTACATGAAGAAGGCCTGAAACTTTCTCCTGAGAAGTGCCAATTCTATCAGTCCTCGGTCCATTACCTGGGCCACATCGTGTCTGAAGAAGGGGTGGCCACCGACCCGGACAAGCTGGATGCTGTCGCCTCCTGGCCGAGACCTACAAATGTGACCGAACTTCGGTCGTTCCTGGGTTTTTGCTCCTATTACAGGAGGTTTGTAGAGGGGTTCGCCAAGATTGCCCGACCCCTCAATGAGTTACTAAAGAACGAAGAAGATGACGTTCCTGAACTGGTCAAGCCAGTGAAGTCCACCATGGGACCCCGGAAGGCCAAGGAGTCCATCCAGGATCAGTGGACCCCAGAATGTGAAGGGGCTTTCATTCAGTTGAAAAAGAATCTAACCACTGCCCCTGTGTTGGCCTACGCAGACCCCACGAAACCATATGAACTACATGTCGATGCCAGCCGAGATGGGCTGGGTGGGGTACTCTACCAGGAACATGAGGGTCACCTGCGACCCGTAGCCTACGTGAGCAGGAGTCTACTACCTGCTGAAAGGAATTATCCTACCCACAAACTTGAATTCCTGGCCTTAAAGTGGGCAGTGGTCGACAAACTGAAAGATTACCTGTACGGAGCTGAATTCATTGTCAAGACGGATAATAATCCCCTTACCTATCTGTTGACTACAGCCAAGCTGGATGCAACAGGACACAGATGGTTGGCTGCCCTCTCTAGCTTCAACTTCAGCTTGAAGTATCGGCCAGGAATCGGGAACAGGGATGCAGATGCCCTATCCAGAAGGTTGCATGCACCACACGAACCTGATGAAGAATGGACCCATTTGGCTCCAGAAGGGGTGCGTGCCCTATATCAGGGAACTGAACTTCGATCCAGAGGAGGATCAAGAGCCGAAGAGATTGGGGTTTCGGCTGTCGGAGTACCCAAATACTATTGCAGGGTGACCCAGGTTGAAGGGGAAGATTTACCCCGGCTGTCCAAAAGGGACTTGAGGAAGGAGCAGCTGGAAGACCCTCTGGGAAAACTTCTTTTGGAAGCCTTGGAGATCCAGCGCCCTGAGTTGCTTCTAACCGACTCTCCTCAGGGGGCCCGTCTGTTGCATAGAGAGTGGACCCGGTTACAGATCCGAGAAGGGGTGGCCTACCGAAGAGGCCCATCTGAAGATCTGGAGGAGAAGTGGCAACTGTTCTTACCAGCTAAATACAGGGAGAGAGTTCTGGCTGCTCTTCATGATAATCATGGCCATCTGGGACCTGAAAGAACTTTTCAGCTTGTCAGAGACAGGTTCTACTGGCCCTGTATGAGGGCCGAAGTTGAAGGATACTGTCATTCTTGTGTCCGATGTATACAAAGGAAGACTCTGCCACGTCAAGCAGCCCCAATGGGCCATCTGCAAAGCCAGGGACCAATGGAACTGGTGTGCATTGATTTCCTTTGCCTAGAGCCTGATCTGAGTGGCCAAGGGAATGTCCTTGTGGTAACAGACCATTTTACCAGATACGCCCAAGCATTCCCGACAAGGGATCAGAAGGCCTCTACAGTAGCCAAAGTTCTTGTAGAAAAGTTCTTTGTACACTATGGGTTACCACAACGCCTCCATTCAGATCAGGGGAGAGACTTTGAAAGCAGACTGATCAAGAGACTGTTAGATCTGTTAGGCATCCAAAAGACTAGAACTACTCCCTACCATCCACAAGGGGATGCCCAGCCGGAACGATTTAACAGGACTCTTTTGGACATGTTGGGGACTTTAAGCTCAGAGAAGAAACAGCATTGGGGCAAACATGTAGCTGCCATTGTGCATGCCTACAACAGTACTGTCAGTGATGCTACTGGATATTCCCCTTATCGTCTAATGTTTGGACGAGAGGCTCGGTTGCCAGTGGATTTGGCCTTTGGCATCTCACCCGATCACACCTCTTCAGCATCGCACAAGGGATATGTGGACCGACTGCGGAAGAGTCTGAAATCGGCCTATGATAAAGCTCAGGCCACATCTGATCAACGTGGACTGAGGAATAAAAGGAATTTCGACTTAAAAGTTCGGATCCAAGACTTGCAACCAGGGGACAGGGTATTGTTGAGGAACTTGGGTGTCCCGGGAAAACACAAGTTGGCAGACCGCTGGAAGTCCCAACCTTATGTTATCTGCAAGCAACTACCAAACCTCCCTGTGTATCAAATTCGGCCTGAAGGAAGTGTGGGTCCACTGAAGACTTGGCATAGGAACCATTTACTGCCTCTCTCTGAAGCAGTTCGCATGCCTCCTGTCGTAGATTCGTCAGAGACCCCTTCGACCTCTCGCCTGTCCAGACCAGTCACCAGATCTCAGTCGACACTCCCAGATGTGAGGGAGGGAAATTCTCCATCTGAAGATCTGGAAGATGAAGAGGAGGTACCTGACTGGATGTGGTCATCTCAGTTACCAGAACCCACACCTGCCTCCCTGTCTTCATCCGAATTGGCTGACAGAGGAACCCTTCGGGCGGAAGCCCCCGAATTCATACCTTTCCACATGCTTCCAGAAGAAGTAGTTGATGATGAAGATCCTGAGGAGGAGGTTGCACCTTTCTCTGAAGAAGAACTGACCGCTCTTGAAGCATCAGATTCCTGTGTGTTGGAACATGAGGAGGAGGACATTGAAGAATCCCCAGAAGTGGCTGGTCCTAGTACCTCTGAGATCGTGCATCCCAAAGAACAGAGGGAAAGAAGAGTCATTCACCCACCCAAAAGACTGACCTATAACCAATTGGGTGAATGCTCGGAAGAGGCTATCTTTACTTCCAAACGAACTCTTGATCAGCCTAGTTCTTCCACCGCAGATTTGGTGGAGGACAACCCTAGCTCACCCCCAGGCACATCTGTACAAGCCACTCAAGTGTCGGGGGTCTGTGAACAGAATTACCTTCCCTCCCCCGACAATTGGTGGGAGGTTCCTATGTCAAACCTGTGTTGTAATATGCAGTTGTTAAGTTTGAACTCTGCTTATGAAAAGGAAGATGATTCCCTGTTATGCATATGTTAATGTTTTTTTTTTTGGTGTACTGCCAACATATGCACTGGAGTACATGCTGTTGTCCTCTTTGGGGACCAAAGTTTCTCAAGTGGGGGGAGTGTGTAGCGGGGTCTCCCATTATACAAGTTCTAAAAGACTGCTGTTTGACATTTGAGAGGAACTCGGCTCCATCTAGTGGCCAAAAGGACACTTTGCAGCGGCTATGGAATTTCTTTTGATGTGATTTTCCTTTCAGGAAGTTGAGCAGTCTTCATTGCCCATAGTGCTTTGAGAGTACCAGGGTGCACTGCTGCACCGCACAGCCTTCTGGGGGAAGCTTTATAAAGGAAGGGAGGAGCCAGGCTCACTCTCTTGGGAAAGACACAGTGAGACAAGCAGGATGCCAGCGCTGTGGGCTGATGCTGCATGCTAGGCCGAAACTCCTGGGCCTTAAGTGACTAAGTTGCAGTGTTTCATCTCCAGTAGAGGATCCCTCCTGGAGGTCCCATCGATGTTCTACAGAGACCAGACTCATCCACCCCAAATACCTAGTGCGGCTGGTGACAGAGGCCGGAGACTGAGACCGCAGCGGAGGCTTCCTGGGAGACAGTCCTGTTGGTGAGAGGGCACCTGCCCAAAAACTGACTCTATCTATCAAAGAAGTAACTTTAGTCAGGATTAGCCTTAGAGTAGTAGAAGGCAATATACCAGGTGGCCCAGTACATCTCTCACAGAAGTTTTACCGCCAATCCTGCACAGACACCCCGCGGTGATTACTAACTGTTTGCTGCCATTCTCTCTATTGATCACCCATCCTCAATGTGGATTACAAATCGCGAGTGCACCAACGTTGCTAGCGAAGATATAGAGAAGAAACAGCGGACTCAGATAGGTCTGACTGTCTGGTACTGTGTCTAACTGAATGCTGAGCCTTATTTCCAAAAGTATAATAGTGATTAAGATGGTGGTCCTATAGGCTCTGAGACATTTCCTGAAACAATTAATGTGCCGTTGAGGAGTGATATCACAGTATTTATCTTATCTTTGATTAATTAATCAGTATATCCTTTTACAAAGTCATATTTTACTGTATCGAAACTGTTTATTTGATTTACAGTAAATAACTTTCCTGTTTAAAAGCAAGCTTGTGTGTGGTCACCTTGTATTACCCAGAAGGACTGCAGCTGGAGAGAGGTAACAGGTCATTATTATTTATTGAAGTGTTATATTCCAATCTGTGTAGCCATTTGGTATTCCAGTCCTATTCTGGGTCAGTTGTGCCTAGGGAGGGTTCGAGCCAATTCTGTGGGTTGTTAGGCAGGACGTAGACCCAATAATCTAATCAGCAGCTCCTGCGGGGGTGGTGCTACACTTCCTATAGTCTAGTAAAGTAGTGTAGTTACCAATATTAGTATTGTAACTAGTTACATTACTTCGTTACCAAAAAAAGTAACGTAGTTACTGTAATCCGTTACTTTGTAACTCGTTACCCCCAACACTGCAGAGGACCATATAGTATGTCATTTTCATTACAATTTTTTTTTTAATAGTAATGGCAGCGATCAGCGATTTTTAGCGGACTGCGACATTGCGGCGGACAGATCGGACTCCTAACTGACATTTTTTGAAACTTTTGGGGGGACCAGTGACATTACTACAGTAATCAGTGCTAAGAATATGCAATGTTACTGTAATAATGACACTGGCAGGGAGGGGCTTAACCCAGTATGTGATCAAAGGGTAAATGTAAGCCTAGGGGAGTGTTTACTAACTGTGGGGGGAGTGGGCTTGTGAAATGATCATAGAGACCTATGTTCCTATATAGAAGGATCACAGGTGCTCTGTGATCATTTCAGAGAGAAGAACGGTCAGCTGTGTTTACAACATCCGACCGTCCTTCTCTCTCAGCGGGGAACGATCGCGGGTGGCCGGTGGCGATCAGTGCCGCCAGCCCCCTGCATCGGCATCCCTGCTGCCTAGTGGCGTGCGCTCGCCCCCCAGCACCCCAGTAGTACTCGGTCGGTTCGCGCAGCAGAGCCAGCCTGCTGCAGTAAAACTGCGGCGGGCGGTTGGCAAGCGGTTAAATAAAGTTGTATGATGGTAATGCACTAGGCGTGTGCGTTTTTTTGCAGATGCAGCCTCTCTGGACGAATGGCAGTGCAAGCTTTTCTTAAATAGACCCCTAAGTGAAGATAAACCAGGGAGGAATCAGGAAACACTGAATATCTCTTTACTCGACTTACTGAGCTACAAATATCTGATCCCAAATTTTATCAAAAGATTCTTCAATGTGTATCCACATTTCCTCCAGTAGTTACATTGTAATCGAAGACATATGTAAAATAAGTTCACTTTCCGCACAATCGTCAGAAAAATGAACACCTCGATTGTAGAATGTGCCAGTGTGAGCTCTATGATCTCTATATCTGCAGGTCTAGGACATCCTGATGTGATCCCCCCCCCCCAGCTGTGACCGGGGGAGGGGAACAATTCATTATATAGCAGATCAAAGTTCTTCATCATCATGTTTATCTCGGGGGATCATCGTGCAGCATGTGATCAGGATAAGGCCTGAGGTTGCAGGATGTTCACTGGAATGTCAGCGGTCACCGGCAATATGGCCGCCTCCACCCAACACAGAGAAACTGACCTCCTAACACTTCGTTATCACTCAGGAAATGCAGAAATAACAAAGGAGCTAGCCATCTATTCCTGATCCTTCACCAGAATTACCCTCAAGGGAGGCGAACACCCGAAGGGCATTTAAAGGGACAGCCACATCATTCTGTTAAAGTGAACCCTCACCCTCAGGTTCAGACATGCTTTGGCCTCCTTCTCTAATTAGGGTTGCCAGTTTTTTCATGCAGCCAAACCCAAACACTTTTTTTTTTTTTTTTAGTATACACTATAGTACATATGTCAAACACAAGGCCTGCGGGCCAAATCTGGCCCTCCAGGCCTTGTCATGTGGCCCTTGCACCCATTTTTGCAGCCAGAAAGTGGCAGAACTCCATTCTGCCACCTCCATCTCTCACCCCCTGTTCCCTGCAAGGTGAGGCAGAGCCGCCTACACAGGAGGTACTAGAGCCAGGCAAGGTAGGAGGGAGAGATGCAAGGTAGATTCAGGGAAAGGGGTTGTGCTTGCACACTGTGAATTTCATATCTAAACCCTGAACTCTGTACACAGCACACCCCTAAGCCCTGCACTCTGTACACAGCACACCCCTAAGCCCTGCACTCTGTACACAGCACACCCCTAAGCCCTGCACTCTGTACACAGCACACCCCTAAGCCCTGCACTCTGTACACAGCACACCCCTAAGCCCTGCACTCTGTACACAGCACACCCCTAAGCCCTGCACTCTGTACACAGCATACCCTTAAGCCACGCACTCTGTACAAAGCACACCCCTGAACTCTGTACGTAACACACCTCTGAACCCTACACTCTGTACATATCACACCCCTGAAATCTGCACTCTGTACACAGCACAGCCCTGAACTCTGCACTCTGTACACAGCACAGCCCTGAACTCTGCACTCTGTACACAGCATACCCCTGAACGCTGTATGTAACACACACCTGAACCCTGCATCCTGTGCACAGCGCACTCCTGAAATCTGCACTCTCTACACAGCACAGCCCTGAACTCTACATTCTGTACACAGCACACCACTAAACCCTGCACTCATAACACAGCACACCCCTGAACTCTGCACTCTGTACACAGCACACCCCTGAACTCTGCACTCTGTACACAGCACACCACTAAACCCTCCACTCAGTACACAGCACACCCCTGAATGCTGTACGTAACACACCCCTGAACTCTACACTCTGTACACAGCACACCCCTGAACTCTACACTCTGTACACAGCACACCCCTAAACTCTGCACTCTGTACACAGCACACCCCTGAACTCTACACTCGGTACACAGCGCACCCCTGAACTCTGCACTCTGTACACAGTACACCACTATACCCTGCACTCAGTACCCAGCATGCCCCTGAACTCTGCACTCTGTAAACAGCACACCCCTAAACGATGTACGTAAAACACTCCTGAACTCTGCACTCTGTACACAGCACACCCCTGAACTCTGCACTCTGTACACAGCACACAACTACACCCTGCACTCAGTACACAGCACACCCCTGAACTCAGCACTGTGTATTTTTTTGTATAATGTGAAAGATGATGTTATGCTGAGTAAACAGATACCTAACATGTCACGCCTTAAAACATGGAATGGCGGAAAACTATGGTGCGTAAAATTCTACTACGGTGCTTTAAACGCCTTTACAGGTTACCAGTTTAGAGTGGCACAGGAGGTCTGGTGCTAAAATTATTTCTCCTGCTCTGACGTTCGCGACAATCCCCTCACATGTGTGGCGCTATCACCGTTTACATATGCATGCGTTGCACATATGCTGAAAGTATGGTCAATAATTCCAAAGTGCGAAGGGATCGGACCGAGTGAAACCAGAATTATTTTTATTGAGAAGTTTCTGCAATAACAAGGACATGAGGTATGATGACCTTTAGTCTGGTGGACACAGCACAGCAACTGCTATTCTGTTTATACATACTATTACACATCTATATACAGTATATATAATATCAACATTCTCATATACATAGAAAATAATAACCAATTAAACATGTGCTGATATGTTGTTACTCCTTCTGCATCACAGTGGTCTCATAGTACAATCTAATATAAGATATAACAACATAAAACTATAATAACCACATTCCTGGTACACTGTAGTCATGTGATGCTACAGTGTGACCCACTAACATTTGTGCAGTGTGTTATTTAATCACACAGTAGTGACAGGAGCCTTTACTGATCACAGGGATGTAAATTACATCAATTTCGCCCTGTTTATAGCCCTAAATATACTCCCTCTTACCTGCAATGACAAGGACATGAGGTATGATGACCTTTAGTCTGGTGGACACAGCACAGCAACTGCTATTCTGTTCCCCCAGGAACAAAAGGTCTAACTTTTAGTTCCTCCCATGCCTTGCTTGCAGTTGAACTTTGTGCTGCCATCTACTGGTGATTTAAAGAGGAAGTAAACCCTCCTCTGCAACTTGTACCTATAGGTGATCCTATGATAAGGCTTACCTATAGGTACTGTAAATATCTCCTAAACATGCACCGTTTAGTAGATATTTAGCTTGCATGCAGCCAATGACGTCACTGGCGCATGTGCTCTGAAAGAACGGCCGCTGGTGCTGTTCCTTCAGAGCCCCGTGCTGTGACCGTCGGCTCCTGCACGCGTGCGAGGGAGTGACGTCACTGCGGCTCCGGTCAATCAGATGGCCAGATGCCGCGATCCCGGAAGACAGGCGACTGAACATGTCACCCGTCATAGAGGTAAGTGGGGGGCGGAGCGGCGGGGGCTCGTTCTAAGGTAAGTATTTCATAATGAGCTAGTATGCGATGCGATGCATACTAGCTCATTATGTGTTTCTCTTTCAGGTTGAAAAAAAAAAATTGGGATTTACAAACTCTTTAATAGAAATGCCCTGAAACGAAATTGTGTTTTTTTTATGGGATACCTGACATCCCTTACACATGCGGGAATGTCACAGCCCATGCTGTCACATGTTGTTCATCCCTTGTGTTAGCAAAAACGTTAGTACAAAAAAAAAAAAAAGTGCAAGTACTGGCAGAACACATTGCTCACTGCTAGCTGCTGTATAGCCCCATAAAGGTCCATAAAGACATGGATGAGAGAGTTTGGGGTGGAGGAACATGACATCCCAAAGGTGTTCTATCAGGTTGAGGTCAGGACTCTGTGCAGGCCAGTCAAGTTCCTCCTCCCCAAACTCGCTCATCCACGTCTTTATGGACCTTGCTTTGTGCACTGGTCCAAATCATTTGGTGAAGGGGGGATTATGGTGTGGGGTTGTTTTTCAGGGGTTGGGCTTAGCCCCTTAGTTAAAGTGAAGGGAACTCTTAAGGCATCAGCATACCAAGACATTTTGGACAATTTCATGCTCCCAACTTTGTGGGAGGAGTTTGGGGACGGCCCCTTCCTGTTCCAACATGACTGCGCACCAGTGCACAAAGCAAGGTCCACAAAGACATGGATGAGCGAGTTTGGGGTGGAGGAACTTGACTGCCCTGCACAGAGTCCTGACCTCAACCGGATAGAACACCTTTGGGATGAATTAGAGTGGAGACTGCGAGCCGGGCCTTCTCGTCCTGCATCAGTGCCTGACCTCTCAAATGCGCTTCTGGAAGAATGGTGAAACATTCCCATAGACACACTCCTAAACCTTGTGGACGGCCTTTCCAGAAGAGTTGAAGCTGTTATAGCTGCAAAGGGTGGAGCCAACTCAATATTGAACCCTACGGACTAAGACTGGGATGCCATTAAAGTTCACGTGTGTGTAAAGGCAGGCGTCCCAATACTTTTGGCAATATAGTGTATTTACACCGATCAGCCATAACATTATGACCACTAATAGGTAAAGGGAATATCTCATTACATTGGCATCTGAAAATTGGTGGGATATATTAGGCAGCAAGTGAACATGTTGTCCATGAAGTTGATGTGGTGAAAGCAGAAAAAAATGGGCATCGCAGTTTGTTGTGTATGGGGCTGTAAGGCCCATGGTGACCCGTGTCCACAGCCAAAAGCTTCTACAGCGGTCACTTGAACATCAGAACTGGACTACGGAGGAATGGAAGGTGGTCTGGTCTGGGTGCGTCACTAACCTGGGAAAAGATGGCACCAGGATGCAGTATAAGAAGGAAAGTCAGCAGAGACAGTGCGATGCTTTGGGCAATGTTCTGCTGGAAAACCTTGGCTCCTGCCATTCATGTGTGGATGTCACTTTGGTGTCCATGCCTCAATGGGTCAGGGCTATTTCAGCAAAAGGGGGCCATATTCAATATTAGGTGGGTGGTCATAATGTTATGGCTGATCGGTGTATATATAGTATATAGTATATACACACACACACACGCACGTTTGTTTGAGCTTTGAGGTGCACACATTATTGCAATAAGCTATGTACACCTATGGAAGCCGTGCATCCTGGCGCTAGAGCTTCATTGGTTGTCATCTAGATGGCAGCTGGCCAGTGGCGGCTGGTGCTCCATGGGCCGGGGGGGGGGGCGGAAGATGGACCACACCAGCCCGCACACCGTACCCCCCCGGACAACACTGGCTCCAGATCCCCCTCCCACCCCCTGGTCACTGGCTCACTCACCCTGGACTGACAAGTGGAGGGCAGGCAGCGGCGGCGGCTTACCCCTCAGTCTCCTCCGTGGGTCGGGCTTCCCCTGCGTCTCCTCCCTCCTCCTCCTTGGCCAATAGCATGGCTTCTCCTTTCGGCCAATCGGGAAACGGGTCTCGGGACCCGCTTCCTGATTAGCCAGGAGGAGAATCCGTGTGATAATAGCGAATATTAATTCAATCCCGATTAATGATTCGATCCCTGCAAATTGCGGGACGCCCGTGCGATTCCCGTGACTTGCAATGGCACCCCAAACGCGGCGTGATTTTGCCGCGATTGTCACCCGACGAATCGCGGTAAAATCACGTAAACAGAATCGCGGGATGCCTGTCGCCCAAAGTACAAGAACTTCTTTTGGACGACAGGCATCCCGCGATTCTTTTTGCGTAATTTTACCGCGATTCGTCGGGTGACAATCGCGGCAAATCACGCCGCGTTTGGGGTTCCATTGCAAGTCACGGGAATTGCACGGGCGTCCCACAATTTGCAGGGATCTAATCATTAATCGGGATTGAATTAATATTCGCTATTATCACACGGATTCTCCTCCTCCTGGCTAATCAGGAAGCGGGTCCTGAGACCCGTTTCCCGGTTGGCCGAAAGGAGAAGCCATGCTATTGGCCAAGGAGGAGGAGGGAGGAGACGTAGGGGAAGCCCAACCCACGGAGGAGACTGAGGCGGAAGCCGCGATTTGCAATTATTCTACCCGCGATCTGAAACGCCCATATGTGAACAGAGCCTTATACACTGAACAAAATTATAAACGCAACACTTTTCATGAGCTGAACTCAAAGATCGAAGACTTTTTCACAAAACTCCCCGGACATGTCACCCATCGAGCATGTTTGGGATGCTCTGGATCGGCGTATAGGACAGCGTGTTCCAGGTCCTGCCAATATCCAGCAACTTCCAACAGCCATTGAAGAGGAGTGGACCAACATTCCACAGGAACCAATCACCAACCTGATCAACTCTAAGCCAAGGAGATGTGTTGCACTGTGTGAGGCAAATGGTGGTGACCCCAGATACTCATCCTTGCCAACTGTCCTTTTTTTCCTGGAACAGTCCCTGCAAATAGGAGCCTGTCCCAGGTAATTTATATTGTCCCTGGAAGCGCCTGTTAATCAGGCTGCCCATAAATGTTACGCAGAAGTAGTGCAGCTGAATGGGAGAATTATTCCAACTCTGCTACTGTGGCCTTAAGTTTGAAATTCCCTCTTTTAATTTCCTGTAATTCTCTCTATATTGTGTAAACTCTATAATCTGATAAGTAGGCGGAGATTAATTATGCAGAGTGGGCGGAGCTTCATGGAAGTGGGTGTGGTAATTGATAGCTGTGCTGCAAAGTGTCCCTGGAAATTTTTTATTAAGGCCCCTTTCACACATGCTGTCCGTTTGTCCGTTTTTCATCCATCCGTTGACGGATGAAAAACGGACATCAATGCATCTCTATGTAAAAACGGATGACAACTGATGATCATCAGTTAACATCCGTTTTCATCCACTTCCGTCAATGTCCGTTTTTTTGAACGGATGAATGCCCTATTTTTCATCCGTCAAAAAAATGGATCGGACGAAAAACGGATGACAAAGGATGAAAAACGGATGTCAACTGATGACAACGGATGAAAAACTGATGTCAACTGATGACAATGGATGACAACGGATGAAAAACGGACGACAACGGATGAAAAACGGATGAAAAACGGATAACAACTGACGAAAAACGGATGACAACTGACGAAAAACGGATGAAAAACGGATGACAACTGACGAAAACGGACGAAAAACGGATGACAACTGACGAAAAACGGATGAAAAACGGATGAAAAACTGATACATTTGACGTGACTGAACTGATGAACTGAACGGACTGTATGTGTGAAAGGGGCCTAAATGTTGGCAACTATGCAGATACTGACTGGTTTTCCGACCCCCACCCCCCAATACAGTAGAAACTGCACATTTAAGGCCCCTTTCACACATGCTGTCCGTTTGTCCGTTTTTCATCTATCCGTTGTCGGATGAAAAACGGATATCAATGTATCTCTATGTAAAAACTGATGACAATGGATGATCATCAGTTAACATCCGTTTTTATCCGCTTCCGTCAATGTCCGTTTTTTTGTACGTATGAATGTCCTATTTTTCATCCGTCAAAAAAAAGGATCGGACGAAAAACGGATGACAACGGATGAAAAACTGATGAACAACGGATGACAACGGATGAAAAACTAATAACTGACGAAAAACGGATGAAAAATGGATAACAACTGACGAAAAACGGATGAAAAATGGATAACAACTGACGAAAAACGGATGACAACTGATGCAAAACGGATGGAAAACTGATACATTTTGACGTGACTGAACTGATGAACTGAACGGACCCTATGTGTGAAAGGGGCCTTAGGGCTCTTTCACACACTCCGTCCGCTGGACGGATTCTGTTTTTCTCAGCGGGGGATCGAGCCGCCGATCCCCCGCTGAGCAGCAGGAGGACAGCTGTGTCTCCGCGCTGTGTGCGGAGACACAGCTGACAGTTCCCCATGCATCTCTATGGGGGAAATCGGATGTCAACGGACCGTCAGTCCGTTCTCACCCGATCCCATCCGATCCGATCCGCTGGACGGATGGAAAATAGGGTTTCCATCCGTCCAGATTTGACGGATCGGGTCGGATGTCAGCGGACATGTCTCCGCTGACATCCGATGCCCCAAAGGAATGCATGGGGGGACCGTTCAGATCCGCCAAAAAAACGGACAGGCGGATCTGAACGGTCCGCCTGTGTGAAAGGGGCCTTAGGCCCCTTTCACACATGCTGTCCGTTTGTCGGATGAAAAACGGACATCATCGTTGACGGATGAAAACGTTTCATCGTTGACGGATGAAAAACGGACATCAATGCATCTCTATGTAAAAACTGATGACAATGGATGATCATCAGTTAACATCCGTTTTCATCCACTTCCGTCAATGTCCGTTTTTTTGAACGGATGAATGCCCTATTTTTCATCCGTCAAAAAAACGGATCGGACGAAAAACGGATGACAACGGATGAAAAACTGATGTCAACTGATGACAATGGATGACAACGGATGAAAAACGGACGACAACGGATGAAAAACGGATGAAAAACGGATAACAACTGACGAAAAACGGATGACAACTGACGAAAAACGGATGAAAAACGGATGACAACTGACGAAAAACGGACGAAAAACGGATGACAACTGACGAAAAACGGATGAAAAACGGATGAAAAACTGATACATTTGACGTGACTGAACTGATGAACTGAAGGGACTGTATGTGTGAAAGGGGCCTTAGAGAGGCCTTTTATTGTGGACAGCCTAAGGCACACCTGTGCAATAATCATGCTGTCCAATCAGCATCTTGATATGCCACACCTGTGAGGTGGATGGATTATCTCGGCAAAGGAGAAGTGATCACTAACACAGATTTACACAGATTTGTGAACAATATTGGAGAGAAATCGGCCTTTTCTGTACATAGAAAAAGTCTGAGATCTTTGAGTTCAGCTCATGAAAAATGGGGGTAAAAAACAAAAGTGTTGCATTTATAATTTTGCTCAGTGTATCAGGCTCTGTTCACACATTGGCGTTTCGGATCGCGGGTAGAATCATTGCAAATCGCGGAACGCCCGTGCGATTCCCGTAACTTGCAATGGAACCCCAAATGCGATGTGATTTTTGCCGCCTGATTGCATCAGGGTAAAATTGCGCAAACAGAATCGCAGGACCCCTGTCACCCAAAAGAAGTTCTTGTACTTTGGGCGACAGGCATCCCACAATTCGGTTTGCGTGATTTTACCCCGATGCATCGGTGTTGCGTTTAGAGTTTTGTTCAGTGTAAATGAGAAGGAAGTTCTTAGAATCTGACACTAGTGGGCGCTCTCCTCCTGAAATAACTATAACAATGCAGATGTTACAATCAGTGGATACAATTGATAGCAATCATGAATGACCTGTCCCAGCCCAAGTTTCCCAGAGGACAATGACAATATAAATAAGACTTGTGTCCCCCCCTCCCACCGCTGTCTCCTGGATTCTCTGAATAGGATGTCTGCTCACCTGGAAATGACAGGTCCTCAAACAAGGAGTGACATTGCTGAAAGCAGATTACACTGCAGAGCCGGGCTCACCAAACACAGGGGGACAAAAGCCTCTCTGCACCTGTTTGCTGGGACTTGACAAGCTGGAAGGTGATGATAAGCCGCAATCAGAGGTGTGACTGCGGTGACCCCGGGCACATCAAACAAAGAAAATCTTCTCTTCTCTGCTCTGAGTTTCCATAAATAGAAATAAGTCTAAAAGGGATTCAGATATGGAGAAGTAAAGATTAGTCCTAAATTGGTAATAAACCCTCCAAAAAAGTATTTATTGCAGCTCACCAGGTATTAGATGTGGTGGCTGCATTCGTTTTCTTTTTACCAGTAAGGGGTTAAAATAGTCCCTGGTGATCTTACCTTACTGCTGGTATAGGGTGACAACTCTTTTCCCTTGTATTCCAATTTTGCTTCTGGGTTGTCACCGTTTTTAGGATTAAGACTGCAAGTGACCATTTTACCACACATTGCACAGGTATAGCCCACTGTTGTCACCATGAAAAAATCCAAAGGGTGTAGACTGGGGGAGGGGGGGGGGGGTAGTTGATCCAACCCCTCCCTCCAGAGTGTCCATTGGGTAATGCTGTCCTGAGGAATTAGCCACCTCTGCAGCCTGTCAGTTTAGAGCAATGAAAGATGAAGGTGGGGGGAGGCTGAGCTGTACTGGAAGGGGAAGAAGCTGTAATTGGGAAATGGAGCTGTACTGCACTCTGTACGTTACATGCTCTTGTCCCCTGTACTCTGTGCTTCACACACTCCTGACCCCTGCACTCTGTGCATAACACACTCCTGACCCCGGCACTCTGTGTCTCACACACTCCTGAACCCTGCACTGTGGGGATTACATACTCCTGACCTATGAGCTCTGTGCAATATGTCCCTGTGACCTCTACAAACTGGGGTTGAATTACTAAAACTGGAAAGTGCAAATCTGGTGCAGCTGAGCATGGTAGCCAATCAGCTTCTAACTTCAGCTTGTTCAATTAAGCTTTTAAACTGGAAGCAGATTGGTTTCTGTGCAGAACTACACCAGATTTTGCACTATCCAGTTTTAGTAAATCAACCGCACAGTGTGTTGCACGCTCCTGGGCCCTGCACTCTGTGCATGACTTACTCCTGACTCCTGCACTTTGTGTATTATTTACTCCTGACCCCTGTGCTCTGTGTGTTACTTATTCCTGACCCCTGCGATCTGTGTATTAATCACTCCTGACCTCTGTGCCCTGTGTGTTACTTTCTCCTGACTCATGCGCTTTGTGCATAACTTACTCCTGACCCCTGCCCTCTGTGTATTATGTACTACTGACCCCTGTGCTCTGTGTGTTACATACCCCTGACCCTTGTGCTCTGTGTATTTTTTACTCATGTGCCCTGTGCGTTACTTAATCCTGACCCCTGCACTCTGTGTATTACTTACTCCTGTAGTCCTGAAGCCTTTGCTCTGTGTTTTATTTACTCCTGACCCCTTAACACGGTGCGCTACTTACTCCTGACACCTGTGCTCTGTGCATTATTTACTCCTGACCCCTGCACTCTATGTGTTACTTACTCCTGACCCATGCACACTGTGCGTTACTTACTCCTGACCCCTGCGCTCTGTGCATTGCTTACTCCTGACCCCTGTGATATGTGTGTTATTTACTCCTGACCCTGCACTATGTGTGTTATTTACTCCTGACCCTTGCACTCTGTGCGTTATTTACTCCTGACCCCTGTGCGTTATTTACTCCTGCCCTGCGCTCTGTGTGTTATTTACTCCTGCCCCTGCGCTCTGTGCATTACTTACTCCTGACCCCTGTGCTCTGTGCGTTACTTACTCCTGACCCCTGGCACTCTGTGCGTTATTTTCTCCTGACCCCTATGCTCTGTGTGTTATTTACTCCTGACCCCTGAGCTCTGTGCATTACTTTCTCCTGACCCCTGCACTCTGTGCATTACTGACTCTTGACCCCTGTGCCTTGTGTGTTACTTACTTCTGACCCCTGTACTCTCTGCATTATTTACTCCTGAACCTTGGGCTTTGTGTGTTACACACTCCTGACCCATGTACTCTGTGTGTTATTTTGTCCGGGACCCCTGCACTCTGTGTGTTACTTACTCCTGACCCCTGCAATCTGTGCATTTTTTACTCTTGACCCCTGCACTCTGTGCGTTATTTAATCTTGACCCCTGTGCTCTGTGTGTTTTTTACTTCTGACCCCTGTACTCTGTGTGTTACTTACTCTTGGTCACTGCGCTCTGTGTATTATTTACTCCTTACCCCTGTGCTATGTGCATTACTTACTCCTGACCCCTGCACTCTGTGTGTTACTTACTCCTGACCCCTGCACTCTGTGTGTTACTTACTCCTGACCTCTGCACTCTGTGTGTTACTTACTTCTGACCCCTGCCCTCTGTGTGTTACTTACTCCGGACCTAGGCACACTTGTGTTACTTACTTCTGACCCCTGTGCTTTGTGTAATATGAAATCAAGTTTTCACCCCCCCCCTCCCCCCCAGTATGAGCACAATGTTGCCAAATGCACAATTTGCTGGGACAAAAAAAAGGTCTCCAAGGCTGAACCCCCCCCCCCCCCCCACCAAGAAAAATTAAAAATGTAGGGGAAACCCGCCCTAACAAATGGCACACAGCCACCGCTGGAGTGTATATAGCCAGGAAGTGGCAGCAGGAGATCCGCATTACTGATATATAACAAAGCATTATTTTACATTTAACCACTTGCCGACCGCCGCAAGTACATTTACTGCGGCGGTCAGCCTCTCCTGTGCAAAGTGATGTAGTATTACGTCACTCGCCCAGGAGCCTGTAGGGGGTGAGCGCGCGCCTCCGGAGGCGCGCTCCTGCCCCCGCTCGTTCACTGAGGTCCCCCTGCGAGTGACCGGCGGCTCCGATGTCCGCCGGCCGCTCACGATCTCTCGCTGGAGAGGGAGAAAGGCAGGCGGCTGATGTAAACACAGCCGTCTGTCATTCTCCCTGGTGTAACTTCAGAGATCATACGATCCTGCTATGTAGGATTGTATGTCTCTGTGGTTACATCAAAAGCCACGCCCCCACAGTTAGAATCACGCCCTAGGGATACATTTAACCCCTGGATCTCTAATAAAGTTAACCCCTTCCCTGCCAGTGTCATTTTTACAGTAACAGTGCATATTTATAGCACTGATTACTGTAGTAATGTCACTGGTACCCCCAAAAGTGTTAAAAAATGTCAGTTAGGGGTCCGATCTGTCCGCGGCAAAGTTGCGGTCCCACAAAAAAAATTGCAGATTGCCGCCATTACTAGTTAAAAAAAAAACAATAAAAATGACAAAAAATCTTTCCCGTAGTTAGTAAACGCAATAACTTTTGCGCAAACCAATCAAAATACTCCCATTGCAATTTTTTTTACCAAAAATATGTAGCAGAAAACAAATTGGCCTAAAATGTTAAAAAATTTTGATTTTTAAATTTTTTTTGAGGGGGGAATTTCATATAAAAAAAATGAGAAAAATATTGTTATTTTTTCAAAATTGTCGCTATTTTTTTGTTTATAGCGCAAAAAGTAAAAATCGCAGAGGTGATCAAATACCACCAAAAGAAAGCTCTGTTTGTGGGGAAAAAAGGGACATCACTTTAATTTGGGTACAGCGTCGCACGACCGCGCAATTGCCCGTTAAAGTCACGCAGTGCCGAATCGAAAAATAGGGCCTGGTCTTTGATACACATCGCCAGTGTTGGGGGTAACTAGTTACAAAGTAACGGATTACAGTAACTACATTACTTTTTTTGGTAACGAAGTAATGTAACTAGTTACAATACTAATATTGGTAACTACACTACTTTACTAGGCTATAGGAGGTAACTACACTACTTTACTAGGCTATAGGAGGTAACTACACTACTTTACTAGGCTATAGGAAGTAACTACACTACTTTACTAGACTATAGGAGGTAACTACACTACTTTACTAGGCTATAGGAGGTAACTACACTACTTTACTAGGCTATAGGAGGTATCTACACTACTTTACTATACTATAGGAAGTAACTACACTACTTTACTAGGCTATAGGAAGTAACTACACTACTTTACTATACTATAGGAAGTAACTACACTACTTTACTAGACTATAGGAGGTAACTACACTACTTTACTAGACTATAGGAGGTAACTACACTACTTTACTAGGCTATAGGAGGTAACTACACTACTTTACTAGGCTATAGGAGGTATCTACACTACTTTACTAGGCTATAGGAGGTAACTACACTACTTTACTAGACTATAGGAGGTAACTACACTACTTTACTAGGCTATAGGAGGTATCTACACTACTTTACTAGGCTATAGGAGGTAACTACACTACTTTACTAGGCTATAGGAGGTATCTACACTACTTTACTAGACTATAGGAGGTAACTACACTACTTTACTATACTATAGGAGGTAACTACACTACTTTACTATACTATAGGAGGTAACTACACTACTTTACTATACTATAGGAAGTAACTACACTACTTTACTAGGCTATAGGAGGTATCTACACTACTTTACTAGGCTATAGGAGGTAACTACACTACTTTACTATACTATAGGAAGTAACTACACTACTTTACTATACTATAGGAAGTAACTACACTACTTTACTAGGCTATAGGAGGTATCTACACTACTTTACTAGGCTATAGGAGGTAACTACACTACTTTACTAGGCTATAGGAGGTATCTACACTACTTTACTAGACTATAGGAGGTAACTACACTACTTTACTATACTATAGGAGGTAACTACACTACTTTACTAGACTATAGGAGGTAACTACACTACTTTACTATACTATAGGAAGTAACTACACTACTTTACTAGGCTATAGGAGGTATCTACACTACTTTACTAGGCTATAGGAGGTAACTACACTACTTTACTATACTATAGGAAGTAACTACACTACTTTACTATACTATAGGAAGTAACTACACTACTTTACTAGGCTATAGGAGGTATCTACACTACTTTACTAGGCTATAGGAAGTAACTACACTACTTTACTAGGCTATAGGAGGTAACTACACTACTTTACTAGGCTATAGGAAGTAACTACACTACTTTACTAGGCTATAGGAGGTAACTACACTACTTTACTAGACTATAGGAGGTAACTACACTACTTTACTAGGCTATAGGAGGTATCTACACTACTTTACTAGGCTATAGGAGGTAACTACACTACTTTACTAGGCTATAGGAGGTATCTACACTACTTTACTAGACTATAGGAAGTAACTACACTACTTTACTAGACTATAGGAGGTAACTACACTACTTTACTATACTATAGGAGGTAACTACACTACTTTACTATACTATAGGAGGTAACTACACTACTTTACTAGACTATAGGAGGTAACTACACTACTTTACTATACTATAGGAGGTAACTACACTACTTTACTAGACTATAGGAGGTAACTACACTACTTTACTAGACTATAGGAGGTAACTACACTACTTTACTAGACTATAGGAGGTAACTACACTACTTTACTATACTATAGGAAGTAACTACACTACTTTACTATACTATAGGAGGTAACTACACTACTTTACTATACTATAGGAAGTAACTACACTACTTTACTAGGCTATAGGAAGTAACTACACTACTTTACTATACTATAGGAAGTAACTACACTACTTTACTATACTATAGGAAGTAACTACACTACTTTACTAGGCTATAGGAGGTATCTACACTACTTTACTAGGCTATAGGAGGTAACTACACTACTTTACTAGGCTATAGGAGGTATCTACACTACTTTACTAGACTATAGGAAGTAACTACACTACTTTACTAGACTATAGGAGGTAACTACACTACTTTACTATAATATAGGAGATAACTACACTACTTTACTAGACTATAGGAGGTAACTACACTACTTTACTATACTATAGGAGGTAACTACACTACTTTACTATACTATAGGAAGTAACTACACTACTTTACTAGGCTATAGGAGGTAACTACACTACTTTACTATACTATAGGAAGTAACTACACTACTTTACTATACTATAGGAAGTAACTACACTACTTTACTATACTATAGGAAGTAACTACACTACTTTACTAGGCTATAGGAGGTATCTACACTACTTTACTAGGCTATAGGAAGTAACTACACTACTTTACTAGGCTATAGGAGGTAACTACACTACTTTACTAGGCTATAGGAGGTAACTACACTACTTTACTATACTATAGGAAGTAACTACACTACTTTACTATACTATAGGAGGTAACTACACTACTTTACTAGACTATAGGAGGTAACTACACTACTTTACTAGACTATAGGAAGTAACTACACTACTTTACTAGACTATAGGAGGTAACTACACTACTTTACTATACTATAGGAAGTAACTACACTACTTTACTAGACTATAGGAAGTAACTACACTACTTTACTAGACTATAGGAGGTAACTACACTACTTTACTAGGCTATAGGAGGTAACTACACTACTTTACTAGACTATAGGAGGTAACTACACTACTTTACTAGACTATAGGAGGTAACTACACTACTTTACTATACTATAGGAGGTAACTACACTACTTTACTAGACTATAGGAGGTAACTACACTACTTTACTAGGCTATAGGAGGTAACTACACTACTTTACTAGGCTATAGAAGGTAACTACACTACTTTACTAGGCTATAGGAGGTAACTACACTACTTTACTAGACTATAGGAGGTAACTACACTACTTTACTAGGCTATAGGAGGTAACTACACTACTTTACTAGACTATAGGAGGTAACTACACTACTTTACTAGGCTATAGGAAGTAACTACACTACTTTACTAGGCTATAGGAGGTAACTACACTACTTTACTATACTATAGGAAGTAACTACACTACTTTACTAGACTATAGGAAGTAACTACACTACTTTACTAGACTATAGGAGGTAACTACACTACTTTACTATACTATAGGAGGTAACTACACTACTTTACTATGATATAGGAACGCGCTTTCCTGCGTTACTCAAGCCGTGCGATACAATCGTTATTTGGAAGAATAGAGAGGGATGAAGTTTATGACTTTTTGTTGCACTTTATGTTTTATTCTGTTTTTTTTAGGTTTTGTTCTCATGTTTCCCAAAGCCTGTGTTTATACAATAAACTCTATGCAGAAAGAGTGTCATGTATCTTCTTCTACACCAGGGGTGTCAAACTCCATTTCATTGCGGGCCGCATCAGCATTATGGTTGCCCTCAAAGGGCCGGTTATATCTGTAGGATTAGATGTCCAGAGCACCCCATGTCCTGGGGGGGCAAAGAGGAGCCTTTCTACAGCTGCACAGGAGTGCAGGATCTGGCAAAGGAGTTCTGTCCTCTCTGCTGTCAACTAGAGAGCCAAGGTGGGGGCAGAGACAAGGGGGGTGCCGCAGCTGCAGGAGAGGTGCGAGGGCCACATGAAATGGCCTGGGGGGCCGCATTCGGCCCACGGGCCTTGTGTTTGACACCTGTGTTCTACACGGTCAATTAAAAAAGAGGAAAGTAAAGTAATAAGTAGTGAAGTTACTTTTCAAATCCAGTAACTAGTAAAGTAATCTCACAATTTACAGAAGTAACTAGTTACATTTTTGAGTAACTACCCCAACACTGCACATCGCACAGAGAAAACGAAAAGAACCGACATCCTGCAATCCCCAAAAATCCTGCCTCAGGTCACACAATGGATTCTTAGAGGAAAAGGCGACACAAAAGCCCAGGACCGACCGTCCTCTTAATATGAATAAAGTGCCAGCAGCAAAAGAAGATAAAGAAGAGACAAAAGCCAGGTAAACGTCCTGACACACTGAGCGCATTGTACTGGGAATGACTGGTGACACTGGTCAAGCAATCAGGCTTCTTTTATGTACAAAGTGGCAATTATTGTTCTCGGACAGAATGGTTTAATCAGAAATTCCACCCTGTGGTCGGGGTGCCTGCCCTCCCCTGTGGCGGTTGCTGCCCATTTCTAAGGAGAATAATCTCACCTGTGGACAGGTGGAAGGGATGAGGACAGGCAGGTGACTCGCTGTGGCCAGGGGCTGAGGGCGAAGAAGAACAGTCATCAGCGCCATTAGGGATCAGCGCTGATGTCTGGATGCACAATGAGATTTTTATTTGTTCAGCAGGAAGTTTCTCCCACTTATCTGCACTGCTGACACGGCCAGTTTTTCCTGTTTGCTTGTCTTTCTGCGCTGTGCTGGCAGCCATGCTTCTCTGAGGGCCTGCATGATATCAGATGGAGCTGATAGGACGGTCCCGGGGACAAGTCGAATAACTCCAAACAAAAACTTTCCAAAGACTTCGCTAGTTCACTATGAGGTCACCAACTCCCCGACACCAAATGAAACTTAAGCAGTTCAGTTTTGGGCTCCAGTTTTTTAAAAAGGATATTGGGGAACTGGAGAAAGTGCAGAGAAGGGCAACCAAACTGATAAGAGGCATGGAGGAGCTCAGCTATGAGGAGAGATTAGAGGAACTGAATTTATTCTCTCTTGAGAAGAGGGGATTAAGGGGGGATATGCTCTCCATGTATGAATACATAAGGGGGGGATATGATCTCCATGTATACATAAGGGGGGATATGATCTCCATGTATAAATACATAAAGGGGAATATGATCTCCATGTATAAATACATAAGGGGGGATATGATCCCCCATGTATAAATACATAAGGGGGGATATGATCTCCATGTATAAATACATAAGGGGGGATATGATCTCCATGTATAAATACATAAGGGGGGATATGATCACCATGTATAAATACATAAAGGGGGATATGATCTCCATGTATAAATACATAAGGGGGGATATGATCACCATGTATAAATACATAAGGGGGGATATGATCACCATGTATAAATACATAAAGGGGGATATGATCTCCATGTACAAATACATAAGGGGGGATATGATCACCATGTATAAATACATAAGGGGGGGATAAGATCACCATGTATAAATACATAAGGGGGGTATGATCCCCATGTATAAATACATAAAGGGGGATATGATCACCATGTATAAATACATAAGGGGGGATATGATCACCATGTATAAATACATAAGGGGGGATATGATCTCCATGTATAAATACATAAGGGGGGGGATATGATCACCATGTATAAATACATAAGGGGGGATATGATCTCCATGTATAAATACATAAGGGGGGATATGATCTCCATGTATAAATACATAAGGGGGATATGATCACCATTTATAAATACATAAGGGGGGGGATATGATCTCCATGTATAAATACATAAGGGGGGTTATGATCACCATTTATAAATACATAAGGGGGGATATGATCTCCATGCATAAATACATAAAGGGGATATAATCTCCATGTATAAATACATAAGGGGGGATATGATCACCATGTATAAATACATAAGGGGGGGATATGATCACCATGTATAAATACATAAGGGGGGATATGATCTCCATGTATAAATACATAAGGGGGGATATGATCTCCATGTATAAATACATAAGGGGGGATATGATCTCCATGTATAATACATAAGGGGGATATAATCTCCATATATAAATACATAAGGGGGGATATGATCTCCATGTATAATACATAAGGGGGATATAATCTCCATATATAAATACATAAGGGGGGGATATGATCACCATGTATAAATACATAAGGGGGGGGATATGATCTCCATGTATAAATACATAAGGGGGGTTATGATCTCCATGTATAAATACATAAGGGGGATATGATCTCCATGTATAAATACATAAGGGGGATATGATCACCATGTATAAATACATAAGGGGGGGGGGGATATGATCACCATGTATAAATACATAAGGGGGGATATGATCTCCATGTATAAATACATAACGGGGGATATGATCTCCATGTATAAATACATAAGGGGGGATATGATCACCATGTATAAATACATAAGGGGGGGGATATGATCTCCATGTATAAATACATAACGGGGGATATGATCTCCATGTATAAATACATAAGGGGGATATGATCACCATGTATAAATACATAAGGGGGGGGGGATATGATCACCATGTATAAATACATAAGGGGGAGATATGATCACCATGTATAAATACATAAGGGGGGGATATGATCACCATATATAATACATAAGGGGGGGTATGATCTCCATGTATAAATACATAAGGGGGGATATGATATCGATTTATAAATACATAAGGGGGATATGATCTCCATGTATAAATACATAAGGGGGGATATGATCACCATGTATAAATACATAAGGGGGGGGGGGGATATGATTACCATGTATAAATACATAAGGGGGATATGATCTCCATGTATAATACATAAGGGGGGATATAATCTCCATATATAAATACATAAGGGGGGATATGATCACCATGTATAAATACATAAGGGGGGATATGATCTCCATGCATAAATACATAAAGGGGATATAATCTCCATGTATAAATACATAAGGGGGGATATGATCACTGTGTATAAATACATAAGGGGGGATATGATCTCCATGTATAAATACATAAGGGGGATATGATCACCATGTATAAATACATAAGGGGGGGATATGATCTCCATGTATAAATACATAAGGGGGATATGATCCCCATGTATAAATACATAAGGGGGATATGATCACCATGTATAAATACATAAGGGGGGGATATGATCTCCATGTATAAATACATAAGGGGGGTTATGATCACCATGTATAAATACATAAAGGGGGGATATGATCTCCATGCATAAATACATAAAGGGGATATAATCTCCATGTATAAATACATAAGGGGGAATATGATCACCATGTATAAATACATAAGGGGGGGGGGATATGATCACCATGTATAAATACATAAGGGGGGATATGATCTCCATGTATAAATACATAAGGGGGATATGATCACCATGTATAAATACATAAGGGGGGATATGATCTCCATGTATAAATACATAAGGGGGGATATGATCTCCATGTATAAATACATAAGGGGGATATGATCACCATGTATAAATACATAAGGGGGGGGATATGATCACCATGTATAAATACATAAGGGGGATATGATCTCCATGTATAAATACATAAGGGGGATATGAACACTATGTTTAAATGCATAAGGGGGGATTTGATCACCATGTATAAATGCATAAGGGGGGATATGATCACCATGTATAAATACATAAGGGGGATATGATCAACATGAATAAATACATATGGGGGGAATATGATCTCCATGTATAAATACATAAGGGGGATATGATCTGCATGTATCAAGTTGGGGTCAGGACTCTGTGCAGGTCAGTCAAGTTCCTCCACCCCAAACTGACTCATCCATGTCTTTATGGATCTTGCTTTGTGCACTGGTCCAAATCATTTGGTGGAGGAGGGGGGGATTATGGTGTGGAGTTGCTTTTCAGGGGTTGGCCCCTTAGTTCCCATGAAGGGAACTCTAAAGGGGTCAGCATACCAAGACATTTTGGACAATTTCATAATCCCAACTTTGTGGGAGGAGTTTGGGGATGGCCCCTTCCTGTTCCAACATGACTGGGCACCAGTGCACAAAGCAAGGTCCATAAAGACATGGATGAGCGAGTTTGGGGTGGAGGAACTTGACTGACCTGCACAGAGTCCTCACCTCAACCCGATAGAACACTTTTGGCATGAATTAGAGAGGAGACTGCGAGCCAGGCCTTCTCGCCCAACATCAGTGCCCGACCACACAAATGCGCTTCTGGAAGAATGATCAAACAGAGTCCATCACCTGGTGGATGCTGGAGATGACAGGATACACAGCAAGACAGATGTCTCTTGGGAAACTCCAGATGTCCTTGGCAAACTTGTGCACACAGGAAACAGTAGTAGAAGCCAGGCTGAGGTTCAAACACAGGTAATCCGTCCGGGGGAAAGGCAGGTAGCCGAAACAGGAACTTAGCCGAGGTCACAACAGAAAGGCAGGCAGGTAGTAATAGCAAAGTCCATAAAGCAAGCCGAGGTCATACACAGGTGATCAAACAGAAGGTTGGTAGAGCAAGCCAGAGGGTCAACGCCAGGAGAAGAGATCAGACAGGTCAGGTACAAGCCGGGTCACAACAGGAAATGCAAGGTAAGGACACTGAGGCTCAGGAACACGGGAAGGCTGACGACAATCCAGCAATTTGATGGAATCAGCAGCAGTCTTATATAGGCCAGAAAATAGCCTCATCTGTCATCTTATGCGTGCGCCATTGCGCACACGCGTTTACTGATTCACGCTGCCGTGCAACTGAGTGCGCCAATTTGCCATTCTTCTGTCAATGCGCATGCGTATGGGAGTGTGCCTGATGCGCTCATCTCTAGGATTGGCAGCAATACCAGTTCTTCCACGGCCATTTCCCTCACATTACCCTGGATTTTTCTCTTAGAAATGCTCTCTATGGGTAGCCACCTTCCTATAGTAGATTATTTACGCTTTTTTGTTAGCAATGCTTGCTATAGGCAGACACATTCCTTTGGCAGATTCATTAGGTTTTTCTTAGAGATGTTCTTGATGGGTAGCCATCTTCCAGTAGTAGATTCCTAGGTCTTTTCTTAGAGATGCTCCCTATGGGTAGCCACCTTCCTGTAGTAGATTTCTTAGGCCTTTTTCTTAGTGACGATCTTGATAGGTAGCCACCTTCCAGTAGTCGATTTTTTAGTTTTTTTTCTTAGAGATGTTCCCTATGGATGGCCACCTTCCTGTAGTAGATTCCTTAGGCCTTTCTCTTAGAGATGTTAGGTATGGATAACCACCATCCTGTAGTAGACTCCTTAGGCCTTCCTCTTAAGGATAATCTCTATGGGTAGCCACCTTCCTGTAGTAGATTCCTTAGGCCTTTTTCTTAGTGATGATCTTGATAGGTAGCCACCTTCCAGTAGGCGATTTTTTAGTTTTTTTTCTTAGAGATTAGCACTATGGATAGCCACCATCCTGTAGTAGATTCCTTAGGCTTTTTTCTTGAAGATGATCTCTATGGGTATATCCACCTTGCTGTAGTAGAGTTCCTACATATTTTTTTTAGAGATGTTTCCTATGGATAGCAACCTTCCTATAGTAGATTCCTTAGGCCTTCCTCTTAAGGATAATCTCTATGGGTAGCCACCTTCCTGTAGTAGATTCCTTAGGCCTTTCTCTTAGAGATGTTCCCTATGGATAACCACCATCCTGTAGTAGACTCCTTAGGCCTTCCTCTTAAGGATAATCTCTATGGGTAGCCACATTCCTGTAGTGGATTCCTTAGGCCTTTTTCTTAGAGATGCTCCCTATGGATAGCCACCTTCCTGTAGTAGATTCCTTAGGCCTTTCTCTTAGAGATGTTCCCTATGGATAACCACCATCCTGTAGTAGATTCCTTAGGCCTTTCTCTTAGAGATGCTCCCTATGGATAGCCACCATCCTGTAGTAGATTCCTTAGGCATTTCTCTTAGAGATGTTCCCTATGGATAACCACCATCCTGTAGTAGACTCCTTAGGCCTTCCTCTTAAGGATAATCTCTATGGGTAGCCACATTCCTGTAGTGGATTCCTTAGGCCTTTCTCTTAGAGATGCTCCCTATGGATAGCCACCATCCTGTAGTAGATTCCTTAGGCATTTCTCTTAGAGATGTTCCCTATGGATAACCACCATCCTGTAGTAGACTCCTTAGGCCTTCCTCTTAAGGATAATCTCTATGGGTAGCCACCTTCCTGTAGTAGATTCCTTAGGCCTTTTTCTTAGTGATGATCTTGATAGGTAGCCACCTTCCAGTAGGCGATTTTTTAGTTTTTTTTCTTAGAGATTAGCACTATGGATAGCCACCATCCTGTAGTAGATTCCTTAGGCTTTTTTCTTGAAGATGATCTCTATGGGTATATCCACCTTCCTGTAGTAGAGTTCCTACATATTTTTTTTAGAGATGTATCCTATGGATAGCAACCTTCCTATAGTAGATTCCTTAGGCCTTCCTCTTAAGGATAATCTCTATGGGTAGCCACATTCCTGTAGTAGATTCCTTAGGCCTTTTTCTTGGAGAGGATCTCTATGAATATATCCACCTTCCTGTAGTAGAGTTCCTACATATTTTTTTAGAGATGTTTCCTATGGATAGCCACCTTCCTATAGTAGATTCCTTAGGCCTTCCTCTTAAGGATAATCTCTATGGGTAGCCACATTCCTGTAGTAGATTCCTTAGGCCTTTTTCTTGGAGAGGATCTCTATGAATATATCCACCTTCCTGTAGTAGAGTTCCTACATATTTTTTTAGAGATGTTGCCTATGGATAGCCACCTTCCTATAGTAGATTCCTTAAGCCTTTCTCTTAGAGATATTCCCTATGGATAACCACCATCCTGTAGTAGACTCCTTAGGCCTTCCTCTTAAGGATAATCTCTATGGGTATCCACCATCCTGTAGTAGATTCCTTAGGCCTTTTTCTTGGAGAGGATCTCTATGGGTATATCCACCTTCCTGTAGTAGAGTTCCTACATATTTTTTTATAGATGTTTCCTATGGATAGCAACCTTCCTATAGTAGATTCCTTAGGCCTTCCTCTTAAGGATAATCTCCATGAGTAGCCACATTCCTGTAGTAGAGTTCACAGGTTTTTTTTCTTACAGACGTTCCCTATGGATAGCCACTGTTCTATAGTAGATTCCTTAGGTCTTTCTCTTAGAGATGTTCCCTATGGATAGCCACCATCGTGTAGTAGATTCCCCAGGCCTATCTCTTAGAGATGATCTACATGGGTAGCCACCTTCCTGTAGTAGAGTCCCTAGTTTTTTTTTTGGTGGTGTTCCTTATGAATAGCCACCCACCTTCCTGTAGTAGATTCCTTAGGCCTTTCTCTTAGAGATAATCTCTATGAGTAGCCACCTTCCTATAGTAGAGTTCACAGTTTTTTTTTCTTAGAGATGTTCCCTATGGATAGCCACTGTCCTATAGTACATTCCTTAGGCCTTTCTCTTAGAGATGTTCCCTATGGATAGCCACCTTCCTCTAGTAGATTCCTTAGGTCTTTCTCTTAGAGAAGATTTCAATGGGTAGCCACATTCCTGTAGTAGAATTCCTAGTTTTTTTTCTTAGAGATATTAGGTATGGATAGCCACCTTCCTATAGTAGATTCCCCAGGCCTTTCTCTTAGAGATGATCTACATGGGTAGCCACCTTCCTGTAGTAGATTCCTTAGGCCTTTCTCTCAGAGTTGATCTACATTACATAGTTACATAGTAGTTAAGGTTAAGGTTGAATAAAGACAATAGTCCATCCAGTTCAACCTGTGTAGGTGTGTGTGGCTGTAATCATCTCACATACCCCTGAATGTTCTGATCCTTGAGATGTAAGTCTAAGAGTCTTTTGAAAGCCACCATACTTCCCGCAGAAACCACCTCTTGTGGTAGAGAATTCCACAATCTTGTAGCCCTAACAGTAAAGAACCCCCTGCGCTGCCTGAGGTTAAAACGCTTCTCCTCTAATCGCATTGTATGCCTTAGAGTCCTCATGCAATCCTTTCGACTGAATAGCTTTTTTTCCCTGCTGAGATCACCATTGAGGTATTTATAAATTGCTATCATGTCCCCTCTCAGACGTCTCTTCTCCAGGGAGAACAAATCAAGCGATTGCAGATGATCTTCATAATTTCGGTCCTCCAATCCCCTAATTGGTTTAGTTGCCCTTCTCTGGACTCTCACCAGCTCCAACACATCCCTCCTGAGGGTAGCCACCTTCCTGTAGTAGAGTTCCTAGTTTTTTTTTTTTAGAGGTGTTCCCTATGGATAGCCACTTTCCTGTAGTAAATGCTTTAGGTCTTTCTCTTAGAGATGTTGCCTATGGATAGCTACCTTCCTGTAGTAGATTTCTTAGGCCTTTCTCTTAGAGATGATCTCTATGGGTAGCCACCTTCCTGTAGTGGATTCCTTAGGACTTTCTCTTAGAGATGTTCTCTATGGGTAGCCTCCTTCCTGTAGTAGAGTTCCTAGGTCTTTTTCTTAGAGATGCTCCCTATGGGTAGTCACCTTTATGTTTCTTTTAGGCCCTAGCACAGGCCTGCTTCAATAGCTTGGACCTTGGCACCGACCCACCCCAGCTGAGGTCAGACACCGATATGAAGAGACCTCCTCACTGTGGTATCCTCAAAAAGCCCAGGAGGAAAGGGACAAGGATCTACCTTTCCAGAAGATTTCTCCAACTATTTATACTACCCTCTAAGCCACAAGTGTCAAACACAAGGCCTGTGGGCCGAATGCGGCCACCCAGGTAATTTTATGTGGCCCTTGCACCTCTCCTGCAACTGCATCACCCCCCTTGTTTCTGCCCCCACCTTCTCTCAGTAGACGGCAGCAGAGAGGACAGAACTCGTTTGCCAGATCCAGCGCTTCTCTGTGCAGCAGCAGAAAGGCTTGCCTTTGCCCATCCCCACTTCTCAGCAGTGAGGAGGGCAGAACTTCTCCTACAGATCCTGCACCTCTTTGTGCAGCCGCAACACCACCTTGTCTCTGCCTCCCCTGATCTCAGCATTTAGCAGACTCTGGAAGCTGACTCCAGCCCTCCTCTGGTCCTCCTCTAGACCCTGTACTTTATTCTTTCCAGATCCACCTGCATCTTCTTCCTGGCAGCAGCACAAGGGAAGGGGGTGCATTGTGATGTAAGGAAGGGAGGGTGACTCTTGACTTCTGATGGTGGGGGGGCTCTTTACATCTCATGTAAGGGTGTAAGGGGGCGTGGAGTGCTCTGGACATCTAATCTTACAGATATAACCGGCCTTTTGAGGCAGGGGCAGACTGGAAACTTTCAGGCCTGTAAGCAAGTACAAACCAGAGGCCCATGGTGCCGCGACTCGGCCCCCCTCCCACTTTCCCTCCCCCCCTGCCAGGGCAGCCATCAGAAATTTTGGGGCCCCTTACACAGCTTTAGGCCTGGGCCCTCCGGGCCTGGCCACCAGGTTACATCCTCCTCCTCTGCGGGGGCCTGTGAATGCATAGGATAGGATGGTCCTAGCAACCAATCATTTTGACAGCGGTAGCCAGCGGTAGGATGGGAGTCATGAGCCAGTGCAGCGGATGGCACCAGCGGGAGTCGGGAGTAGTTGTCAGTGTAGGGGAGGAAAGGAACAAAAGAGGTGCCAACTTGGAGCAAGGGGCATCCCGAGGGACTGGGCCCCTCGGGACGCCCGGGCCCCCTACATCTGTATGGGCTGTACCCCCCTGATGGCAGCCCTGCCCCTGCCACTCTCCCAATCCTGCTCCTGACCCCCATTCCAAGCTGAAGCCCTGCTCCAGATACTCTCTACTTACGGGCTGAATCCAGATTCCCGATCTGGCCAGCAAGAGGAGGTTGGGAAGAGCTGGGACAGCTTGGTTGGGGCTGGCCGGGGCAGAAGAGTCTCCAATGAGGCATGGAACCGGCCTCTACTCAGACATAGTTTACACCATCCATGCTGGAGGGGGGCCTGTGCTTTGTCCTTGTCTTCATCCCGATAGCTGTTTTCTTGGTTAATAGACAAGGGTTTGTCAAATGAATGGCATGGGGGCTG
The DNA here is from genome assembly GCF_965119305.1 of Pelophylax lessonae. Taxonomy (NCBI): domain Eukaryota; kingdom Metazoa; phylum Chordata; class Amphibia; order Anura; family Ranidae; genus Pelophylax; species Pelophylax lessonae. The sequence continues at coordinate 296,764,369 of NC_138775.1, read as the reverse complement.
GGCACTACCGTGGGGGACATGTACTAAAGCAATTTAAATGTTTCAGATTCACTTTGGCGGGTAGCAGCAATTTTAATAATGCTTAAAGCAGAGTTCCACCCAAAAGTGGAACTTCCGCTCCTTTGTTTCCTCCAGAGTCTGGAGGCGGACCAGAGGAGGGCCAGAGTCTGCTGAATGCTGATACCAGGGGAGGTGAAGGGGGGGGGGGGGTGCTGCGGCTGCACAGAGGAGGAGTTCTGTCCTCCACTCTGCTGCTGGGACGGGGAAGGGAGGGAGCAGATACAAGACTCTCTGCGGCTGCTTGGAAAAGTGCAGGATCTGGTTCAGGAGTTCTGTCTTCCACTCTGCTGCTGGGACGGGGAAGGGAGGGAGCAGATACAAGACTCTCTGTGGCTGCTTGGAAAAGTGCAGGATCTGGTTCAGGAGTTCTGTCCTCCACTCTGCTGCTGGGACGGGGAAGGGAGGGAGCAGATACAAGACTCTTTGCGGCTGCTTGGAAAAGTGCAGGATCTGGTTCAGGAGTTCTGTCTTCCACTCTGCTGCTGGGACGGGGAAGGGAGGGAGCAGATACAAGACTCTCTGCGGCTGCTTGGAAAAGTGCAGGATCTGGTTCAGGAGTTCTGTCTTCCACTCTGCTGCTGGGACGGGGAAGGGAGGGAACAGATACAAGACTCTCTGCGGCTGCTTGGAAAAGTGCAGGATCTGGTTCAGGAGTTCTGTCCTCCACTCTGCTGCTGGGATGGGGAAGGGAGGGAGCAGATACAAGACTCTCTGCGGCTGCTTGGAAAAGTGCAGGATTCTGTCCTCCTCTCTGCTGCTGACTGCTGAGACAAGGTGAGGGTAACCATGGGGGGGTTGCTGCAGCTGCAGGAGAGGTGTAAGGGCCACATGAAATGGCCTGGAGGGCCTTATTCCGTCCCCGGGCCGTGTGTTTGACACATGTGGTGTAGTTGTTAAAGAGAGACCCCACAGAAAAAAAAAAATAAATAAAAAACCCAACATGGCGTTACGCCTAAAAATTAATTCCAGATTCTTATCCTTCATTAGTGTCTGATAAGGATGTCAATAGGGACCTCATGCAAAAAAAAAAAAAAAAAAGGAAGGGGGAACCCCCATGCAAAAAAAAATAAATAAAGCAACACAGGAAATTACCATGGAGTCCCTCCCCAAATCCATAGCAAAGGTCAGAAAAGGTGTGGACAAGTATGCTGCCACTCCCCATTGAACCCCTAGCAAAGTATATTTTCTCTATGTCGATGAGAATAAGGGCCTTTTCCCCATAACCCTGGTCCTGTGGTTGTGTGTGTGGGGGGGGGGGGGGACACCTGCCCCCATTCACCGTATTTGGTCAGTGACATAACAGAGGATCCCCATTGGACGCAGTATATTGGATGTATATAGAGGTAGGTGTGTATGTAGGGTGTGAATGAAATGTATGTAAAGGAAAGAATGGATATGGCAAATGTAGGATGCATATAAAAGGATGAATGTATATACTGTATAGAATCAAATATTGTTATAAAGGAAGGAATATACTGTATAGAATCAAATATTTATATAAAGGAAGGAATATACTGTATAAAGTCTAAATACAGATATATGCTATGTGGATACAATGTACACAGAGCACGTTGACAGCTGTCCCCAGCATATGTATACAGTCTATACAGGAAGTATATATGTCTACATTGTATATAGAGGAAGGAATGTATACAATGTATCTATATATATGGAATGTCTATACAAAGTACACAGTAACAGCTGACTCCTGTATATGTAGATTGTATATAGGAAGTATATATGGGATGTATACATTGTATATAGTGGTTGGAATGTGTACATTTGTATTGTACACGGTGACAGCTGTCTCCTGTATATGTAGGATGTATATATGGGATGTTTACATTGTTTATATATTGGTTGGAATGTATACATTGTATCTGTATATATGGGATGTATACATTGCATCTCTATAGGTTGAAATATATATATTGTATCTCTAAAGTTTGGAATGTATAAGTTTTATCTCTATATGTGAGATGTATACATTGTTTATCTATAGGTTGGAATGTATACATTGTATCTCTATCTATCTATCTATCTATCTATCTATCTATCTATCTATCTATCTATCTATCTATCTATCTATCTATCTATCTATCTATCTATCTATCTATCTATCTATCTATCTATCTATCTATCTATCTATCTATCTATCTATCTGGGATTTAATGATTGTACCTCTATAGGAAGGAATGTATACAATGTATCTATCTATATATATATATTAGATGTATAGATTGTATCTCACTGGGATGGAATGTATACATTGTATCCATATATATGGGATGTATACTTTGTAGCTGTACATGTGTGGGATATATACGCTGAATCTCTATAGGAAGGAATGTATACATTGTTAAATTGTATCTATATATATCTACAGTATATATATATATATGGGATGTATAAATTGTAAATAGAGGAAGGAAAGTATATATGGGGATGTATATATTGTAGATCTATATATGTGGGACATATAAATCGTATCGTTATAGGAAGGAATGTATACTTTTTATCTATATATGGGATGTATACATTGTGTCTCTATTGGAAGGAAATTATACATTGTATCTTTATATGGGATGTATACAACATTGTATATAGAGGAAGGAATGTATACATTGTATAATTTTTTATATTTATATGGGAATTATACATTGTATATAGAGGAAGGAATGTATACATTGTATCTATATATGGGAATTATACATTGTATATAGAATTGTATATATATTGAATATACATTATATATAGAGGAAGGAATGTATACATTGTATCTTTATATGGGATGTATACATTGTATATAGAAGAAGGAATGTATATATTGTATCTATATATATATATATATATATATGTATGGGATGTATATATTGTATATAGAGGAAGGAATGTATATATGGGATGTATACATTATATATAGAGGAAGGGATGTATACATTGTATATAGAGGAAGGAATGTATATATGGGATGTATACATTATATATAGAGGAAGGGATGTATACATTGTATCTATATATATGGGATGTATACATTGTATATAGAGGAAGGATTGTATACATTGTATCTATATATATATATATATATATGGGATGTATACATTGTATCTATATATAAGGGATGTATATATTGTATCTATATATGGGATGTATATATTGTATATAGAAGGAGGAATGTATACATTGTATATAGAAGGGATGTATACATTGTATATATAAGGGATGTATATATTGTATCTATATATGGGATGTATATATTGTATATAGAAGGAGGAATGTATACATTGTATATAGAAGGGATGTATACATTGTATATAGAAGGAGGAATGTATACATTGTATATAGAAGGAGGAATGTATACATTGTATATAGAAGGGATGTATACATTGTATATAGAAGGAGGAATGTATACATTGTATATAGAAGGAGGAATGTATACATTGTATATAGAAGGGATGTATACATTGTATATAGAAGGGATGTATACATTGTATATAGAAGGAGGAATGTATACATTGTATCTCTAATCTCTATAGGAAGGTATAATTGTATAATTTTTTATATTTATATGGGAATTATACATTGTATATAGAGGAAGGGATGTATACATTGTATCTTTATATGGAATGTATACATTGTATCTATATATAAGGGATGTATATATTGTATATAAGGGATGTATACATTGTATATAGAAGGGATGTATACATTGTATATAGAAGGGATGTATACATTGTATATAGAGGAAGGAATGTATACATTGTATCTATATATGGGATGTATATATTGTATATAGAAGGGATGTATATATTGTATATAGAAGGGATGTATATATTGTATATATGGGATGTATACATTGTATATAGAGGAAGGGATGTATACATTGTATATAGAAGGAGGAATGTATACATTGTATATAGAAGGGATGTATACATTGTATATAGAAGGAGGAATGTATACATTGTATCTATATATGGAATGTCTATACAATGTACACAGTGACAGCTGGCCTCCCCTCACACATGGCTCCTCCCCTCCTTCCTGGCCTTTCTTGTTTTCAGCCAATCAGCGATCTCCCCCAGCGCTCGCTCCCGTCGGTCGGCCAATGGTCTCCCGCAGGCGGCGCGCAGTGCGCTCCCCGCAGCCAATCAGCGGTGGGCGGAGCGGAGCGTGCCCGCGCGGCGCAGCCCCGGCGCCCAGTCAGTCAGTCAATCAGTCAGTCGGCGGACATGGCGGAGGCTGAGCGATCTCCGCCGGCGAAGCGGCTGTGTTCCCGGCTCCCTCCCCCTCGGGGCCCCCCAGCCCGGGGCCCTCAGCACCTGCACCAGCCCGAGTCTCTGCTGGACTGCGCGGCCAAGGCGGTGGCGGAGAAGTGGGCCTTCGAGCGGGTGGAGGAGCGCTTCGAGCGGATCCCGGAGCCCGTCCAGCGCCGCATCGTCTACTGGTCCTTCCCCCGCAATGAGAGGGAGATCTGCATGTACTCCTCCTTCCAGGCCCCCGAACCCGCCTCCATCCCGGGGCCCGGGGCCCCCGCCACCGATGGGCTGCCCTTCCGCCGGGGGATCCGCCTGCTGGACGCCCAATGTGTGGACAATGTGCTGCAAGTCGGTGAGTGCCGGGGGAGGGGCCACAGGGTGACCTGAGGGGTGAGAGAGGGGCCACAGGGTGAGAGAGGGGCCACAGGGTGACCCGAGGGGTGAGAGAGGGGCCACAGGGTGACCTGAGGGGTGAGAGAGGGGCCACGGGGTGACCCGAGGGGTGAGAGAGGGGCCACAGGGTGAGAGAGGGGCCACAGGGTGACCTGAGGGGTGAGAGAGTTGCCACAGGGTGACCCGAGGGGTGAGAGAGGGGCCACGGGGTCACCTGAGGGGTGAGAGAGGGGCCACAGGGTGAGAGAGGGGCCACGGGGTGACCTGAGGGGTGAGAGAGGGGCCACAGGGTGACCTGAGTGGTGAGAGAGGGTCCACGGGGTCACCTGATGGGTCAGAGAGGGTCCATGGGGTCACCTGATGGGTCAGAGAGGTGCCACAGAGTCACCTGACTGCTGTCAGAGGAACCACAGGGTCACCTGAGGAGTGAGAGAGGTGCCACAGGGTCACCTAAGGGGTGAGAGAGGGTCCACGGGGTCCCCTGAGGGGTGAGAGAGGGGCTACAGGGCCATCTGAAGTCTAATATAGGGACAACAATGTCATCTGAGAGCTGACAGAGGGTTCACAGGGTCACCAGAGAGAGGGGCCACAGGGTGACCTGAGGGGTTAAAGAGTGGCCATGGGGTGACCTGAGGGGTGAGAGAGGGGCAATAATGTCACCTGAGGGGTGAGAGAGGGGCCACGGGGTGACCTGAGGGGTGAGAGAGGGGCAATAACGTCACCCTGGGGTGGAAGAGGGGCCAAAGTGCCATCCAAGGACTGATATTTGGTGAGAACACCATATGAGGGTGGATGTGAGGGTAGTGCTGAATGAGGACTAATAAAGGGGTGACAGCCCTGGCTAAGGACTGATCAATGAGTGACAGGACCAAGTGAGAATTGATGGTAATGTGAGGACATCTTATAGGACAGTGTGGGGACTATGAGGGTGTAATGGGATTGATTTGAGGTCAGTAGATGCGGGTGATGGGCTTAGCTATGGACTGTTGAAGACTAGAAGGACTTTTCATATAGGGTGGGGGTGGGTAATGTTTATTTCTGCATATCAGCTGAAATCGTTACTTGCGAGATCTTGGTGATGGGACCGGATCAGGACCACCAAGCTGGATCAATAATACTGAAGTGTGTTGGAAATTCTTGAAGAACTGTCCGGGGGCAATTTAAGTCGTGGACCATGAGAGAGTGCTGGGACCAGTGTTAGGACTAGGGATGAGTGCTGGGACCAGTGTGGGACTAGGGATGAGTGCTGGGACCAGATGGAGTCTGTGGATGACTGATGTCCCGGTTCCTGCAGACATTCGATGATTATGTTGACTAATCCAGAGCTATGAATCAGTGGTTAGACCAGATAAGGTTCACCTATTAGTAATGGGACTAACCAAGGACTGTAGAGGAGTGCTGGTGGTGATCAGTGCCATGGGCAGGTGATGGGATTCATTCTTGTGACTAATTCAATATTATAGAGTGATGAAATCAGTTCATGAACAAGGCTGAGTGAAAGGACTAGACGAGGACTGTGTGTGTTTTTTACAATGATGGCTGAATTGTAGGATAAGATCTGTACACATGACTAGTGGAACGATCATTTCTTGGTTGTGATTGAGTGCTTGACCAGTTCAGGACCGTTGAGAAATTATGGGACTAGTTCAGGATCTTTGAGAAGTTATGGGACCAGTTGAGGGCCGTTGAGAAGTTATGGGACCAGTTGAGTGCCGTTGAGAAGTTATGGGTCCAGTTGAGAGCCGTTGAGAAGTTATGGGTCCAGTTGAGGGCCGTTGAGAAGTTATGGGTCCAGTTGAGGGCCGTTGAGAAGTTATGGGTCTAGTTGAGGGCAGTTGAGAAGTTATGGGTCTAGTTGAGGGCAGTTGAGAAGTTATGGGTCCAGTTGAGGGCAGTTGAGAAGTTATGGGTCCAGTTGAGGGCCGTTGAGAAGTTATGGGACCAGTTGAGGACAGTTGAGAAGTTATGGGTCTAGTTGAGGGCCGTTGAGAAGTTATGGGACCAGTTGAGAGCCGTTGAGAAGTTATGGGTCCAGTTGAGGGCCGTTGAGAAGTTATGGGTCCAGTTGAGGGCAGTTGAGAAGTTATGGGTCTAGTTGAGGGCCGTTGAGAAGTTATGGGTCCAGTTGAGGGCAGTTGAGAAGTTATGGGACCAGTAGAGGGCTGTTGAGAAGTTATGGGACCAGTTGAGGGCAGTTGAGAAGTTATGGGTCCAGTTGAGGGCAGTTGAGAAGTTATGGGTCCAGTTGAGGGCCGTTGAGAAGTTATGGGTCCAGTTGAGGGCCGTTGAGAAGTTATGGGACCAGTAGAGGGCCGTTGAGAAGTTATGGGACCAGTAGAGGGCCGTTGAGAAGTTATGGGACCAGTTGAGGGCAGTTGAGAAGTTATGGGTCCAGTTGAGAAGTTATGGGTCCAGTTGAGGGCAGTTGAGAAGTTATGGGTCCAGTTGAGGGCCGTTGAGAAGTTATGGGACCAGTAGAGGGCCGTTGAGAAGTTATGGGACCAGTTGAGGGCAGTTGAGAAGTTATGGGTCCAGTTGAGGGCCGTTGAGAAGTTATGGGACCAGTAGAGGGCCGTTGAGAAGTTATGGGTCTAGTTGAGGGCCATTGAGAAGTTATGGGTCTAGTTGAGGGCCATTGAGAAGTTATGGGACCAGTTGAGGGCCGTTGAGAAGTTATGGGACCAGTTGAGGGCCGTTGAGAAGTTATGGGACCAGTAGAGGGCCGTTGAGAAGTTATGGGTCTAGTTGAGGGCCATTGAGAAGTTATGGGTCCAGTTGAGGGCCGTTGAGAAGTTATGGGTCCAGTTGAGGGCCGTTGAGAAGTTATGGGTCCAGTTGAGGGCCGTTGAGAAGTTATGGGAGCAGCTCAGGGCCGTTGAGAAGTTATGGGAGCAGTTGAGTGCCGTTGAGAAGTTATGGGTCTAGTTGGGGGCCGTTGAGAAGTTATGGGTCTAGTTGAGGGCCGTTGAGAAGTTATGGGAAGAGTTGAGGGCCGTTGAGAAGTTATGGGACCAGTTGAGATCCGTTGAGAAGTTATGGGACCAGTTGAGATCCGTTGAGAAGTTATGGGACCAGTTGAGATCTGTTGAGAAGTTATGGGACCAGTTGAGATCCGTTGAGAAGTTATGGGACCAGTTGAGGGCCGTTGAGAAGTTATGGGTCCAGTTCAGGGTCATTCCTAAGGCATGGGAGCCAGCTCAGGGTCATTCGTAAGACATGGGAGCCAGCTCAGGGTCATTGAGATGTTTAGGGAGCAGCCCAGTGCCATTGAGAAGTTAAGGGGCCACACTCTGGGTAAAGACCATTACCAGGACTAATTTAGGACAATATGGGACTGTTCAGGATTATGCCGTATTGCTGGATTTAATTTAGAACCATGTGTGTGTAAAGATTGGGTTAGTTCAGGAAGCCATTTAAGGACTGGAAGCATTTGGAGACCAGTTCTGGGTGGCGGGATCAGTTTGGGAATATGCTGGGTGTTCAATAATTACCATTCATTTGGCTGCTGATATCAGCTCAGGATCTCAGATAAGTTGTCTTCAGTGATCTAAGCAAGTTTAAAGAGGTTCAGAAAAAGGAAATCCTCTCCGGGGGAAGGGTTGCTACATTGAGTGGCGGATTCTTTTTTTTTTTTTTTTTTAAAAACTTTATTGAGTTTAAAAGTATGATAAATGACAAACAGTTATATTTTGCGGACGCAGCCGCTGGTGTAGAAGATTCTAACAGTTATTGCTCTTAAGAAATTGTGAAAGGTGTTTGTTCCCCCCACATGTCCTGTGCAGACTGATTCTGAATGGGAGGGTCTGGTTCATTATAATCACCTGCTTGCACTCGGTGTTCTGATGAGGAAAGCTGCAGGGTCGGCATCCCTTTAGAAAGTATCTCACCCTCCGGCCATGTGAAGGATGCCGGTTGGGGGCGGGGTCTCTTCGGGGGCCGGGCTTCTCCTAGCAATTCTCTCTGACATTTTGGGTAATGCGTTTTACAATATGGTCTTCTATACTACGATTACTGGTATTCACTAGAGTTTGTTTTCTGTCTATGATTTTGTATATGGACTGATACCGTTGTTTTTGCCTACTCTGTATGCCTTGTTTTTTCCTTTTCCTAATAAACACTGAATTTATAAAAAAAAAAAAAAAGTATCTCACCAAAACAGAAATTCCTATTGCAGGGGATGCCTAATAATCGGACCTGTATCTTAGTGCAGACTTCTGGGAAAATGAGTCAGCCAATCACATGAGCGGGAAATGAAATTCTGTAGACCAGCGATTGTACAGAACACCTCCGAGTCACCAGATTGCACATTTAATTTTATTTATTTTTTTAATTCTATTTTATTGTATCCTGTGTAGCAATTGTATGATACATTTTCTATTCTCTCTCTCTCTCTCTCTCTATATATATATATTTTTTCCCCGTAAAAGTGGAATTGGGATCCTTTTGAACGGGCCGTCCAATCAGGTCGACCTGTCAGTTTTTCAGACAGACCTGATCAGACCCTCCATTCCCCAAGTGACATGTCAGCTGACATCTGCCGCTGTCCGATCCGATCCTGGCCACCAAAACCAGACGCGCGGTGGTCCTATTTTTCATCCGTCTGGCGGATCGGATAGGATCAGAGGGAAAGGGTACAGGCGGTCTGTTTCAATGCGATTTCCCCCATAGAGGAGAGCAGGACTGCGCCCGTGTCTGCTCTGCACAATCGGAGCGGACAGGATCCGTCATCTGTGACACGAGGGGACGGGTCCTCCCGATGACGTCATCGGGGCCACGCCCCTAATGGCTATATAATAAGCTGCAGAGACCGGAGACCGACATAATTACCGGAGACGTCGTCGTCGGAGGACCGGAGGAAGAAGAAGAGCAGAAGACCGGAGAGGAGAAGAAAAGAAGAGAGGACAGCAGAAGACCCCGGAGAGCAAAAGAGCAGAAGACCCCGGAGAGGAGAAGACCCCGAAGAGCCGGATGAAGATTTTTAAAGCGGAGTACCAGCCATTCACTCACCTGTCCAACGGTCCAGCGATGCGGCCGCCCGAAGCCTCGATCCTCTCCCTCGGCGCCGGCATCACTGCTGTTGGCACCCGGCTGTGACAGTTTGCGGCCTCACAGCCGGGTACCCACTGCGCATGCGCGAGTCGCGCTGCGCGTCTTGATTGGCCGGCAATCTTCTGGGACTTCTGACATGTCCCAGAAGATTGCAGGGAGGGAGGGGGAGAGGAGAACTTCTGTTCAGGGCGCCGCGGCGCTCTGAGCGGAAGTGGGAGCGGGTACCTGTCAAAACTAGGTACCCGCTCCCCCCCCAAAAAAAATGACATGCCAAATGTGGCATGTCGGGGGGTCAGGACTCCCTAAAGCGGAAGTTCCAATTTTGGGTGCAACTCCGCTTTAATAAACTTTCCAAAACGTCTCCTGTCGTTATTTCCATACACTGCCTTTTATGTGGTGAATGAGTAGGGGTACCCCATACCCATTCACATAGGGAGGGGGTCCGGGATCTGGGGGGCCCCCTTGTTAAAGGGGGCTTCCAGATTCCAATGAGCCCCCTGCCCGCAGACCCCCACAACCACCGGCCAGGGTTGTGGGGATGAGGCCCTTGTCCTCATCAACATGGGGGCAAGGTGCTTTGAGGAGGGGGATGCAGAGCTCCCCCTGCCCCAAAGCACCAACCCCCCCCCCCCATGTTGAGGGCATGTGGACTGGTGTGGTCCAGGGGGGGTGGGGCCGCTCGTCCCCTCCCCTTTCCTGGCCTGCCGGGCTACATGCTCGGATAAGGGTCTGGTATGGATTTTGGGGGGGACCCCACGCTGTTTTTTCGGCGTGGGGCTACCCTCAAATTCCATACCGGACCCGAAGGGCCTGGTTTGGAACCTGGGGGGGACCCCCACGCAGTTTTTTTTCCCATTTTTAGCGTGGAGTTCCCCCTCAAGATTCTCACAGTGCAGGTCGCGCCGCAAGTCTGATTCGACTTGCGGTGCGACTTCCATTCAAATCAATAGGCTCCCATAGGGAACCATTGATTTTGAATGGAGGCAGAAAAACGCTGCTAAAAGCAACGTGGCCAAATGTGCAATAACGCGAATGGAAAAAGCTACTGAAAGCACGTTTTAACAGCTGCTTTTTCCCTGCGTCAGAAATAGCTTTGCAGGACGTTTTTTCTAACGTCCCGTGTGCATGGGGCCTTAATCTGAGAAACCGCGCTTATATTGGATGTTAAACGTGCGTAAATAATTGACTAATTAGATAAATATATAAATAATAAATAAATAGATGAATAGGATTAGGGTTGAGCGAACACCTAGATGTCCGTGTTCGACGGGTTCGGCCGAACTTTAAAAAAAAGTCCGGGTCCGTGTCCCGGACTTTTACCGAACTTTTCCCGGACACCGAACCCCATTGAAGTCAATGGGGACCCGAACTTTAAGGCACTAAAATGGCTCTAAAACACCAAAGGAAAGGGCTAGAGTGCTGCAAATGGCAGCAAAACGTAATTAAGAGCATGGCAAGTGCTCTGCAAACAAATGTGGATAGGGAAATAACTTAAAACAACAAAAAAAAAACAGAAAAATAAAACAATGTTCTTCTTCATCTCTGAAGGACGAGGCCCATATGGAGTAGGAGGGAGGTTGAGGTGGTGGTGGATGTGGCGGTGACATAGGCGTGCGCACAGGGTGTGCTGGGTGTGCCTGGGCACACCCTAATCACCTAGGGCACATAGCATTGCCAGTGAGGAGATGGGAAAGATCTCCCTGGGACCTGCTCTGCTCTATTTCTCCTTGCCTACAGGTACATGGCCCCGATACATTACTCTCCCTGCTGGCAAACACATGCATGTGTATTTCAACTTTGGGGTGCACACCTTAATGCAATAGGCTGCGCACACCTATGGGCGGTGTAGGTGGAAGCGGCGGTGGAGGAGGACCAGGGCCGGATTAACAGCATCATGGGCTTGGTGCTGAGGATTTTGAAGGGCCTTAAGGGCCGTGCCTTGCCATGCACCCAGAGGAGGAAGGGTGCAGCCATGCATGCCTAATTCAACATGGGATGCTGTCTCTGAAGCCCATAAACACATCCATGCATCGCCAACTGTCCCTCCTTGTCCGGCCTTCACGCTGTGTGGGGAGGTTCTGAGGGTGCTGCCTGGGGAAGCGAGCATAGAAGCCAGACTTCTGTGTTTACAAGTGACAGAAGAGCGGTAACAGTGAATATGGCCAACCGGGGGCCTATATAAAAGGTAGGGGCCTGGAGCTGCAGCTCCAATAGCCCCTACATTAATCTGGCCCTGAGGAGGAGGACGAGGTAGCCAACACTGCTTCTTTTCAAAAATTTTAAATGAGGGTACACCCCAAAAGAGTGAGAAAGAGCAAAAATGGAACAATGGGTGGGTAAGGTCGGTATCCATTGCTATTCTGCATAAGGTACGGAAAAGTCCCGTGGGATCCATGCCTGGTTCATTTTAATGAACGTGAGCTTGTCCACATTGTCTCTGGACAGGCGGCTGCGCTTGTCTGTTATAACGCCCCCAGCCGTGCTAAATACCCGTTCAGATAATACACTGGCTGCAGGGCACGCCAGCACCTCCAAGGCGTAAAGGGCAAGCTCAAGCCATGTGCCCAATTTGGAGACCCAGAAGTTGAAGGGGGCAGACCCGTCATTCACTACATGTAGGCGTGTGCACACATACTGCTCCACCATGTTGGTAAAATGCTGCCTCCTGCTAAGACGTTCCATCTGAGCTGCTGGTGCTGCTGTTTGTTGTGGCGTGCTGACAAAGCTTTTCCACATTTCGGCCATGCTAACCCTGCCTTCTGAGGTGCTGGCGGTGCCCTGGTTGCGTTGGCGACCTCCTCCTCCTCCTCCTCTGCCTTGTGCTTCCACTGTGGCCCCGCTGTCAGATGGGAATGCCAGCAGCATGGCGTCTACCAGCGTGCGCTTGTACTCGCGCATCTTGCGATCGCGCTCCAGTGAGTGAATTAAGGACGGTACGTTGTCCTTGTAACGGGGATCCAGCAGCGTGGCCACCCAGTAATCAGCACAAGTTAGAATGTGGGCAACTCGGCGGTCGTTGTGGAGACACTGCAGCATGTAATCGCTCATGTGTGCCAGGCTGCCCAGAGGCAACGAAAGGCTGTCCTCTGTGGGAGGTGTATCGTCCGTGTCCTCTGTATCCCCCCAGCCACGCACCAGTGATGGCCATGAGCTGGCCTGGGTGCCACCCTGCTGTGAACATGGTTCCATCTCCTCCTCCAGCTCCTCCTCCTCATCCTCCTCATCCTCCAGAACTGTGCCCCTGCTGGACAATTGCGTCCCTGGCGTTTGCGTGTGCAGGAACCCACCCTCGGAGCCCCTTGCGAATGACTGCCCTGAAAGCCTTGGAAATGTTACCTCTTCATCCTCCTCCTCCTCCTCATCCTGTGCCACATCCTCTTCCATCATCGCCCGAATTGTTTTTTCAAGGAGGCATAGAAGTGGGATAGTTAAGCTGAGAACGGCGTCATTGCCACTGGCCATGTTGGTGGAGTACTCAAAACAGCGCAACAAGGCACACAGGTCTCGCATGGAGGCCCAGTTAAATTAAATAGCGGAATAGAAAATATGATCCAAAAAAAGTGTATGTATATCACACGTACACAACCACACTGGGCCCCAATTACTATTGTTTGTACCCCTAAAAGGCTAGATGAGGAGTAGGGGGAGTATGGAACAGGCAGCACCCTCAAACCTTCAGAAGTATGAGATGAACCCCAACAACTTGGAAAGGTGGATCTCTCTCACACGTACCGACACAGACTATCCCGCAATTCAATTGATCCTCAAAGGTTTTTATTGAATAGCGGAATAGGAAATATGATCAAAAAAAGTGTATGTATCTCGCACGTACACAACCACACTAGGCCCCAATTACTATTGTTTGTACCCCTAAAAGGCTAGATGAGGAGTAGGGGGGGTATGGAACAGGCAGCACCCTCAAACCTTCAGAAGTATGAGATGAACCCCAACAACTTGGAAAGGTGGATCTCTCTCACACGTACCAACACAGACTATCCCCCAATTTAACTGATCCCCAAAGGTTTTTGATTAAATAGCGGAATAGAAAATATGATCCAAAAAAAGTGTATGTATATCACACGTACACAACCACACTAGGCCCCAATTACTATTGTTTGTACCCCTAAAAGGCTAGGAGTAGGGGGGAGTATGGAACAGGCAGCACCCTCAAACCTTCAGAAGTATGAGATTGTGTTCACTGTACCCCACAAAGATTGAGTTCACTGCACCCCACAATGATTGTGTTCACTGCACCCCACAAAGATTGTGTTCACTGCACCTCACAAAGATTGTGTTCACTGTACCCCCCAAAGATTGTGTTCACTGCACCCCACAAAGATTCTGTTCACTGTACCCCAAAAAGATTGTGTTCACTGCACCCCAAAAAGGATGTTGTTCACTCCACCCCAAAAAGATTGTGTTCACTGCACCCCACAAAGATTGTGTTCACTGCACCCCAAAAAGATTGTGTTCACTGCACCCCAAAAATGATTTTGTTCACTGCACCCCAAAAAGGATTTTGTTCACTGCACCCCAAAAAGGATGTTGTTCACTGCACCCCAAAAAGGATGTTGTTCACTCCACCCCAAAAAGATTGTGTTCACTGCACCCCAAAAAGATTGTGTTCACTGCACCCCACAAAGGATTTTGTTCACTGCACCCCAAAAAGATTGTGTTCACTGCACCCCAAAAAGGATGTTGTTCACTGCACCCCAAAAAGGATTTTGTTCACTGCACCCCAAAAAGATTGTGTTCACTGCACCCCACAAAGGATTTTGTTCACTGCACCCCACAAAGATTGTGTTCACTGCACACCAAAAAGGATTGTGTTCACTGCACCCCAAAAAGATTTTGTTCACTGCACCCCAAAAAGATTTTGTTCACTGCACCCCAAAAAGATTGTGTTCACTGCAGCCCAAAAAGATTGTGTTCACTGCAGCCCAAAAAGATTGTGTTCACTGCAGCTCACACACAGAAAAATGGATGTGGATCACTGACACCTGCCTATCTCCTATCCCACACCACACAGCAATATCGATTGTAGTTTGTAGAACACAGTTTCCCTAAAATTCAGCAGACTCTGTCCCTAACAGGATTGAGACGAGATCGTAGATCAGGATTGAGTGCAGACCCCACCCCCCACACAGCAATATCGATTGTAGTTTGTAGAAGACACTGACCCTATAATTCAGCAGACTCTATCCCTAAAATGCCTACAACTCGCCCTGCCTAAACACTCCGACCTGTCCCTCAATTCTATCCGGACACAAATGGTTTTTTCCTGCCTGTATCTTTCCCTAATCAGCAGCCAGCACATTGATGTGTGCTCTGTCCCTGAATCTAAGCAGCATAATGACGCCGCTGCGGCTGCCTCGAACTTATAAAGACTTGGTCACATGCTTCAGACGGCCAATCACAGCTACTGAGACATTTGCAGGCATGGCTGGGATGGCTTAAGGCACACCAGTTAAACGATTGTTGATTGGCTGTTGAAAGCCCGCCATGAAAAGAGCGCCAAAGCATGCAAAACCCGGAAATAAAACGACCGAACACGGATTTTTACCCGAACATACAGTAAAGTGTCCGTGTCCGTGTTCGGGTACAAAAAATCCAATTATTCGGTACGAACACGAATAATACAGTCCGTGTTCGCTCAACACTAAATAGGATATATTAATTGGTACAAACAAGTGCTAACAAAATAAATAGATAAAAAATATATAAATAAACGTGTATTGTGAAAAATGTCCAAAGGCATCAATGTGACTCGCACTCTTATGGATCGCTCTTCATAGAAAATTTCATCCACGGACTGTCAAATATTCACAAATGACAATTGCCGTGATAATGTGCCCAAACCCCTATCATTGTGTACAGCAAAATACTAAGAGAAAGATGGGGCTTTGTATGGGAAATTGGAGAGAGGATGATCACAATTATCACACCATATAATTCATTAAAATTGCTCTTTTATTGAACAGACATATATAAATACATAAATAATATAAATAAATATATATATATAAGTGAGCAGCCACCTAGATAAAGGAAGGCCTGTGGATGTGGTGTATCTGGACTTTGCAAAGGCCTTTGACACCGTTCCCCACAAACGCTTACTGTACAAACTAAGGAAGGTAGGTATGGACCATAAGGTGAGTACCTGGATAGAGACCTGGCTCCAGGGGAGAGTCCAGAGGGTGGTGATTAATGGGGAGTACTCAGATTGGGCGGGTGTGGAAAGTGGGGTCCCCCAGGGTTCTGTCCTGGGACCAATCCTGTTTAATTTATTCATAAATGATCTAGAGGAGGGGATATCGAGTACAAGATCAGTATTTGCGGATGACACTAAACTAAGCATGCCAATATATTCTATGCAGGATGTGGAAACCTTACAAGCGGATCTGAACAAAATAATGGGGTGGGGGGGGGGGCAACTACATGGCAGATGAGATTTAATGTTGAAAAATGTAAAGTAATGCACCTGGGTGCCAGAAACCAGAAAGCAAGCTACTCACTAGGGGGGGAACCTCTGGGTGAGTCTAGGATGGAAAAGGACTTGGGGGTCCTGGTAGACAACAGGCTTGGCAGTGGCATGCAATGCCAAGCCGCCGCAAGCAAAGCCAACAGAATACTGGGATGTATAAAAAAGGGGATTCACTCCAGAAATAGAGATTATTCTCCCACTCTACAAGACTCTGGTCCGGCCACATCTGGAGTATGCTGTCCAGTTCTGGGCACCGGTCCTCAGGAAGGATGTGCTGGAACTGGAGAGAGTCCAGAGAAGGGCAACAAAAATAATTAGGGGAATGGAGGACATCAGCTATGAGGAAAGGCTACAAGCACTGAACTTATTCTCTCTGGAGAAGAGACGATTGAGGGGGGATATGATATCAATGTACAAATACTGTACTGGTGACCCTAGCATAAGGAACAAATTATTCAGAGAAAGGAGATACAATAATACACGTGGCCACTCACTAAAACTAGAGGAAAAATGGTTTAACCTTAAAATGGTTTAACCTCAGAGCGGTAAGGATGTGGAATTCTATTCCACAGGCAGTGGTGTCAGCAGGAAGCATTGATAGTTTCAAAAAACGATTAGATGGGCACCTTAAAGACCACAACATACAGGGGGTATACAATGTACAACATACAGGGGGTATACAATGTACAACATACAGGGGGTATACAATGTACAACATACAGGGGGTATACAATGTACAACATACAGGGGGATACAATGTACAACATACAGGGGTATACAATGTACAACATACAGGGGTATACAATGTACAACATACAGGGGGTATACAATGTACAACATACAGGGGTATACAATGTACGGTTAACAGCAAACACACACATCATAGGTTGGACTGATGTCTTTTTTTCAACCTCACAAACTATGTAACTATATAAAAAAGACAAAAAACACAATATACTATAACTATATAGAAAAACTGGATAAAAGAAAAACGCATATGTAGAAATATATTCCCATGGGGAATGCTGATACAGTGTATCTCATTGTATGTTACGGTCTCTAGATAGCACTAGTCTAAGGTCCCCAGCAAGCTGACGCGTTTCGCAACAGGGCTTCCTCAGGGCCAGAGAGACCAAGGCAGACCGATATTTCCAGCTGCGATGGAGAC
The DNA here is from genome assembly GCF_965119305.1 of Pelophylax lessonae. Lineage (NCBI taxonomy): Eukaryota > Metazoa > Chordata > Amphibia > Anura > Ranidae > Pelophylax > Pelophylax lessonae. The sequence continues at coordinate 296,746,959 of NC_138775.1, read as the reverse complement.
CTTGGCAGACACATGCGTTGAGGGGCAGATCAGTGCAGGCAGATATATGCAAGAGGTTATATGCAATATAATAACTGCAAAGATGTAGATTTTAGGGGAGAATTCACAGTCAGTATCTTCTCAAAATTATCACGTGAACCCCAAGATTACAGGCAAGGGACACGTTCCTCGTCTAATATTACATCAACGTAGATGGGGTCTCTGTTAGAACCACTGTATACATAAGGCAGATGCTTCACAGAGTACACTTTATATATCCATATGTATTGGCCCAATCATAGACCTTGCCATCAAAGTGAGGGACTCCTTACATCCATCTTTGTTACAGAGATCTGCCTCTCTGGCCCTGAGGAAGCCCTGTTGTGAAACGCGTCGGCTTGCTGGGAACCTTAGACCGTGCTATCTAGAGGCCGTAACATCCAATGAGATTCACTGTATCAGCATTCCCCATGGCAATTTTGCGTTTTTTCTTTTATCCAGTCTTTATATGTAGTTATAGTATATTGTGTTTTTTGTCTTTTATATATGTCCAATAAAGAGAGCAATTTTAATGAATTATATGGTGTGATAATTGTGATCATCCTCTCTCCAATTGCCCATACAAAGCCCCATCTTTCTCTTAGTATTTTTTGTCAAATATTGTGCCTCAATCCACCATCGGTAGAAATAACTACTTACCTGTATAACTTGTACCTCACTATAGAGGGGTCCTTAACCACTTTACGTCCGCCCACCGCTGTTCTACTGTGGCAGGCAAGAATGAGGGGGATTGGCGCAAACAGAATGCAGAGTCCTTACTGGGGTGGTATATTACAGTTCCAGTAAAGGTTCTGGTCCACTTAGATGGCTGGTGGTGGTAAAGAGAGAGAAGCAACTCCGTCATGAGATACAAGGGGAGAGAGAAACCCAAGTCCCAATCTGAGTGTAGCAATAAGAAACCTTTAATGAGGAATAAAAACAATATTACAAGAGTAAAAAGATTGCAGGCATCAAATAATGGAGGAGGTCCTGGGCATCTGTCATCCGGGGGGGTCCCTCTAGGTCCTGGCAGTGCTTGTGCAGAGGAGCGGCGGTCTCCTGTGGGAGACAGTCCTGGTCCGTGGCTGCAGTATATAGCGTTAGTCCGCGTGTAGAGGCGCCGTGGCGTCACTTCCTGGTTGCAGGGCTCAGGACGAACGGTGACGCGTTGCGGAGCATGCGCTCCTTCTTCAGGCTGCTCCTGGGCAAAGTCACATAGGTATATGTCGCTCGCTCTCAGGAGGCTAGGGGGCGCGCTTCCGCCCCCGCTCGTCAGCAGGGAAGCCGATGCGTGTGTCAGGGGACTCCGATTGCTGCTTGACGCCCGCAATTGTTCCCCCGCTGAGAGAGAAGAACGGTCCGATGTTGTAAACACAGCTGATTCTCAGCCGTTCTTCTCCCTGTAATGATCATAGAGCGCCTGTGATCCTTCTATATAGGATCACATGTCTCTATGGTCATTTCAGAAGCCTCACCCCCCCCCCCCCCCCCACAGTTAAAATCACTCCCCTAGGCTCACATTGAACCCCTTGGTTACCCACATTTTTAACCCCTTCCCTGCCAGTGTCATTATTACAGTAACAGTGCATATTTTTAGCACTGATTACTGTAGTAATGTCACTGGTACCCCCAAAAGTGTAAAAAATATCAGTCGGGTCCGATCTGTCCGCCGCAATGTCGCAGTCCCGCTAAAAATCGCAGATAGCCACCGTTACTAGTATAAAAATGACAAAAATTTTTCCCGTAGTTAGTAGACACAATAACTTTTGCGCAAACCAATCAAAATACGCTTATTGTGATTTTTTTTTTTTTTTTTTTTTTAACCAAAAATATGTAGCAGAAAACAAACTGGCCTAAAATGTTAAATTTTGATTTTCAAATTTTTTTGAGAATGTTATATATCAGAATGTCAAAAATATTGTGTTTTTTTTTTTTTTTTTTCAAAATTGTCGCTCTTTTTTTCAAAAATTAAAAATCGCAGAGGTGATCAAATACCACCAAAAGAAATCTCTATTTGTGGGGAAAAAAAGGACATAAAGTTAATTTGGGTACAGCGTCGCACGACCGCGCAATTGTCCGTTAAAGTAACACAGTGCCGAATCGCAAAATATGGCCTGGTCAGGAAGGGGGGTAAAATCTTCCTGTCTTAAAGTGGTTAAAAATACGCTCATTGAGAATTTTTTTGTCACAGACATGTAGCTAAATACATTTTGGCCTAAATATATGACAAAAATTGAATATATTGGATATCTTTTAACTGTCAATGTAGAAAATGTCAATTTTTTCGCTCTTTTTTTTATTAATATCGCAAAAAATGAAAAGCGCAGAGGTGATCAAATACCACCAAAATAAAGCTCTGTTTGTGGGAATAAAAGGACGTAAATTTTGTTTGGGTACGGCATTGCATGACCGCGCAATTGTCAGTTAAAGTCGCACAGTGCCAAGTTGCAAAAAGTGGCCTGGACGTTAAGCAGGAAAATCCTCTGTAGTTGAGAATGAGCTGCTGTGTCCTTGGCGCAGGCAGGGGGAACCTGGCAAAGTGTGTACCTAAACGTAGGGCAGCGGCACACTGATCCGCTGCGCAGTGTAACCCTGCATGCAGAAAGCGCACCAAAACCGCCGTGCCATAATAGAAGTCTATGGTAAAGTGCAGCTGGAACCTCGTGAACTGCACTGCAGCCATAGTGCGGTGGGGACCGTGGGAAAGCACCCTTTAGAGCCTATTCACACAGGGGCGACACGACTTGCCGGGGCGACCTGTGAAGTCGTGGTGCACCGCGACCTCGGTGCGACATGCACGGACTTCATATCATTGAAGTCAATGCAGGTCGCCCCAAAGTAGTACAGGACCCTTTTTCTAAGTCAGAGCGACTTGTGTCGCTCCTATTAGAACGGGTCCTGTGCTAATCAATGGCAGGTGACCTACGGCGACTTGTCAGGAGACCAAGTCGCCCCAGTGTGAATGGGGTCTAAATCTCTTGCGCCTTGAGAATCTTTTGTTACATTTTTTTAAAAGTATTTGTAACGTTGTAACAAATGGTGAGAATATTCAGAGAATTCCCTGGAATGGATCTCTGTGAACATCCTACAAACTGAAGACTGATTGGCCGGCTCAGGGAACCTCTATCTGGATGGAACCCCTTTCCTCATTGCTGGGTCCCCAGTTCTGTAGCACCCCATTAATTGGCTGAAGATGGGAAGAAGATGAATGTTTTGTGGTGGTGTTGCGGGGAGGATCCCGGTTGATGAAGGTTCTTCTGTTGCGGGGAGGATCCCGGTTGATGAAGGTTCTTCTGTTGCTGGGGTTTTGCATTGATGACGGTTCTTCTGTTGCTGGGGTTTTGCATTGATGACGGTTCTTCTGTTGCTGGGGTTTAGCATTTATGACGGTTCTTCTGTTGCTGGGGTTTAGCATTGATGACGGTTCTTCTGTTGCTGGGGTTTTGCATTGATGAAGGTTCTTCTGTTGCTGGGGTTTTGCATTGATGAAGGTTCTTCTGTTGCTGGGGTTTTGCGTTGATGACGGTTCTTCTGTTGCTGGGGTTTAGCATTGATGACGGTTCTTCTGTTGCTGGGGTTTTGCATTGATGAAGGTTCTTCTGTTGCTGGGGTTTTGCGTTGATGACGGTTCTTCTGTTGCTGGGGTTTAGCATTGATGACGGTTCTTCTGTTGCTGGGGTTTTGTATTGATGAAGGTTCTTCTGTTGCTGGGGTTTTGCATTGATGAAGGTTCTTCTGTTGCTGGGGTTTTGCATTGATGACGGTTCTTCTGTTGCTGGGGTTTAGCATTGATGATGGTTCTTCTGTTGCTGGGGTTTAGTATTGATGAAGGTTCTTCTGTTGCTGGGGTTTTGCGTTGATGAAGGTTCTTCTGTTGCTGGGGTTTTGCATTGATGACGGTTCTTCTGTTGCTGGGGTTTTGCGTTGATGAAGGTTCTTCTGTTGCTGGGGTTTTGCATTGATGAAGGTTCTTCTGTTGCTGGGGTTTAGCATTGATGACGGTTCTTCTATTGCTGGGGTTTTGCATTGATGAAGGTTCTTCTGTTGCTGGGGTTTTGTATTGATGACGGTTCTTCTGTTGCTGGGGTTTTGTATTGATGACGGTTCTTCTGTTGCTGGGGTTTTGCATTGATGAAGGTTCTTCTGTTGCTGGGGTTTTGCATTGATGAAGGTTCTTCTGTTGCTGGGGTTTTGTATTGATGAAGGTTCTTCTGTTGCTGGGGTTTTGTATTGATGACGGTTCTTCTGTTGCTGGGGTTTTGTATTGATGACGGTTCTTCTGTTGCTGGGGTTTTGCATTGATGAAGGTTCTTCTGTTGCTGGGGTTTTGTATTGATGACGGTTCTTCTGTTGCTGGGGTTTTGCATTGAAGGTTCTTCTGTTGCTGGGGTTTTGCATTGATGACGGTTCTTCTGTTGCTGGGGTTTTGCATTGATGACGGTTCTTCTGTTGCTGGGGTTTTGCATTGAAGGTTCTTCTGTTGCTGGGGTTTTGCATTGATGACGGCTCTTCTGTTGCTGGGGTTTTGCATTGATGACGGTTCTTCTGTTGCTGGGGTTTAGCATTGATGAAGGTTCTTCTGTTGCTGGGGTTTAGCATTGATGAAGGTTCTTCTGTTGCTGGGGTTTAGCATTGATGAAGGTTCTTCTGTTGCTGGGGTTTGCATTGATGAAGGTTCTTCTGTTGCTGGGGTTTAGTATTGATGACGGTTCTTCTGTTGCTGGGGTTTTGCATTGATGACGGTTCTTCTGTTGCTGGGGTTTAGTATTGATGAAGGTTCTTCTGTTGCTGGGGTTTAGTATTGATGAAGGTTCTTCTGTTGCTGGGGTTTTGCGTTGATGACGGTTCTTCTGTTGCTGGGGTTTTGCGTTGATGAAGGTTCTTCTGTTGCTGGGGTTTTGCATTGATGAAGGTTCTTCTGTTGCTGGGGTTTTGCGTTGATGAAGGTTCTTCTGTTGCTGGGGTTTTGCATTGATGACGGTTCTTCTGTTGCTGGGGTTTTGTATTGATGACGGTTCTTCTGTTGCTGGGGTTTTGCATTGATGACGGTTCTTCTGTTGCTGGGGTTTTGCATTGATGACGGTTCTTCTGTTGCTGGGGTTTTGCATTGATGAAGGTTCTTCTGTTGCTGGGGTTTTGCATTGATGAAGGTTCTTCTGTTGCTGGGGTTTTGCATTGATGACGGTTCTTCTGTTGCTGGGGTTTTGCATTGATGAAGGTTCTTCTGTTGCTGGGGTTTTGCGTTAATGACGGTTCTTCTGTTGCTGGGGTTTAGTATTGATGACGGTTCTTCTGTTGCTGGGGTTTAGCATTGATGAAGGTTCTTCTGTTGCTGGGGTTTAGCATTGATGATGGTTCTTCTGTTGCTGGGGTTTAGTATTGATGAAGGTTCTTCTGTTGCTGGGGTTTTGCATTGATGAAGGTTCTTCTGTTGCTGGGGTTTTGCATTGATGAAGGTTCTTCTGTTGCTGGTGTTTAGCATTGATGAAGGTTCTTCTGTTGCTGGGGTTTTGCATTGATGAAGGTTCTTCTGTTGCTGGTGTTTAGCATTGATGAAGGTTCTTCTGTTGCTGGGGTTTTGCATTGATGAAGGTTCTTCTGTTGCTGGGGTTTTGCATTGATGACGGTTCTTCTGTTGCTGGGGTTTTGCATTGATGACGGTTCTTCTGTTGCTGGGGTTTAGCATTGATGACGGTTCTTCTGTTGCTGGGGTTTTGTATTGATGAAGGTTCTTCTGTTGCTGGGGTTTTGCATTGATGACGGTTCTTCTGTTGCTGGGGTTTAGCATTGATGAAGGTTCTTCTGTTGCTGGGGTTTTGCATTGATGAAGGTTCTTCTGTTGCTGGGGTTTTGCATTGATGACGGTTCTTCTGTTGCTGGGGTTTTGTATTGATGAAGGTTCTTCTGTTGCTGGGGTTTTGCATTGATGACGGTTCTTCTGTTGCTGGGGTTTTGTATTGATGAAGGTTCTTCTGTTGCTGGGGTTTTGCATTGATGACGGTTCTTCTGTTGCTGGGGTTTTGCATTGATGACGGTTCTTCTGTTGCTGGGGTTTTGCATTGATGACGGTTCTTCTGTTGCTGGGGTTTTGCGTTGATGACGGTTCTTCTGTTGCTGGGGTTTTGCATTGATGAAGGTTCTTCTGTTGCTGGGGTTTTGCATTGATGACGGTTCTTCTGTTGCTGGGGTTTTGCGTTGATGACGGTTCTTCTGTTGCTGGGGTTTTGCATTGATGACGGTTCTTCTGTTGCTGGGGTTTTGTATTGATGACGGTTCTTCTGTTGCTGGGGTTTTGCATTGATGACGGTTCTTCTGTTGCTGGGGTTTTGCGTTGATGACGGTTCTTCTGTTGCTGGGGTTTAGCATTGATGAAGGTTCTTCTGTTGCTGGGGTTTTGCGTTGATGACGGTTCTTCTGTTGCTGGGGTTTAGTATTGATGAAGGTTCTTCTGTTGCTGGGGTTTAGTATTGATGAAGGTTCTTCTGTTGCTGGGGTTTTGCATTGATGAAGGTTCTTCTGTTGCTGGGGTTTTGCATTGATGAAGGTTCTTCTGTTGCTGGGGTTTTGTATTGATGACGGTTCTTCTGTTGCTGGGGTTTTGCATTGATGAAGGTTCTTCTGTTGCTGGGGTTTTGCATTGATGAAGGTTCTTCTGTTGCTGGGGTTTTGTATTGATGACGGTTCTTCTGTTGCTGGGGTTTAGTATTGATGAAGGTTCTTCTGTTGCTGGGGTTTAGCATTGATGACGGTTCTTCTGTTGCTGGGGTTTTGCGTTGATGACGGTTCTTCTGTTGCTGGGGTTTTGCATTGATGACGGTTCTTCTGTTGCTGGGGTTTGCATATCATCTTGTGAGCCTTTTTTTTGTAATTATGTTTGTTTCCTAGGAAGCTTTGTTAATAAGTGACATTCTCCAGACGGAGGGGGGGGGGGGGGGCACAGATTATACTTCCAGCCCCCCTTCTCCTCCCTCCCTCTTATCAGTAATGGATTGAGTCAGGCTTTGTAGGGTGAAATCCCTGGGCCAGACAATCCCCAGCCTGTCACACTGCTCTGCCTGCCGTGTCAGAGGGCAATTCCCTTCTCTCCGGCCCTCTTCCTGGGGGTGGGAGGCAGCAGAATTCTCATCTCAGTCATGTTATTCTTTAGCTGATGGATCCCGGCTGCTGGTCGCCTCGTATCGCCCCCCCCCCCCCCACCGTTATTTCACACGACACGGCTGAGAAATTGAACGAGCAGATTGGCAATCGGATAAATCCTAGTTTTCAGGAAATAAGTGAATAAGGAGAATTTTATTTGTCTTGTTTGGGACAATTCTGGCAGATTTTGGTCTTCTGGAGTTTGTTGTAAAGCGGGATTAGGAAGCTTGTTAAATATTGGGGACGGTGGGACTTTGTTCACTTTGTTATAAACAGTTGTGATTCGCCCCTCCCTGTCTGCACTATAGCCAGAAGATGGCTACAGCGCGGGCCTAATTTGCTGGAAGGGCGTACATGGACCTCCTCCCGTGATCGCGCAGCCCGTGCGCCGTGCTCTGTGATCACTGAGTCCTTCAGAGTCAGCTGATCACAGATCGAGGTAAAGGCCTATAACAGCGGCCCTTTACCATGTGATTAGCTGTGTCCAATGACAGCCGATCGTGGAAGTAAACACAAGCTGGTTATCGACTTTTCTTTCCTCACTCTGACAGCATAAGGAGAGAAAAGGAGAGCCGAAAACTGGCTTGTGTTAAAGTGACATCGGCACAGATTATCAGTGCTGCCTATCATTGCCCACCAGTGCCGCCTATTAGTGCCCGCCAGTACCTGCCAGCGCTTCCAATCAGTGCCGCCTATTAGTGCCCACCAGTGCCTCAATCAGTGCCCGCAAGTGCCTCCAATCTGCCCGCCAGTGCCGCCTATTAGTGCCCGCCAGTGCCGCCTATTAGTGCCTGCCAGCGCCACCAATCAGTGCCTCCAGTCAGTGCCCGTCAGTACCGCCTATTTGTGCCCACCAGTGCCTGCCAGCACCACCAATCAGTGCCTGCCAGTGCTACCTATTAATGCCCGCCAGTGCTGCCTATTAGTGCCCGCCAGTGACGCCTATTAGTGCCTGCCAGCACTTCCAATCAGTGCCCACCAGTGCCTCCTATTAGTGCCCACCAGTGCCTCAATCAGTGCCCGCAAGTGCCTCCAATCTGCCCGCCAGTGCCGCCTATTAGTGCCCGCCAGTGCCTGCCAGCGCCACCAATCAGTGCCTCCAATCAGTGCCCGTCAGTACCGCCTATTAGTGCCCGCCAGTGCCTGCCAGCGCCACCAATCAGTGCCTCCAATCAGTGCCCGTCAGTACCGCCTATTAGTGCCCGCCAGTGCCTGCCAGCGCCACCAATCAGTGCCTGCCAGTGCTGCCTATTAGTGCCCGCCAGTGCTGCCTATTAGTGCCCTCCAGTGCTGCCTATTAGTGCCCTCCAGTGCTGCCTATTAGTGCCCGCCAGTGCTGCCTATTAGTGCCCGCCAGTGCTGCCTATTAGTGCCCGCCAGTGCTGCCTATTAGTGCCCGCCAGTGCTGCCTATTAGTGCCCGCCAGTGCTGCCTATTAGTGCCCGCCAGTGACGCCTATTAGTGCCTGCCAGTGCCTCAATCAGTGCCCGCCAGTGCCTCCAATCTGCCCACCAGTGCCACCTATTGGTGCCTGCCAGCGCCGCCTATCAGTGCCTGCCAGTGCCTCCAATCAGTGTCCACCAGTGCCGCCTATTGGTGCCCACCAGTGCCCCCTTTTAGTGCCCACCAGTGCCTGCCAGCGCCAGCAATCAGTGCTGCCTATTAGTGCCCACCAGTGCCTGCCAGCGCCACCAATCAGTGCCTCAATCAGTGCCTGCCAGTGCTACCTATTAATGCCTGCCAGTGCTGCCTATTAGTGCCCGCCAGTGCCTGGCAGCGCCACCAATCAGTGCCGCCAATCAGTGCCTGCCAGTGCCTCCAATCAGTGCCTCCAATCAGTGCCCACCAATGAAGGAGAAAAATTCTGTTTGCAAAATATTATGACAAAATTTAAACTTTTTATGTTTTGTTAAACAATAGTGCAGTATGGAGGTGGATGGGGGAATCGGTTCCATTGTGTATGGAGTCTATGGCCGGCTTTATTCTGGGGGGCTGAAGAAGGAATTTGTCCTTACCTGATTTTCTGCTAACCTAGCAGATGGGACCCCCCTATACTCTGGTGGTGGACTTTCCCTTGATATCCTCTTGTCCAATGTGTTGCTAGAGACCCTTCTACCACTGGAGCATGTGGGGGGGGGGGGGGGGGGTAACAGATGGGACACAGCGGAGACTGGATAGGTAAGTCTACTTTCCCATCCCCCTGGATCCAAACAAGCGTTTAACCCTTTTCAGGGTGGGCCCAGCCCCTCTGCAAGGGAGCATTTTCACGTTTCCCGGAGTTCAGATTTATAGGGCCAATAAAGAAAAACAAAAATAAGATTTTGGTTATAGAAGGAGGAGGGGGAGTCACTGATGACTTGCATGTGTTGGGAACTTCATAGGTGATCCCCAGTATACCGCCCGCCTTTGTTTTCTCACTGATTGCATCAAACCAGCCATTCTCAACTCTCTTACCTCGGAGAAACCCCTAAATAATTGTCACGTCTCAGGGAACCCCCACTAAGAGGAGTCCATTGGGGGTCATTCAAAAAATGCCCCTTTCACACTCGTGCGACCTGAAAATGCCCCTTAGGCCCCTTTCACACTTGTGTGACCTGAAAAATGTCCCTTAGGCCCCTTTCACATTTGTGCGACCTGAAAAATGTCCCTTGGGCCCCTTTCACACTTGTGTGACCTGAAAAATGTCCCTTAGGCCCCTTTCACACTTGTGTGACCTGAAAAACGCCCCTTAGGCCTCTTTCACACTTGTGTGACCTGAAAAATGCCCCTTAGGCCCTTTTCACACTTGTGTGACCTGAAAAATGCCCCTTAGGCCCCTTTCACATTTGTGCGACCTGAAAAATGCCCCTTAGGCCCCTTTCACACTTGTGTGACCTGAAAAACGCCCCTTAGGCCCCTTTCACACTTGTGTGACCTGAAAAAATGCCCCTTTCACACTTGTGTGACCTGAAAAATGCCCCTTAGGCCCCTTTCACACTTCTGTGACCTGAAAAAGTCAAGTAGTGATGGACCTGGATCATTGAAGGAACCATGAGATGGGAGGTCAGCTGGCCACAGCTCAAGGAACCCCCTACCACCTATGAAGGAAATGAAGGAACCCCTACCACCTATGAAGGAACCCCTACCACCTATGAAGGAACCCCCTACCACCTATGAAGGAACCCTGGGGTTTCATGGGACCCTGGTTGAGAATGACTTCTTTAGGAAGAGCGGGATCACGGCCAAGGTGGGCATGCAGGAACTCCAGCACAGAGGTCTCCTCATTGGAGTGTCCATGAAGAACCGACCTCCTAGTGACCACCACTCAATGAGAGATCCGTTCTGTTGAAGACAAATCGTGGGCCCACAGAAGAACAAATCATCCGCTGATCCTATAAGAAGAACAGCTTGTTAAAAATGACTCCTTGCCAGACGTGGGCAGCGAATGCCAACAAGCCCTGATCCTTTGTTGACACGGTCAGCATACTTAGGAAGAACCTGGAGAGAGATGTTCACATTGTTAATTTGTAGAAGCTGATAGTAAAAGCCATCTGTTGCTCTTCCAGTTCATCTTTCCAAAGAAGCTTCTCATTTGTGCACAGCGAACCGTAATTTCTCCCCCACGCATGGTTCCTATTGGTTTACAGGTCATAGATTTCGGGAGTCGATTAGATAACAGAGATGCATCAATCAATCTTATTCTTCCGTTTTCCTGACATCTCGGCCCCATTGGGGAAAGGCGATGGAGGAACAGCTGTGATACACGACCCCCATCCCCCCCCCTCAGTCTGTAGATTGCAAGCTTGCTTGTTAATACCTTAACAGGATACAGGAGGAGGCTTGTGTCTCCAGGGCTTGGCTCGGTTTGTTGCTTTAGATCTGAGCTTATCACTCCGATCCTTTATGTTTGCATATGGCTGGCTTTTATGTGATTTGGGCAAAGGGCCTAAGGAGATAATTAGGACCTTAATTTGACTAATAATTGGTGCAAACAAGTTGTAGCAACAGTGCGATTGTTTGTGGAACCTTCTCCCGGGACGGTTCACACCTCCATGTTCCTCAGTCACTTTGTGAATTTTCTTCATTGTGGTGGACGGAGAGAACGGAAGTGGTAATTTCTGAAGCTGCACTAAAAGTAATTCTAGTAAAATACCAAAAAAGCCGACTGAAATTAACCACTTCAACTCTGGAAGATTTACCATCCCCTTCGTGACCAGACCATTCTTTGCGATACGGCACTGCGTTACTTTACCCACTTCTGGCCCAAAAGGATTTGCCCCCCCCAACGACCAGGCCATTTTTTGCAATACGGCACTGCGTTACTTTAACCACTTTACCACCGGAGGATTTTGCTGTCTTACGTCCAGGCCACTTTTTGCGATTCGGCACTGTGCGACTTTAACTGACAATTGCGCGGTTATGCAACGCCGTACCCAAACGAAATGTACGTCCTTTTTTCCCCACAAACAGAGCTTTCTTTCGGTGGTATTTGATCACCTCTGCACTTTTTTATTTTTTGCGATATTAATAATAAAATGCAAAAATTTTGAAAAAAATAACAATATTTTTCTACTTTGACAGTTAAAAAATATCCAATATATTCAATTTTTGTCATATATGTAGGCCAAAATGTATTTAGCTACATGTCTGACAAAAAAATTCTCAATGAGCGTATTTTTAACCGCTTTATGACCGGAAGGTTTTACCCCATTCCTGACCAGGCCATATTTTGCGATTCTGCTCTGCGTTATTTTAACTGACAATTGCGCGGTCGTGCGACGCTGTACCCAAACGAAATTTACGTCCTTTTTTTCCCACAAACAGAGCTTTTTTTTGGTGGTATTTGATCACCTGTGCAATTTTTTTTTTTTTTTTACTTTTTGCGCTATAAACAAAAAAAGAGCGACAATTCTGAAAAAATGAGCAATATTTTTCACCTTTTTTTTATATGAAATTCCTCCCCAAAAAAATGTAAAAATCTTTATTTTTTTTTAACATTTTAGGCCAATTTGTTTTCTGCTACATATTTTTGGTAAAAAAAAATCGCAATATGCGTATTTTGATTGGTTTGTGCAAAAGTTATTGCGTTTACTAACTAAGGGAAAGATTTCTGTCTTTTTTGGTGTTTTTTTTTTTTTTTTACGAATAATGGCGGCGATCTGCGTTTTTTTTTTTTGCGGGGCTGTGACATTGCGGCGGACAGATCGGACCCTTGACTGACATTTTTGACACTTTTGGGGGTACCAGTGACATTACTGCAGTAATCAGTGCTATACATATGCACTGTTACTGTAAAAATGACACTGGCAGTGAAGGGGTTCATTTTATTGGAGAGGGAGGGGTTAATGTATGCCTGGTGCTTACTAACGTGTATGGGGGGAGGTGACTGAGTGACACAAGGACAGATCGCAGGTTGAGCTATGCTGAATCCTGCAATCTGACCCTGCCTGTCACTTAGGAGATACGCCCGTTTTGTTTACACAAGTGGGCGGATCTCCACACTCGATCCCCCGACGATCGGGGAAGAGCGGCGGTGATCACCCCCTCTCCTCCCCTGGCCCGACTCCCGCTGTGACTGAATACAGCGGGAGCGATGCTCCGACGGCGCGCGTGCTGCCGCCAAGAGAGGGGGGGAGTGTCTGGTGACGTAGGTCTATGTCGTCAGACGTTATCGAGCCACTGTGCCGCAGTAGAGGCTCAGTGAGCAGCGGTAAAGTGGTTAACTGACAATTGCACGGATGTGCAATAAAATCGATGTTCCGCTAAAAATCGATGTTCGCCGCCATTACTAATAAAAACAAAAAATAAAATAAAAAGTCCAAAAATCTATCCCGTAGTTTGTAAACATACGAGTGGGGGCAGGAGCGCCCCGCCGGAGGCGCGTGTTCGCCCCCTAGCTGCAGGCACGCGACCAACGTAGGTCTACGTCAGTTTGCGCAGGAGGGCCAACCTGCCGCAGTAAAAAGGCGGTGGGCGGTCGAGAAGAGGTTAATCATGGATATCATAACGGAATCAGTTATGGGATCTTGAATCGTGAAACGCGTCAACTGTCTGTGGCTCGATTGTCTTGTTTTGTTGGATTTAAAAACGTAATAAAGGATAATTTTATGCGCTGGAGGTCAAACCACTTTTCGTTTTAATCTGATCGTTCCGTACACGGCTGTCGTCCAAAAATTTTCCGAAGGGACGAACATGAAAATGGTTCTCGTATAAAACCAGATTGTACAATTTTTGTTGAATCTGTACAGTTTTTATCCCAGAATACAATAGAAACACATGACCTCACTTCCAAATTTTTATTCTGTCATACGAGAATTTTCGTACTTTAGTAACCGTTTCATTTTCACTATGGAGACTAGCATCCAAAAAAAAGAAAAAAAAAAGAAAACGAATGATCACTCGTCCGATAATCTCATCATGTGTACTAGGCTTTAGATTTTTTTTTTTTATTATTATTTATTTAATTTATTTCTTTATTTTTGTCAATTCCTATTGCAAGGAATGTAAACATCCCTTGTAAAAAAAAAAAAAAAAAAAAAAAAAAAAAACAGATGATCACTCGTCCGATAATTTCATCATGTGTACTAGGCTTTAGATTTTTTTTTTATTATTATTTATTTAATTAATTCATTTATTTATTTTTGTCAATTCCTATTGCAAGGAATGTAAACATCCCTTGTAAAAAAAAAAAACAAAAAAAAAAACGGATGATCACTCGTCCGATAATCTCATCATGTGTACTAGACTTTAGATTTTTTTTATTTTTTATTATTATTTATTTAATTTATTTATTTTTATCAATTCCTATTGCAAGGAATGTAAACATCCCTTGCAAAAACAAAAAAAAAATAAGGGATGAAAGGTTCTCTTTATGGAGCGATCGGGGGATTATAAGACCCTAATGCTAGCCATACACGTATAGATTTTTGGACGGGAATATTCTTTGAACATTCTTTGAAAATTCTTTGAACATTCTTTGAACATTCTTTGAATAGACGAATGTCGTTCGAAAATTGTCTTTTGCTTTTAACATTTAATTTTAAAATGAATGTAATTTCTGAACGATTACCACATACACTGCCCGAAAATTCATTGATCGAGAAAAGTTTTCCCTTCTGCCCCTACGAATTTTCCCGTCGCTGCAGTCGAAAAAGGACATCGATTTAACCCCACTAACGATTAGAAAATCAAACGAATTTTCTTGAAACGAAAATTTCCGGACGAAAATCTATACGTGTATGGCCAGCATTAGCCCTCTTCAGGCATATTTTCAGCGCACATTTTCGCGCATATGCGTTCATGCAAATTCTGGTCTTTTCGTGCAAATATAGTATTCTCGCATTTTTTTGTAAAATATGCAAATTACCTTTTTTTTTTTTAGATCAACAGTATGTTTGTGTGCATTCATTTGTTCGCAATCGTGCGTATTTGGCATAAATTACTGTAAAAAAAATGGCGATTTTTCTATTTTTGTTCTTCCTGAAGAATGCACGGCGCTCTGTGTGCACAGGCACATTACAATGAATGGGCTGTATTTTAGCTCAGAAAAAAATAAAAAGCTGTACTGCGCTTTTATTAGGGCTCTTTCACACAGCCCATCCGTCGGACGGACTCCGTTTATCTCAGCGGGGGAATCGATCCGCCGATCCCCCGCTGAGCAGGAGGATGACAGCTGTGTCTCCGCGCTGTGTATGGAGACAGAGCTGTCAGTTTCCCATGCATCTCTATGGGGGAATCGGATGGGAATGGACCGTCTGTCTGTTCTCATCCGATCCGATCCGCTGGAGGGATGGAAAATAGGGTTTCCATCTGTCCAGATTTGACGGATCGCATCGGTTGTCAGTGGACATGTCTCCATTGACATCCGATGCCCCATAGGGATGCATGGACCGTTGGATCTGAACGGTCCGCCTGTGTGAAAAGAGCCTTAAGCTGCAGTGTGCAAGAGCCCTAAGAGCCAGTTCACACTGAGGCGACCCGACTTGCCGGGGCGACCTGTGAAGTCGCGGTGCACATCGCACACCGCGACCTCGAAGCGACATGCACGGACTTCACATCATTGAAGTCAATGCAGGTCGCCCCAAAGTAGTACAGGACCCTTTTTCTAAGTCGGAGCGACTTGTGTCGCTCCTATTAGAACGGGTCCTGTGCTAATCAATGGCAGGTGACCCACGGCGACTTGTCAGGCGACCAAGTCGCGCTAGTGTGAACCGGCTCTACATCTCACCTCTACCTTTGAAAACAAAAGATAAAAAAATTTGATCTTTTGCCTAAAAAAAAAAAAAAAAAGTGTTAACTGGACTGAAAGCATCGCACTGGTCCTCCAAGATCATAGAGGTGGGGAGAGACGGTCTGGTCTCTGTTCACCTCTATGGTCAGCTGCACAGACTGTTGGATCGTTTCCCGGGCTCACTGGTATAAATGGTTGCAGGAGGAGGTGGGGGGGGGGACCCCCCCTCAGTGCTTCTAAAAGTGATCCTGTGGCTAATCAGCCGCTTGGATTGCTGTTATGAGAAACTGAATTGCTGACTGAAATATAATAGTTTCGAGGTTAGGGCTAATAGCTTCACCATAAACCCGGTAAACCACTTCAAAGCCGCAATTTATATAAATATATTGTGGTCAGCAAGTGCATAATCGCATCAACAACAATGACAAATCACAGTGATGTCATGTGCGTGGCCCCACCCTAAAAAGGTTTCGTCAGATATGACGTTCTCAAAGGACTGTGTAAGTGATATATAAAGGACAATCTATTCCGCTTGTCACTTGCAAGATCCCCCCCCCCCCCCCGAATGTTTCCAGGAAAGCCTGTGTGCTTTTCGGGACACCCCATCCGAACAGTCATTTGTCTGTGAGCAGAAACAATCCTAAAACAGGATATTGGTTCCGGCAGGACTATGGAATTCACTTAACATCTTCCAGAACCCAAAAAAAGCCCCTAAAATACAACATTTGGCATTCAGGGTTTCCAGGGGGGAGGGTCAGGATAAGCCTTCATCCAGCCGCTGAAAACTTTTTAAATGCAGTTTCTTTCATCCCTCAAAGAGGCTTTTTTTTTCCTTTTTTTAATTCCCAGTACAAAATTCAAAGGGATTTAATTAGGCATTTAGAAAAAAAAAAAAGGAACAAAGCGGCTCAGAAAGAGGCCATCAGCGTTTGTAGTGTGCGGGGCCGGCTGTGTAATCACATGTGTGCCTATAGGCTGCCTGTGTTTATATTCCACCACTTCACACAGCCTGGTGATCAGGGGGGGTCCTCCAATAGGTAGCCCCAGTGTCAGTGGCGGGTGATGGGGAACACAGGAGCCTTGTATACATTGTATATATTATATATATATATATATAGGTCACCGTCATTTAGTCGTGTTGTAATCAGACTTTGGGGGAGATTTACTAAAACCGGAGAGAACAAAATCTGGTGCAGCTGTGCATGGCGGCCAATCCGCTTCTAGCTTCAGCTTGTTCAGTTTACCACTAGACCCCCGGAAGATTTACCCCCCCCCCCCCCCCCCTTAATGACCAGGCCATTTTTTTGCGATTTGGCACTGCGTTAATTTAACTGACAATTGCGCGGTCGTGTGACACTGTACCCAAATACAATTGATGTCCTTTTTTTCCCACAAACAGAGATTTCTATTGGTGGTATTTGATCACCTCTGTGTTTTTTATTTTGTGCTATAAACAAAAAAAGAGCGACAATTCTGAAAGGAAAAATATATATTTTTCACATTTTGCTATATAACATTCCAAAAAGAAAAAAAAAAATTAAATTTTAGTCATCCTTTTAGGTCAATTTGTTTTCTGCTACATATTTTTGGTAAAAAAAAATCCCAATAAGCGTATTTTGATTGGTTTGTGCAAAAATTATTGGGTCTACAAAATAGGGGAAAGATTTGTCATTTTTATTTATTTATTTTTTTTACTAGTAATAGCGGCGATCAGCGATTTATTTATTTATTTATTTATTTTTCTGCAGTTTTTATTTTTTGTGCCATGAACAAAAAAAAAAAGCTGACAATTTTCAAAAAAAAATTACTTTCTGCTATTAAAAATATCCAATAAAAAAATGTTAAAAAAAAATCAAATTTCTTTATGAATTTAGCCCAGTATGTATTCTACTACATATTTTTTTTAAAACAAATCCCGATAAGCGTATATTAATGTGCGCAAAAGTTAGTGTCCACAAACTATGATATTTTTTTATTTTGGCTTGGGATCAGATCTCTGCCATGTTTGGAGGTGTGGGATCAGATCCCCGCCATGTTTGGAGGTGTGGGATCAGATCTCTCTGGTATTTGGAGGTGTGTGGGTTTAGCTCTCTGTAATGCTTTTGGAGGTGTTAGCTCAGATCCCACTGGTGTTTGGAGGTGTGGGCTCAGCTCCCACTGGTGTTTGGAGGTGTTAGCTCAGCTCCCACTGGTGTTTGGAGGTGTGGGTTCAGCTCCCACTGGTGTTTGGAGGTGTGGGCTCAGCTCCCACTGGTGTTTGGAGGTGCGGGCTCAGCTCCCACTGGTGTTTGGAGGTGTGGGTTCAGCTCCCACTGGTGTTTGGAGGTGCGGGCTCAGCTCCCACTGGTGTTTGGAGGTGCGGGCTCAGCTCCCACTGGTGTTTTGAGGTGTGGGTTCAGCTCCCACTGGTGTTTGGAGGTGTGGGCTCAGATCTCTGCCATGTTTGGAGGCGTGGAATCAGATCTCTGCCATGTTTGGAGGCGTGGAATCAGATCTCTGCCATGTTTGGAGGCGTGGAATCAGATCTCTGCCATGTTTGGAGGTGTGGGATCAGATCTCTGCCATGTTTGGAGGTGTGGGATTAGATCTCTGCCATGTTTGGAGGTGTGGGATCAGATCTCTGCCATGTTTGGAGGTGTGGGATCAGATCTCTGCCATGTTTGGAGGTGTGGGATCAGATCCCCGCCATGTTTGGAGGCTTGGGATCAGATCTCTGCCATGTTTGGAGGCTTGGGATCAGATCTCTGCCATGTTTGGAGGTGTGGGATCAGATCCCCGCCATGTTTGGAGGTGTGGGATCAGATCCCCGCCATGTTTGGAGGTGTGGGATCAGATCCCCGCCATGTTTGGAGGTGTGGGATCAGATCTCTCTGGTATTTGGAGGTGTGTGGGTTTAGCTCTCTGTAATGCTTTTGGAGGTGTTAGCTCAGATCCCACTGGTGTTTGGAGGTGTGGGCTCAGCTCCCACTGGTGTTTGGAGGTGTGGGCTCAGCTCCCACTGGTGTTTGGAGGTGTTAGCTCAGCTCCCACTGGTGTTTGTAGGTGTGGGCTCAGCTCCCACTGGTGTATGGAGGTGCGGGCTCAGCTCCCACTGGTGTTTGGAGGTGCGGGCTCAGCTCCCACTGGTGTTTTGAGGTGTGGGTTCAGCTCCCACTGGTGTTTGGAGGTGTGGGCTCAGATCTCTGCCATGTTTGGAGGCGTGGAATCGGATCTCTGCCATGTTTGGAGGCGTGGAATCAGATCTCTGCCATGTTTGGAGGCGTGGAATCAGATCTCTGCCATGTTTGGAGGCGTGGAATCAGATCTCTAACATGTTTGGAGGCGTGGGATCAGATCTCTGCCATGTTTGGAGGTGTGGGATCAGATCTCTGCCATGTTTGGAGGTGTGGGATCAGATCTCTGCCATGTTTGGAGGTGTGGGATCAGATCCCCGCCATGTTTGGAGGCTTGGGATCAGATCTCTGCCATGTTTGGAGGCTTGGGATCAGATCTCTGCCATGTTTGGAGGTGTGGGATCAGATCTCTGCCATGTTTGGAGGTGTGGGATCAGATCTCTGCCATGTTTGGAGGGGTGGGATCAGATCCCCGCCATGTTTGGAGGTGTGGGATCAGATCCCCGCCATGTTTGGAGGTGTGGGATCAGATCCCGCCATGTTTGGAGGTGTGGGATCAGATCCCGCCATGTTTGGAGGTGTGGGATCAGATCCCCGCCATGTTTGGAGGTGTGACATTCTGCAGAGTTTAATTAGTATTCGGCTCCTGTAGCTTCCAGTTGTCCAAAACCTGGAGGGTGAGCGGACTGACACCTGTGGGAAGGTGTTTTACATCCTGCAATGCTGCGTTTGCCTTCGTCTCCGACAACCCCCCACTGTCCTTCAGTGTCTTTTTTTTTTTTTTCCTCAAAACATGCGCTTGCTTGCATGTCAATGATCACTTGGCAGAGTTGTAGTTTAACAGCATTTTACTGTCTCTAAATAATGTACCAGCTTGTTCAGCAAAAGGTTCCCCAGGAGTCATCCTGTCCTGGTTTGAACTTTCAATTCCTCACTTTTTTTTTTTATATAGTGACGGTTAGTTTTCCCACAGCCAGGTGAGGACCATATAAAACGTCATGGCCGTCTGTGGCTTCCCTGTCCACAGGGTGACAACGCTGCTGTGGGATTTTGCTGCAGAATGAACTATGTTGTCACTCAGTTAAAGGAAGTGAAATAGCTGATCAACAAGTAATTTAAACTGTTACTGGGGGATTCATATCGGAGTCTAAGCACAGTGAGCCAATGCCAAATAACGGGCGCTGCTCGAGGCTCCAACGGGTCTCTTCTATTATCAACCGCTGGGAATGCAGGCAAGGAAGGAGCTCGTCTCAGCTTTGTGGATACCAATACAAAGAGAGAAGAGTCCTATAAACTGCACATCACTACAAAACCCTGTATATGGAATGGGAAAACCACCTTAGCCAGGGCTCTATCCAACGCGTTTTGCCCTGCCCACTTGGCTTTATCATAGGGATCTCCATGATTAAGGCCTGTGGGTGGGGCGAAACGTGTTGGATGGGTGGCCTGTAGCCTGGGCTGAGGCTGTTTTCACTTTCCATACACAGGGTTTTGTGGTAATATGCAGCTTATAGGATTCTTCTCTTTTTGTTTCTCTCTAAGCACAGGCAAATTTTCTGAGCCATGATGAAGAGGGGGAGGGGTTGCACATTTGGCTCCAGGATTGGTTGTCTGTAGTAGGAATGCACCGATCTATGGGCTGCCGAAAATTATCAGCAAAAATAGGGTTATCGGCATTTTGCCGATAGAAAAAAACAAAGGCGCTGATGGTGGCATTCTGCGTCCCATTGACTTCAGTGCAAAGTCGCGCCCCGTTGACTTCAGTGCAAAGTCGCGCCCCGTTGACTTCAGTGCAAAGTCGCGCCCCGTTGACTTCAGTGCAAAGTCGCGTCCCGTTGACTTCAGTGCAAAGTCGCGTCCCGTTGACTTCAGTGCAAAGTCGCGTCCCGTTGACTTCAGTGCAAAGTCGCGTCCCGTTGACTTCAGTGCAAAGTCGCGTCCCGTTGACTTCAGTGCAAAGTCGCGTCCCGTTGACTTCAGTGCAAAGTCGCGTCCCGTTGACTTCAGTGCAAAGTCGCGCCCCGTTGACTTCAGTGCAAAGTCGCGCCCCGTTGACTTCAGTGCAAAGTCGCGCCCCGTTGACTTCAGTGCAAAGTCGCGCCCCGTTGACTTCAGTGCAAAGTCGCGCCCCGTTGACTTCAGTGCAAAGTCGCGCCCCGTTGACTTCAGTGCAAAGTCGCGCCCCGTTGACTTCAGTGCAAAGTCGCGCCCCGTTGACTTCAGTGCAAAGTCGCGCCCCGTTGACTTCAGTGCAAAGTCGCGCCCCGTTGACTTCAGTGCAAAGTCGCGCCCCGTTGACTTCAGTGCAAAGTCGCGCCCCGTTGACTTCAGTGCAAAGTCGCGCCCCGTTGACTTCAGTGCAAAGTCGCGCCCCGTTGACTTCAGTGCAAAGTCGCGCCCCGTTGACTTCAGTGCAAAGTCGCGCCCCGTTGACTTCAGTGCAAAGTCGCGCCCCGTTGACTTCAGTGCAAAGTCGCGCCCCGTTGACTTCAGTGCAAAGTCGCGCCCCGTTGACTTCAGTGCAAAGTCGCGCCCCGTTGACTTCAGTGCAAAGTCGCGCCCCGTTGACTTCAGTGCAAAGTCACGTCCGCCGGCTGGCCGAAGACCCGAACAAAACCGGAATCTTAAACCGAAAACCGTATATCTTGCATGGTGCAGTTGGCTGGGGGCCGGGCCCTCCACCCTTCCTTCACAAAATGCCACTTAAGCTCTCAATGAAAGCATCAAATGCTGGGCAGAAAAGACACCCAAACAATCATTTTTGTTAATTTTGTGTCTTTACTAATTCCTTTTTGGACTAATTGGTTTGTGAGCGGCTTCTGTGATGAGATTAACCCCTTTCAGGAGGCAGAGTGTCCCATTAGTCTGTATGCATGATTAGGTGCCCTGCTTTAGTGACGCTATACGACAGATGTGAGTATAGGATGAATCTTCTCCCACCGCCGGCGCAGGAGAGACATTTCTAAACCACAAGGATCACGTTTTAATCATATAAATATTAATAGATTGATGAGCCTCTAAAGTCCGTTACAGAAATAGAGATACGATCGATCATTTATAGTTTAGCATTTTTCGTATTGCAATCTTTTTTCTGTTTGTGGCACATCGAATGATTCAGTAGTTGTCTACAGATCGATAATTCCTGTTGGATGAGTTTGATCAGAAAAAAAGTTCATTTATTGAAGTGTGTGTGACCACCATTGGGTGATGAAATGGTTGGACCATATTGACATTACAGCCAGGTCCATAAATATTGGGACATGGACACAATTCCAATCTTTTTGGCTCTATACACCACCACAATGGATTTGAAATGAAACAAACAAGATGTGCTTTAACTGCAGACTTTCAGCTTTAATTTGAGGGTTTTTACATCCAAATCAGGTGAACGGTGTAGGAATTACAACAGTTTGTATATGTGCCTCCCACTTTTTAAGGGACCAAAAGTAATGGGACAGATTAACAAATTGGTTGCAAATCCTTTGCAGTCAATTACAGCCTGAAGTCTGGAACACATAGACATCACCAGACGCTGGGTTTCATCCCTGGTGATGCTCTGCCAGGCCTCTACTGCAACTGTCTTCAGTTCCTGCTTGTTCTTGGGGCATTTTCCCTTCAGTTCTGTCTTCAGCAAGTGAAATGCATGCTCAATCGGTTTCAGGTCAGGTGATTGACTTGGCCATTGCATAACATTCCACTTCTTTCCCTTAAAAAAAAAACTCTTTGGTTGCTTTCGCAGTATGCTTCGGGTCATTGTCCATCTGCACTGTGAAGCGCCGTCCAATGAGTTCTGAAGCATTTGGCTGAATATGAGCCGATAATATTCCCCGAAACACTTCAGAATTCATCCTGCGGCTTTTGTCAGCAGTCACATCATCAATAAATACAAGAGAACCAGTTCCATTGGCAGCCATACATGCCCACACCATGACACTACCACCACCATGCTTCACTGATGAGGTGGTATGCTTTGGATCATGAGCAGTTCCTTTCCTTCTCCATACTCTTCTCTTCCCATCACTCTGCTACAAGTTGATCTTGGTCTCATCTGTCCATAGGATGTTGTTCCAGAACTGTGAAGGCTTTTTTAGATGTTGTTTGGCAAACTCTAATCTGGCCTTCCTGTTTTTGAGGCTCACCAATGGTTTACATCTTGTGGTGAACCCTCTGTATTCACTCCGGTGAAGTCTTCTCTTGATTGTTGACTTTGACACACATACACCTACCTCCTGGAGAGTGTTCCTGATCTGACACACATACACCTACCTCCTGGAGAGAGTTCCTGATCTGACACACATACACCTACCTCCTGGAGAGTGATCTTGATCTGACACACATACACCTACCTCCTGGAGAGTGATCCTGATCTGACACACATACACCTACCTCCTGGAGAGTGATCTTGATCTGGCCGACTGTTGTGAAGGGTGTTTTCTTCACCAGGGAAAGAATTCTTCAGTCATCCACCACAGTTGTTTTCCGTGGTCTTCCGGGTCTTTTGGTGTTGCTGAGCTCACCGGTGCGCTCTTTCTTTTTTGAAGGTTGTTCTAAACAGTTGATTTGGCCACACCTAATGTTTTTGCTATCTCTCTGAGCCCCCGTTCACACTAAGGCGACCTGTGAGGCGACCTGGTCGCCTCACAGGTCGCCGTAGGTCGCCTCCCATAGGGAAGCTGCGGACCCGTTCTAATAGGAGCGACACAAGTCGCTCCGACTTAGAAAAAGGGTCCGGAGCTTCTTTGGGGCGACCAGGAGGCGACCGCCATAGACTTCAATGTTATGAAGTCCGTGGCGGCCGCTCCGAGGTCGCGGCGCGCTGCTCGCACCGCGACCTCGGAGGTCGCCACCCGAAGTCGGATCGCTTGCATGTGAACGGGGGCTTATGGGTTTGTTTTGTTTTTTTCAGCCTAATGATGGCTTGCTTCACTGATAGTGACAGCTCTTTGGATCTCACATTGAGAGTTGACAGCAACAGATTCCAAATGCAAATAGCACACTTGAAATGAACTCTGGACCTTTTATCTGCTCCTTGTAAATGGGATAATGAGGGAATAACACACACCTGGCCATGGAACAGCTGAGCAGCCAATTGTCCCATTACTTTTGGTCCCTTTTAAAAAGTGGGAGGCACATATACAAACTGTTGTAGTTCCTACACCGTTCAAATGATTTGGATGTAAATACCCTCAAATCAAAGCTGAAAGTCTGCAGTTAAAGCACATCTTGTTTGTTTCATTTCAAATCCATTGTGGTGGTGTATAGAGCCAAAAAGATTAGAATTGTGTCCATGTCCCAATATTTATGGACCCGACTGTGTGTGTCAACCACTTTCTTACTGCACCAATTCTGACACTTCTCTTATAGAGTGGATATAAAAAGTCTACACACCCCTGGTAAAATGTCAGATTTCTGTGATATAAAAAACGAGACAAAGATAAATACGTTCACTTTTTTCCATTTTTTAATGTGACCTATAAACTGTACAACTCAGTTGAACAACAAACTGAAATCTTTTAGGTGGAGGGAAGTTAAAATAAAAATAATATGGTTGCATAAGTGTGCACACCCTTAAATTAATATTTTGTTGAAGCACCTTTTGATTTTATTCCAGCACTCAGTCTTTTTGGGGATGAGTCTATCAGCATGGCACATCCTGACTTGGCAATATTTTCCACTCTTTTTTGTAAAAACACTCCACATCTGTCAGATTGCGAGGGCATCTCCTGTGCACAGCCCTCTTCACATCACCCCACAGATATTCAAACTTGAATCTTCTTCTGGCTCGGCCATTCCTTTGGTGATTTGGTTGTATTCTTTGGGTGGTTTTCATGCTGAAAGATGAAGTTCCTCTTCATGTTCAGCTTTCTAGCAGAAGCCTAAAGGTTTTGTACCAATATTGACTGGTATTTGGAACTCTTCAAATTCCCTCTACCTTGACTAAGTCCCCTGTTCCAGTTGAAGAAACCGCTCCAAAGCATGATGCTGCCACCACCGTGCTTCACAGTGGGTATGGTGTTCTTTTGGTGATGTGCAGTGTTGTTTTTGCAGCAAACGTATCTTTTAGAATTATGGCCAAAAAGTTAAACCTTGGTGTCATCAGACCAGAACTCATTTCCCACATGCTTTTGGGAGACTTCAGATGTGTTTTTGCAAAATGTAGCCGGGCTTGGGTGTTCTTGGTAAGAAAAGTCTTCCGTCTTGCCACTCCCCCCATAGCCCAGACATATGAAGAATAAGGGAGATTGTTGTCACATGGACCACACAGCCAGAACTTCCCACATATTCCTGCAGCTCCTTTAATGTTGCTGTAGGCCTCTTGGCGACCTCCCTGACCAGTTTTCTTCTCATCTTTTCATCAGTTTTGGAGAGACGTCCAGTTCTTGGTGATGTCACTGTTGTGCCATATTTTCTCCACTTGATGATGACCGGCTTCACTGTGTTCTATGGAATATCTTACGCCTTGTACCCTTCTCCTGACTGATACCATTTAACAATGAGATCCCTCTGATGCTTTGGAAGCTCTCTGCGAACCATGGCTTTTGCTGTAGGATGCGACTAAAATGTCAGGAAAGACCTACTAGAACAGCTGAACTTTATTTGAGGTTAATCAGAGGCACTTTAAATGATGGAAGGTGTGACTGACTCCTATTTAACATGAGTTTGAATGTGATTATCTAAAGTGGACCTTTCCATCTATTAAATCCTCTGCCCTTATTTTAACTTTGGATAGTAAAACATATTTTTTTTTTCTGCCAGTAAATACCTTCTACAGCCCACTTCCTCTTTCTTGTCTGCTACAAGTGATGGTGAACCTTGGCACCCCAGATGTTTTGGAACTACAATTCCCATAATGCTCAACTACACTGCAGAGTGCATGAGAATCATGGGAAATGTAGTTCCAAAACATCTGGGGTGCCAACGTTCCCCATCACTGGCCTAGGCTAATGACATCATGCACAGCACACACTCTCACTCACTCTTGTGAGTTTGCCAGCAAGGGGGCAGGGATGAGTCATAGGAGAGCCAAGGAGAGCTGCAGAGCTGGATGAGGGCAGAGATAACAGGAGACTGCAGAGATCCATGAGTATTCATCAAGAGAGGAGAAATATGCAGGCAAGCAGTGGTGTGTGCCTGTATATGTATGTGTGTGTATATGTGTGTATATATATATATATATATATATATATATATATATATATATATATATATATATATATATATATATATATATATATATATATATACAATATGCATATGTGTATCTTTGTAAATCCAGGAAATGAAGAGGCAGACTTAGATGAGGGAGATTTCTGCAGCATATTTGGCAATTACAGAATCGCAGTATATATAAAATAATATGCAATGTGATTGGAGGGAAGCTTCAGAATTGCAAAAATGTTTTTATTAAAATTATGTGAGCCGACTACAGTTCCTCTTTAGTTCTGAACACAGCTACATCCCCAGTTAGAAGTGGGTGTGCACACTTATGCAACCACGTTATTTTATTTTTTTTATTTTTACTCTCCACCCCCCCCCCCCCCTTAAAAGATTTCAGTTTGTTTTTCAATTAAGTTGTACAGTTTATATTTCACATCAAAGGTGGAAAAAGTTCTGTAATTATTTATCTTTTGCAGTGGGTGGGGCCAGCAGGCTCCACCCACTGCAGAAAAACTACAGGAGGAGGGGGCAGAAACTAGACCAGTCCACCTGCACAAGAAGAGAGAGCAGTGCTGTGGGAGGGGCCATCAGGCTCCACCCACTACAGAAAACTACAGGAGGGGGTGGAGAGTAGACCAGCCCCCCTGCACAGGTAGAGAGAGCAGCAGTGATTGGTCTTTATTACAGGAAGTCTCACACTGGATGACTGCACAGATCTGTAAGAAATCTCACCAAGATTCCAGAAGAAGATACATGACCGATTGGATTTCTTTATGGATTAAATCAGTTCAGATTGAAGATATTTCTGTGATTCCTGATCTTTTTATGTACGGTCTGTAAACCCTCCCCCCCCCCCCCCCCCCGCATTCCCTTCATGGTTCTGCTCTCTCTGAACACATTTTTCGTGTGGGGATGACGGGTCAGACATCCAGTCGGTTGAAGATCAGGGACGTGTTCTGCTTCCCCCTCCATTCCCCCGCTGTACAACGCTCATCGCGGTCCCCCATTGCCGGCTTATCTGTCCTGATCTCCATAATGCAGCCAGTCAGACTCTCCAGATATTGGATGGTGATGACGGGACTCTTCGCAGCCTAAACATGAATTCTTCTTCTCTGCTGAATTTCTCCTTGTTTTTATAACCTGCACCTGTCTGACATTCATTGTAGGCGGCCATCTTTGGCCTTGATGTTTCAAACAAAGCAGCTTGACCACTTCCAGTCCGTGCTATAGCCGAAAGACGGCTACAGCGTGGACCTTAATTGCTGGGAAGGCATCCATGTATGTCCTCCTGTGCATGAGCTTGCCTGTGCGCTCTCTGCAGAGCGCACGCGGCTCGCTCTGTGATCAGCGAGTCCACGAGCGGCCCCTTACCACGTGATCAGCTGTCAGCCAATGACAGCTGATCACGTGATGTAAACAGCAGCCGGAGATCAGCTTTTCTTTTCTCCTCGATGTCACCGGCTGCAGTTAGGACATCGGTCCCGACGAGGGGAGGATAATCTGTGCCCCAGTGCCACCTACCAGTTCCCACCAGCGCCACCCAGCAGTGCAGGTCAGTGCCACCTGCCAGTCCCACCTATCAATGCCCCATCAGTGCTGAATAAGTGTCACCTACCAGTGCCCATCAGTTACACCTATCAGTGCCCTTAAGTGCAGTCTTATCAGTGTCACCTACCAGTGCCCATCAGTGCCACCTATTAATACCCTTCAGTTCTGCCTATCAGTGCCACCTCATCAGCGCACATCAATGAAGGAGAAAAATTACATGTTTGCAAAATTTTATAACAAACTTTATTTTTTATTTTTTTCAAAATTTTCGGTGTTTAGCAAAAAAAGAAAAACAACCAAGTAGTGAGTAAACACCACCAAAAGAAAGCTCTATTTTGAAAAAAATGATAAAAATTGAATTTGGGTACAGTGTTTTATGACCGCGCAATTGTCATTCAAAGTGCGACAGCGCTGAATGCTGAGAATTGGCCTGGGCAGGAAGGGGGTTTGTCCCCAGTAGGCAAGTGGTTTAAAAAAAAAAGCCCCGCAATAAGCGAAGTTCTTCCAGAGATGGGCGACACAGCTCCGCATTTCTCTTTTCAATTACCCTCTAATGTGTATGAACGTTCCATGCCACCATGCAAAATACTAAACTCCACGAGCAATCCACTGTTCAGAGTAGGGTGCTACCGATTTATCAGGGGGCTGATATTCACTTGTTTTGAAGAATCAGTATTTGTCATAAAGTTTATTGCTTCAAGTGGTTGTATATATGCAGTTGCAGGCATCATTGCAGTACCATTTTTTTAAAGCGAACGGTCGGCTTTCTTGTATTAACCAATGCAGCTAAGCAGCCACTCAGCTGTTATTACAAGCAGGAGTAGGGGACATTCCCTCCCCCTCCCGCCGCTCTGCCCGGGTCTCCCATCCCACCGGGAAGCCCGAGCCACCAGCCGGCAAGTCCTCCAGCTGGCCGAAGGCCCGAACAAAGCCGGATTCGGCTCTGATCGGGTCTCCGATGTAGTAACCCAGAAGCGACCTCATGACATCACTTCCTGCTACTGGAGCCTTAAAGGAGCCAGATTTAAAAAAAAAATGTCTGTATTCAAAACAACCAAACTTGGCGTTTTGAATGCTTTTAAGTGCAGAGGAGGGTTTTGGGGTCTCTTAGATCCCTCCATAAAGAGGCCCTGAAAAAAGGATATCAGTTAACCCCTAGTTTAGAAGCCTCACAGCAGATCCCGCACCGCCATCTTGGTCCTCTTAACCACTTTTGGTCCGCCCATTGTATGTGTGTGTGTGTATATATATATATATATATATAATGTGCGTGTGTATGTATTTATATATGTGTGTGTATATATACAGTACAGACCAAAAGTTTGGACACACCTTCTCATTCAAAGAGTTTTCTTTATTTTCATGACTATGAAAATTGTAGAGTCACACTTCAAGAGGAGTCACCTGAAATGGTCTTCACTTCACAGGTGTGCCCTGTCAGGTTTAATAAGTGTGATTTCTTGCCTTATAATTGGGGTTGGGATCATCAGTTGTGTTGTGCAGAAGTCAGGTGGACATACAGCTGATCGTCCTACTGAATAGACTGTTCGAATTTGTATTATAGTAAGAAGTACAGGAAAACGAGTGGCCATCATTACTTTAAGAAATGAAGGTCAGTCAGTCCGAAAAATTGGGAAAACTTTGAAAGTGTCCCCAAGTGCAGTCACAAAAACCATCAAGCGCTACAAAGAAACTGGCTGACATGCGGAGCGCCCCAGGAAAGGAAGACCAAGAGTCACCTCTGCTGCGGAGGATAAGTTCATCCGAGTCACCGGCCTCAGAAATCGCTCAGATTAGAGACCAGGTCAATGGCACACGGAGTTCTAGCAGCAGACACATCTCTAGAACAACTGTTAGGAGGAGACTGTGTGAATCCGGCCTTCATGGTAGAATATCTGCTAGGAAACCACTGCTAAAGAAAGGCAAAAAGCAGAAGAGACTTGTTTGGGCTAAAGAACAGAAGGAATGGACATTAGACCGGTGGAAATCTGTGCTTTGGTCTGATGAGTCCAAATTTGAGATCTTTGGTTCCAACCACCGTGTATTTGTGCGACGCAGAAAAGGTGAACGGATGGACTCTACATGCCTGGTTCCCACTGTGAAGCATGGAGGAGGAGGTGTGATGGTGTGGGGGGTGCTTTGCTGGTGACACTGTGGGGGATTTATTCAAAATTGAAGGCATACTGAACCAGCATGGCTACCACAGCATCTTGCAGCGGCATGCTATTCCATCTGGTTTGCGTTTAGTTGGACCATCATTTATTTTTCAACAGGACAATGACCCCAAACACACCTCCAGGCTGTGTAAGGGCTATTTGACCAAGAAGGAGAGTGATGGGGGGCTGCGCCAGATGACCTCCGCAGTCACCTCACCTCAACCCAATCCAGATGGTTTGGGGTGAGCTGGACCGCAGAGTGAAGGCAAAAGGGCCAACAAGTACTGAGCATCTCTGGGAACTCCTTCAAGACTGCTGGAAGACCATTTCAGGTGACTTCAAGAGAATGCCAAGAGTGTGCAAAGCAGTAATCAAAGCAAAAGGTGGCTACTTTGAAGAACCTAGAATATGACATTTTCAGGTGTTTCGCACTTTTTCGTTATGTATATAATTCCACATGTGTTAATTCATAGTTTTGATGCCTTCAGGGTGAATCTACAATTTTCATAGTCATGAAAATAAAGAAAACTCTTTGAATGAGAAGGGGTGTCCAAACTTTTGGTCTGTACTGTATGTGTGTGTGTGTGTGTGTGTGTGTATGTATATATATATATATATATATATATATATATATATATATATTTATACATCATTATTTTGATGTTATATACTGTGGTTATGGAAGCAGCTAACTGCCATATGTATTCTGCTACACAGGAAATTAGCTTTTTTACATTTCTTTATTGGATGTTTTATAGCAGAAAGTAAAAAAATATTGTTTTATTTTTTTTTTTTTCAAAATTGTTAGTATTTTTTTGATTATAGCGCTCAAAAAAAAAAAAAAAATCGCACAGGTGATCAAATGCCACCAAAAGAAATCTCTATTTGTGGGAAAAAAAGGAAATAAATTTTATTTGAGTACAGCGTCGCACGACCGCGCAATTGTCAGTTAAAGTAACTCAGTGCCGTATCGCTAAAAAATGGCCTGGTCATAATGGGGGAAAACCTTCTGGGGCTGAAGTAGTTAAGGAGCGATTTGCTAAAAATGTACCCCATTTTTCTCGAGTAGAACAACAATCCTCTGAAAATCACACATTTAGGACCCTCATCTTGTATCTATTTGGGGGGAGGGGGCTTTGTGTTTGATGTGAGGTTTTTATTTTTTCCGGCGGCAGACCTGGAAATCAGCGCAGGAAGCATCGATCTGCTGGTGATTACAATTGGCGCGGACGGAGCTCAGGGCTCTCCGGTAATTAATGGGTAAACCTAATCACAGAAAATTGCTGTTATCTTGAGCGTGAGGAATAATTTGTGACTCTCCTTATCTATGAAAGATGGATTATCCCTGTTTAGGGAATGCACAAGTGGGGGGGGGATGAGTGGAGGAAAGTGCGATGCGGAATTTAATTAAACGCCCAGAGATGATGAATATGGATGAACTTTGGGAGAGCCGAGTCTCCAACGCCTGGAAGGGAATCAAGTGGCTGGGACCGGCCCTTTAATCTGAACATTAACCCTCGTTATTGGTCTAAAGTGGCGTCTGGCCCCCTCGTCCCGGCCGTGGGGGGGGGGGGGGCGCTAATTGTACTCTTTTATTACGTTTGTACTCCCAAGTCACAGCGACACACGGGAACTTTTCACCAGTCGCTTGGGAGGGCGTTGGGGGGTTTGTTGACCCCGTTCTGGAATATTCTTTTATTCTATCATTTTATTGCCTTATTTTCTCTCTAAATGTATGCAATTTATAGTGTTTTTTGAGGCCCCTTTCACACTTTGCAGTCCCAAGTCGCACAAGTCACATGACAAGCCGCACCCCATGATTTCCAAGTACCATTCATTTATGTGCGACTTGAAAGTAGTCTCTGTACTACTTTGGTCTGACTTTGATATGACTTGAGGTCCATAGACCTAAAGATTACACAGGCATTGCTTCGAGTCCAGTCAGTCACAGCAAAATCGCGTCCGTTGCGGCAAAATCCCGCGACTTGTAAGACGCAGAATATTAGCATGCATAAAGAAAGGGATGTATTCCAGAGATAAGACTATAATCCTTCCACTTTATAAAACTCTGGTCCGACCGCATCTGGAGTATTCTGTCCAGTTCTGGTCGCCAGTCCTCAGGAGGGATGTGTTGGAGCTGGAGAGAGTCCAGAGAAGGGCAACTAAACTAATTAGGGGATTGGAGGACCTTGACTATAAAGAGTGTCTGCAATCGCTTGATTTATTCTCCCTGGAGAAGAGACGCCTGAGAGGGGACATGATAGCAATTTATAAATATCTCAATGGGGATCTCAGCATAGAAAAAAAAGCTGTTCAGTCGAAAGAATTGCATGAGGACTCGGGGGCATACAATGCGATTAGAGGAGAAGCGTTTTAACCTCAGGCAACGTGGGGGGTTCTTTACTGTTAGGGCTACAAGATTGTGGAATTCTCTACCACAAGAGGTGGTTTCTGTGGGAAGTATGGTGGCTTTCAAAAGACTCTTAGATGTACATCTCAAGGATCAGAACATTCAGGGGTAAGAGAGATGATTACAGCCACACACACCTACACAGGTTGAACTGGATGGACTTTTGTCTTTATTCAACCTCACCTACTATGTAACTATGTAACAATGAACAAGTGTGAAAGGAGCCTGACTTAAAGTGGAGTTCCACCCATTTTAGTAACTTTAGATGTATGTAATCCCCTTTAAAACTACTTTTACCGATGGAAACTTTTTTTTTGCTAGTAAATACCTTATTTTCTTCTTTATTTATCCTCTCCTTACTTCCGGGTCCGGCCGCCGATCGGCGATTACGTCATTCGGCAATTCGCAGGGGGTGCTGGGATGTATCTCATGGCATGAAATTTTGCATTATTACACAGGAGTCCTGAGCTATACTGTTTGTATTGAGGCCATGCTCTACCCCGCCTCCGCCCCGCCCCCTCTCAGTGAGCGAGGACTGGAAGCATTATATCCTCACTGAGCTCCCTGAGAGAAGGCGGAGGCGGGGCAGAGCATGGCCTCAATCCAATACATATAGTACAGCTCACACTGGGCCCGCTGATGGGCAAGCTGAGGAGGTCCTCCAGCCAGGAAATGAGGCAGCGCTCTAACTT
This sequence comes from Pelophylax lessonae, assembly GCF_965119305.1. Classification (NCBI taxonomy): domain Eukaryota; kingdom Metazoa; phylum Chordata; class Amphibia; order Anura; family Ranidae; genus Pelophylax; species Pelophylax lessonae. The sequence continues at coordinate 296,714,518 of NC_138775.1, read as the reverse complement.
GCTGCAGCTTCTAACACACATTGCGAGAAGCTCACAGTGTGCAGTGAAATCAGAGGAAGCCGTTTCAGTCCAGGATGGGAGCCGCTACACCTGTGCTAGACTGAAGGGGGGGGGGGCAGAGTTAGACTTAACAAGTGGCACTGTGAGCAGGATGAGGGGGGGAGCCAGTACTACTATACAAATCTGAAGGGAGAGGCAAAGTTAGACTTAACAAGTGTGCACTGTGAGCAAATGAGGGGAGGAGTCTATAAAACTGTGCAAGACTGGATGGGAGGGTGGAGTAGGCTTAACAAGTGGCGCTGTATGCAGATGAGAGAGGAGTTGGTACTACTATGCAAGACTGAATGGAGGGGTGGAGTTAGACTTAACAAGTGGCACTGTGAGCAGATGAGGGGAGGAGTCAATAAAACTGTGCAAGACTGGATGGGAGGGCGGGGTTAGGCTTAAGTGGCGCTGTGAGCAGCATGTGGGGTGGAGCCAGTACAACTGTGCAAGACTTAATGTTATTAAACCAAAGACTAGAAATATACCATATTGCAGCTTACTAATCTTTAGATGTGGTGGCTGCATTTGTTTTGCTTATGTCATATTCCATAAATCCTGATCTGATAAAGCTACACTAATAACTTACACAAATGTATAAGAAAATACTGAACCATTCAAGATAACATTGTGAGAAGCTCAGTGTGTGGTAATATCAGAGGAAGCCGTTTTCAGTCCAGGAGAGCTACACCTGTGTAAGTCTTAGTTTATCTCTATGGCCTAAGAAGACCGGAGCGACTTCATGTTGTAACTTCTGGTTCCAGCCCCATGTAAACAATGCCTTTTTTTTTTTTTTTTTTTTTTAATCGCATTTTTTCTTATTTTTTTCTTTTGCTTCTAAGGGGAGAGGAGAGATTTGGGGTCTTTTAAACCCCAAATCTCTCCAAAAAGAGGACCTGTCATGCTTTATTATCGCAGGGGATTTTTACATTCCTTGCTTATAGCAATAAAAGAGACAGTGAGAAAACGAATAAAAACTAATAAGTAAGTAATATTAAAATTACATTTTTTTTTTTTTTTACGTGCCCCCATTCCCCTGTGCTCGCTTGCAGTGGTGAACGCATACAAAGGTCACGCCTACATATGTAAACCGTGTTCAAACCACACATGTGAGGTATCGCCGCAATCGTTAGAGCGAGAGCAATAATTCTAGCACTGGACTTCCTCTGTAACTCTAAACTGGTAACCTGTAGAATTTTTTAATCCTCCCCTTTGGAAATGTATAATTCCCGTCGCCTGGTGCCATTGAACGAATGTGCGCAATTTTAAAGCGTGACATATTGGATATCTATTTATTGACGTAACATCATCTTTCATATTATAATTAAATTGGGTTATATATTATTATTTTTTTTTTATTAAAATGTATTTTGTCCCCAAAAAATTATTTAAAAAAACCATGATATAAAAAAAAAAGCAACAACCGCCATTTTATTCTCTAGGGCCTCTGCTACAACTATGCAAGACTGAAGGGAAGGCCGGGGTTCCTCTTTAAGAATATCTTCCTTGTGAGATGGGACGGGAGTCACGTGACGAGCGCAGAGCCGTCTGTTGATGGAAAGGTTGTCAGATACAGATGATGAAGTATACATTAAGTGGGGCGGATGGGTGCAATCGCTGTGACTAATAGATGCTGGTTGTTGTGCGCCCTCCGGTGAAGAGCGCGGACCTCTCTCTTCCCCCCCAGCAGGACCCGTCTCCTCCTCTCCACCCTCATACCTATCCTAACGAGGACTGGCAACAGCCGGGAATGAGGGGGGAGGGGGGATGACCCACTTCCCCAACTCTCCATCCCCTTTCTCCATCACCATCTGTGTGTGCGCTCCTCCCGTCTAATCGCAGACGCAAATCATGGATTGGGGGGGGGGGATACAGATCATTTTGGGACCGTTTGCCGGTGAACGGAGTGACCAACAGATGTCTGCCGCCTCCAGATGGACGCACATGCGTTCAGAACTGAATTTTATCAACTCCGGCTTTTGTTCTCTTCATAGAACGTTCTTCGGGAAGAAAAATAAATAAATGTCCATAGATTGGGGGGTGGGGGGGTGGGAATTGTTTCCTTGCGTTGGCGATTCTTATGGAGGGGCAGCTGCAGGGGTTAATGAAATCCATCCGAAGTCACACCAATGCACTGAGCGATATAATTGCATTTCGCTATGCTTGGGCGGTCTTAATTACAGGTCTGCGCTCCTTGTCGAAACGCTGATCGCTGGCGGGGTGGGGGGGGGGGGGGGGGCGTAAGAAAAAAAATAAAAACAAATGGCCGCACAGAGAGAGCAAAAACTGAGAGAGGAAAATCTGAAATGCAGATATTTGGAATATCAGCAGACCGAGTGTCCAGTATAATCATGGTGAGAATAATATGTCAGTGTCGCCCTCCCAGGTATTTATGACCTCTTATAGATCACATGACTCCCCTTGGCAAAACCTTCATCTGCTTTTCTCACCGGAAGGGGGGGCACCATCTTTGTTCAGGCATCATCCAGGGTCACCATCTACTTCCTGGATGAGATGGCGGCTCAGCGATGACCCGGGTGTCCTTTTAGATCTTGGCTGTGTTCACAAATGTTTGACGCAGATCATTCCCTTCCCTTGTGACTTGCTACAAAGTGTAACACCCGCCTCAGATTGGTTGGACTATTAAAGTGAAACTAAATTCGACAATACTTCTCCTTTAACGGTCTGATGTCCCTCGCAGAAGCCGGCCTTTTCTGGGTGCCGGGCTGCGGCCGTCTTCAGTGGCCAGTGTGGGCGATGACGTCATCCTAGGACACAGGATCTGTGCTTGCTGCAGCTTCTAATGCACATTAGAATTGCGCACGCCTGTGCAACAGCGACAAACTACATAAATTTTACTATCCATAAGTGGCCCTTTAAAAGCCTTTACAGGTTACCACGTTAGATGTACAGAGGAGGTCTGATGCTAGAATTACTGCCCATGAGCTGACGTTCGCCGTGATACCTCACGTGTGTAGGACAGTCACTGTTTGCGTGCGACCAGAGTGCGCATTCACCTTTGTGCGGTAGCACAGGAGGATGGGGGCACTTTATTTATAATTTTTTATTATATATATATATATATATATATATATATATATATATAATATATATTATATTATATTATATTATTATATAGCTATATTAATATACATTTTTTTTTTTTACACTTTTTGCCTCATTTTAGAATTTTTTTCTCACTTTTATTGCTGTCACAAGGAAAGTAAACAGGAAAGTAACCTTGTGACAGTAATAGGCAGTGACAGGTACTCTTTATGGAGGGATCGGGGGGAATGTGACAGTAATAGGCAGTGACAGGTACTCTTTATGGAGGGATCGGGGGAATGTGACAGTAATAGGAGTGACAGGTACTCTTTATGGAGGGATCGGGGAGGAATGTGACAGTAATAGGAGTGACAGGTACTCTTTATGGAGGGATCGGGGGAATGTGACAGTAATAGGAGTGACAGGTACTCTTTATGGAGGGATCGGGAGGAATGTGACAGTAATAGGCAGTGACAGGTACTCTTTATGGAGGGATCGGGGGGGAATGTGACAGTAATAGGCAGTGACAGGTACTCTTTATGGAGGGATCGGGGGAATGTGACAGTAATAGGAGTGACAGGTACTCTTTATGGAGGGATCGGGGGAATGTGACAGTAATAGCAGTGACAGGTACTCTTTATGGAGGGATCGGGGGGGAATGTGACAGTAATAGGCAGTGACAGGTACTCTTTATGGAGGGATCGGGGGGGAATGTGACAGTGATAGGCAGTGGCAGGTACTCTTTATGGAGGGATCGGGGGGGAATGTGACAGTGATAGGCAGTGGCAGGTACTCTTTATGGAGGGATCGGGGAGGAATGTGACAGTAATAGCAGTGACAGGTACTCTTTATGGAGGGATCGGGGGGAATGTGACAGTAATAGGAGTGACAGGTACTCTTTATGGAGGGATCGGGGGGGAATGTGACAGTAATAGGAGTGACAGGTACTCTTTATGGAGGGATCGGGGGGAATGTGACAGTAATAGGAGTGACAGGTACTCTTTATGGAGGGATCGGGGGAATGTGACAGTAATAGGCAGTGACAGGTACTCTTTATAGAGGGATCGGGGGGGAATGTGACAGTAATAGGAGTGACAGGTACTCTTTATGGAGGGATTGGGGGGAATGTGACAGTAATAGCCAGTAACAGGTACTCTTTATGGAGGGATCGGGGGAATGTGACAGTAATAGGCAGTGACAGGTACTCTTTATGAAGGGATCGGGGGGAATGTGACAGTAATAGGCAGTGACAGGTACTCTTTATGGGGGGATCGGGTGGAATGTGACAGTAATAGGAGTGACAGGTACTCTTTATGGAGGGATTGGGGGGAATGTGACAGTAATAGGCAGTGACAGGTACTCTTTATGGAGGGATCGGGGGGGAATGTGACAGTAATAGGCAGTGACAGGTACTCTTTATGGAGGGATCGGGGGGGAATGTGACAGTAATAGGAGTGACAGGTACTCTTTATGGAGGGATCGGGGGGAATGTGACAGTAATAGGCAGTGACAGGTACTCTTTATGGAGGGATCGGGGGGGAATGTGACAGTAATAGGAGTGACAGGTACTCTTTATGGAGGGATCGGGGGGAATGTGACAGTAATAGGCAGTGACAGGTACTCTTTATGGAGGGATTGGGGGAATGTGACAGTAATAGGAGTGACAGGTACTCTTTATGGAAGGATCTGAGGTCTATAAGACCCCAAATTCCTCCTCTGCACTTAAAAGCATTCAAAACACCAAGATCAGCTTTTTTGAATGCTTTTGATTTTAAAAAAAAAATGGCGCAGATGGTTTTGGAGTAGAGATCGACCGTTTAGGCTGATATGCACTTTCTCTGATATCGGATTCGGCCCCGGAGGTTACTGATATTGCCGATATTTCGGGAAAGTGTTGTACCGGAGTGATGGCTGCAGCTAGAGGCATCACCCCGGTACCGGCGTCCATAGCCGAAGGTCGGCTGTCTTGTAATGACAACTGATGCGGCTGAGAAGCCGCTCCGCTGTCATTACAAGGAGCGGGAGGGGAAGTCCCCCCCCCCCCCCCCTCCTTCTGCGGCTCGCCTGGGTCTCCCGTCCCACCAGGAGACCCGGGCAACCAGCCTGCATGGCTGTTGAAGGCCCGATCAAAGCCGCATTTGGCTCTGATCAGGTCTCCATGCAAAAACCCGGAAGTGATGTCATGCGTGACATCACTTCCGGGTACTCGGCGCCAGATTAAAAGAAATGACAGCATTCAAAACAGCCAAACTTGGCGTTTTGAATGTTTTTAAGTGCAGAGGAGGGGTTTGGGGTATTTTAAGACCCCCAGATCCCTCCACAAGAGTGAGTAAAGTAAGGAAAAAAAAAAAAAAAAATTTTTTAAATGTACAAAAATATCAGCCGATACCAATATGCGTTGACCAAAATATCGGTATCGGCAACGAAAAACCGATATCGGTCGATCACTATTTTGGAGTAATCTGGAAATTATGTCCGGTTATTGCTTCTGGGTTACTGTTATCCTGGCTTTGCTTGGAGGTCTGGCCAGCTGGCTGATGCATCGGCTGGTCGCTCGGGTCTCCAGGTGGGACAGGAGAAGCCCGAGAGAGCCACGAAAGGTGGCAGGAGGGGGAAAGCCTCCTCCTTCCTGCTTATAATGGCAGTCAAGTGGCATCTTTAGTGCAAGAAAAGCTCAAGAAAAATGTATCCCTTTAAATTCTTTGTATGTCTTCACGCGGGTCCGCTGTGCTTCTTTGTGGTGTTAACCACTCCTGGACCTGAAGGATTTACCCCTTTAATGACCAGGCCATTTTTTGCGATTCACAAAAAAAAAGTTACTTTAACGGACAATTGCGCGATCGTGTGACGCTGTACCCAAATATAATTGACGTCCTTTTTTTCCCACAAACAAAGCTTTCTTTTGGTGGTATTTGATCACCTGTGCGATTTTTTTATTTATTGCATTATAAACAAAAAAATGCGACTATTCCGAAAAAAACAAATAAAACTATTTTTCACTTTCTGCTATATTATAACATTCCCAAAAAAAAAAAAAATGTAAAATTTAATTTTTTCATCCTTTTAGGCCAATTTGCATTCTGCTACATATTTTTGTTAAAAAACAAAAAAAATCCCAATAAGCGTATTTTGATTGGTTTTGAAAGTTATCGCGTCTACAAACTAGGGGAAAGATTTGTCATTTTTATTTATTTTACTAGTAATGGCGACGAACAGCGATTTTCAGCGGGACTGCGACATTGCGGCGGACAGATCGGACCCCTAAGTGATATTTTTGACACTTTTGGGGGGACCAGTGACATTACTACAGTAATCAGTGCTAGAAATATGCACTGTTACTATAATAAGGACACTGGCAAGGAAGTTTTTAACCCATGGGGTGATCAAAGGGTTAAGTGTGAGCCTAGGGGGTGTTTTCTTACTGTATGGGGGCAGGGCTTATGGAATGACCATAGAGACCTGTGTTCCTATATAGAAGGATCACAGGCGCTCTGTGATCATTCCAGGGAGAAGAACGGTCAGCTGTGTTTACAACATCCGACCGTCCTTCTCTCTCAGCGGGGAACGATTGCGGGTGTCAGGCGGCAATCACGGCCACCGGTGTTCTGCCAAAATCTCCAATTTGCTGAGATCTCCAACGACGTTACTTCCAGTGACTGTAGACCAAGAATAATTGGAGAGTTTGACCACTTGGTGTTTTCACAGAACATCGGCATTCTTTACACTCCGGTATAGGGTATCATTAGTGGAGATTGTTAGTCCACCCGCTAGTAACCAAAAACATGGCTGCCTCCAGGGCGGCGACAACTAGCGGGCGGACTAACAATCTGCACTAATTATAGCGTGTACCGGAGTGTAAAGGCGGCCGGTGTTCTGTGAAAACACCAAGTGGTGGAAATCTCCAATTTTTCTGGGTGTACAGTCACCGGAAAAAATGTTGTTGGAGAATTCGGCAAGTTGGAGTTTTCGGCAGAACACCGGCCCTGTGGATCGGCTTCCCCGCTGCCTAATGGGGGCGGGTGCGTGCCCCCAGGAGCGCTCCCGAGAACCTTCGCACAGCCGAACCAGCTGCGGCAGGGAGTCGGCAAGAGGTTAAAAATCCTGCTTGCTGCATTTTTGGTCAGTAAAAATAAAAAAACACACCAAAAGCCACCTCCTTGTTGAAATGCATTAAAAACGCAGAAAGAACGCGTAACTAACGCACCCACCTGTTTTAAGTTTTTGATGTGGTTTATGAGTCACATGACCTATGAAAAACAAACCAGAAGCACAGTAAAATGGTAGTAAAATTGCTGCAAATTTGTGGCAAAATCGTGTAAAATAATAACGCCATTTTCGGCCAATATGTTTGGGCGGCTGAAATGTCGTTGCATCTCTAACTACAACACATGACCCAGTGAACGCACTACCATACGTATTTGGACCCTTCCCCGTAGATCTGGCTGCCATACTTCAATTCTCAGGGTGAATATTGGACACTTTTCTTTATCTTAGTTGTAATAGAAACGGTTTGATAGAAACATTTTAATTGGCAGGTGTGAGAAATCTCATTGTCAGGACTGGGTGAGATCTTCATGTTTGGGATGGGAGGTGTCAATGCTCAGCAGCCCCTCTCGCTGTCCCAACGACCCGGCACATCTCCGACTGCGGAGGAAATAATGAAAAACTGATTTTATTGAGATGTTCTCAGCAGTGGGAGATCTGTTAATGCCGCCAGCGCAAATTTACACCGGCGCTCCTCAAAGGATCTCAATGCGGAAAGGTTTTACACGCAGATTTCTCACGTGAAAGATCCGACCTCTCTGAGGATGGGCCGTGTGAGAGTCTTCTCGGGGTTCAGGTTTTTGTGAAAACATATCAGGGAGTGTTTCTCCAGGAAGAGGCCTGTGTATCGTCTCATAACCAATCAGATAAGGCAGTGTGTCAAATGTGGCCCCCGACGCTTCCAGAGGGCCACACCACATAGGGTGTTCTCCTACCTCCACACCCACAAATTGTGCTGCTTTTTTTATAGTATAGGGCAATGAACACAACAATAATACCAGCATTGGTGTCAGTGGATGCAATAAATCACCCCCAGCATTGGTGTCAGTGGAAGCAATAAATCACCCCCAGCATTGGTGTCAGTGGATGCAATAAATCACCCCCAGCATTGGTTTCAGTAGATGCAATAAATCACCCCCAGCATTGGTGTCAGTGGACGCAAGACATAACCCCCAGCATTGGTTTCAGTGGATGCAATAAATCACCCCCAGCATTGGTGTCAGTAGATGCAATAAATCAACCCCCAGCATTGGTGTCAGTAGACACAGTATTAACCCCCAGCATTGGCATCAGTGGACACAAATAACCCCCAGCATTGGTGTCAATGGGCACAACCCCCAGCATTGGTGTCAATGGGCACAACCCCCAGCATTGGTATCAGTGGACACAACCCCCAGCATTGGTATCAGTGGACACAACCCCCAGCATTGGTGATAGTGGACACAACCTCCAGCATTGGTGATAGTGGGCACAACCCCCAGTATTGGTGTCAGTGGGCACAACCCCCAGCATTGGTGTCAGTGGACACAACCCCCAGCATTGGTGTCAGTGGACACAACCCCCAGCATTGGTGTCAGTGGACACAACCCCCAGCATTGGTGTCAGTGGACACAACCCCCAGCATTGGTGTCAGTGGACACAACCCCCAGCATTGGTGTCAGTGGGCACAACCCCCAGCATTGGTGTCAGTGGGCACAACCCCCAGCATTGGTGTCAGTGGGCACAACCCCCAGCATTGGTGTCAGTGGGCACAACCCCCAGCATTGGTGTCAGTGGGCACAACCCCCAGCATTGGTGTCAGTGGGCACAACCCCCAGCATTGGCGTCAGTGGGCACAACCCCCAGCATTGGTGTCAGTGGACACAACCCCCAGCATTGGTGTCAGCATGTTAAAGCCAACGCATTTCTGGGGAACAGACACTCCCCCTTCCTCAGGGTGTAAATGTTGCTATTCAGATCTGCAACCGACACCATTTACCATAGGGATCGATCAATATCGTTTTTTCAGGGTCAGTACCGATTTTCCAGCCTCCCTATAGGCTGATTAGCCGCGTCGGTTGTTATTACAAGAGAGCCGACCGTCTGCTCTAAAAAACGGTACCGGGGTGATGCCTGTAGCTACAGATCATCCCGTTACAACCACTTGAAGCAATATCAGCCATATCGGCAAGTTTGTGGCTCCAAAAAAAAGTGAATATCTGCCTCCAATAATCGGCCCCACCCATAATTTGTCAAACCCTAATTTACCACCAAATGAAAGCCCAATTTGTCCTGAAAAAATGCAGTCTAATCCGACCTGTAAGCACAAAGGCGCTGTGATAATATGTACGGTTTTACCAACACATGTCAAAGTTGCAAAATTGTACTTGGGCATTATTTGTTTTACTCTTAGGTGTGAAGGGGTTTATAACTTATCACATTCCAAGTGAACATTGACAATGGTAAGCAGAATACAGCGCTGTAAATCTACAGGTGAACGACCACCGTAAACCAGTCGCTGTAATAAACCTCTTTGCTGGTAGATGGTTGGGGGGGCCGCGTGTCGGGGATAAGACAGAGTGAGTTTCTGCCAGGAGAGGATCCCAGTTCCTGTCGTCTCTCATTAGTTCCGGTTCTCTTCTTGGCGGATTTATCTCGGACCCCCGGGTTCCTCGGATCTAAGGTCATTTGTGTCCCCGACGGCTTACTCTTTGTAAAGTGCTCGCCTCCTATGTCACGTCTTATCTCTTTTACTTGTCACCTGTTTACAAAGCTGGCCGCACATCTTCATGTTTGTGGGGGGTGGATTGGATTCTGGCTCCGTGTCTCATGTCACCCCATAGGCACAGATACATGTAGAAGGAGGTTTTTTTGTACTTGCATTCCATTTTCGAGGATCTCGGCCTTTTTAGATGCAATTGCACTTTCATTAAATAGCAGTGATGCCCAGAGACCATCAACAGCCAATCGAGAAGCAGCATTCATTAGTTCAGAGGTCGATATTTCCGTTCTGCATGGCTGCTGGGATAGTGATTGACTTGCTGGCTTTTTGTGTCTCTTGGGGACTCCGAAGACCACATATCCCCATAATAATGCATAGCTTTGCCCTGCCTCTGCAGCTGGTACGAAGCCAAGTGATGGTGTTTTCCCTCATCCCATGGATTTTTCCATTATGAAAAATAAACTGTTAATGGCGGAATCCAGCTGCTGGAGAGGAGCACCTTCTGTGTGGTCTAACGGGAGGGATGGAAACACAATCTACTGTGTATCACATGTTGGAGCCTCGGAAAAATATATCAAACAGGCATGAGATTCAAAAGAGTTGGTTGGAGTTGTGCCTTAATGCAGTATTATGAATCATGGCTTCTGATTGATTGTTCAAGGTTATTGTACTGTAAGTTGCTGTGTTCTTTATCCACTAAAAGCTTTAGGCTGGCTGACCATCTCAGAAGCTATTTAGATGTTAGAAAATAACCAGATCTCCGTTCACCTCCCAATGCAAAGATATACCTTCCCATATCCTACAATCATACATCCTTGGTCACCCTAACCCTCTCATATCTGTTGAAGGCCTCGTGATTGAATGCTGTTTTGGACCAGTTTTATAGGACGGGTTTCAGTGCAATGCGTGTACCTCCCCGCAACCTGAACCATACTAGGCTGCATGCCCTAAACGTGGTAAGGAGGTTCCTTGCCAGGGGGACCACCTGGCACAGCACCTTGTCCCTATGTTGATGAGCATAATGGCCTCTTTCCCACAACATTGGCCTGGTGGTTGTGGGATATTTTGGAAAGAGGGCTTATCGATATTTTGAAGCCCCCTTTAAATTAAGGTGCCCCTCATGTGAATGAGTAACTGGTAACATAGTAAGCCAGAAATAAACACCCAAGTGGCCCAAGTGATGACAATGCTATTCCCCGCTCATTTGCTGACAAGCCTGGGATTCCCAGCTATGTAGCTCAATAGTGCCGGTGTTGTGAGTGGTTCCTATGGATGCAGGGGGTGCCAGCACCTATCGGTTCCTTAGCAACTATTAAGGCCAAGTCATCACCTCAAACTTGTTGTTTTCCTCAAACCATTCTTGAATTCAAAAGACCAGGCCACCTTCTTCCGTTGCTCAGTGGTCCTGTTCTGATGCCCACGTGTCCATTGTAGGGGATTTTGGCTGTGGACACGGGTCAGCATGGGCCCCCTGACCGGTCTGCAGCTATGCAGCCCCATATACATCAAACTGTGATGCTCTGTGTGTTCTGACACCTTTCTATCAGAACCAGCACTTTTCATCAATTTGAGCTCCAGTAGCTATTGGATCGGACTACACAGGCCAACCTTCCCTCCCCACCTCCATTAATGAGCCTTCCCCCTCCCCACCTCCATGGTGTACTAATCCTCCCACTGACACCAACAATGGGGCACTTTTCCTCCCACTGACACCAACAAAGGGGCACTATTCCAGCGGGGCTCCATCTCCACATCCTCTCTGTGTTGGCCGGTAGGCATCAGCGGGGCTCCATCTCCACGTCCTCTGTGTTGGCACTAGCTGGGCTCCATCTCCACGTCCTCTGTGTTGGCCGGCTGGCATGAGCGGGGCTCCATCTCCACATCCTCTCTGTGTTGGCCGGCTGGCATGAGCGGGGCTCCATCTCCACATCCTCTCTGTGTTGGCCGGTAGGCATCAGCGGGGCTCCATCTCCACGTCCTCTGTGTTGGCACTAGCTGGGCTCCATCTCCACGTCCTCTGTGTTGGCCGGCTGGCATGAGCGGGGCTCCATCTCCACGTCCTCTCTGTGTTGGCCGGCTGGCATGAGCGGGGCTCCATCTCCACATCCTCTCTGTGTTGGCCGGCTGGCATGAGCGGGGCTCCATCTCCACATCCTCTCTGTGTTGGCCGGCTGGCATGAGCGGGGCTCCATCTCCACGTCCTCTCTGTGTTGGCCGGCTGGCATGAGCGGGGCTCCATCTCCACATCCTCTCTGTGTTGGCCGGCTGGCATGAGCGGGGCTCCATCTCCACATCCTCTCTGTGTTGACTGGCTGGCATGAGCGGGGCTCCATCTCCACATCCTCTGTGTTGACTGGCTGGCATGAGCGGGGCTCCATCTCCACGTCCTCTCTGTGTTGACTGGCTGGCATGAGCGGGGCTCCATCTCCACGTCCTCTCTGTGTTGACTGGCTGGCATGAGCGGGGCTCCATCTCCACGTCCTCTCTGTGTTGACCGGCTGGCATGAGCGGGGCTCCATCTCCACATCCTCTCTGTGTTGACTGGCTGGCATGAGCGGGGCTCCATCTCCACATCCTCTGTGTTGACTGGCTGGCATGAGCGGGGCTCCATCTCCACGTCCTCTCTGTGTTGACTGGCTGGCATGAGCGGGGCTCCATCTCCACGTCCTCTCTGTGTTGACTGGCTGGCATGAGCGGGGCTCCATCTCCACGTCCTCTCTGTGTTGGCTGGTAGGCATCAGCGGGGGCTCCATCTCCACGTCCTCTCTGTGTTGACTGGCTGGCATGAGCGGGGCTCCATCTCCACGTCCTCTCTGTGTTGACTGGCTGGCATGAGCGGGGCTCCATCTCCACGTCCTCTCTGTGTTGACTGGCTGGCATGAGCGGGGCTCCATCTCCACATCCTCTCTGTGTTGACTGGCTGGCATGAGCGGGGCTCCATCTCCACATCTTCTGTGTTGACTGGCTGGCATGAGCGGGGCTCCATCTCCACGTCCTCTCTGTGTTGACTGGCTGGCATGAGCGGGGCTCCATCTCCACGTCCTCTCTGTGTTGGCTGGCTGGCATCAGCGGGGCTCCATCTCCACATCCTCTCTGTGTTGGCCGGCTGGCATGAGCGGGGCTCCATCTCCACGTCCTCTGTGTTGGCTGGTTGGCATCAGCGGGGCTCCATCTCCACATCCTCTCTGTGTTGGCTGGCTGGCATGAGCGGGGCTCCATCTCCACGTCCTCTCTGTGTTGGCCGGCTGGCATGAGCGGGGCTCCATCTCCACGTCCTCTCTGTGTTGGCTGGTTGGCATCAGCGGGGCTCCATCTCCACATCCTCTCTGTGTTGGCTGGCTGGCATGAGCGGGGCTCCATCTCCACGTCCTCTCTGTGTTGGCCGGCTGGCATGAGCGGGGCTCCATCTCCACGTCCTCTGTGTTGGCCGGCTGGCATGAGCGGGGCTCCATCTCCACGTCCTCTCTGTGTCGGCCGGCTGGCATGAGCGGGGCTCAATCTCCACGTCCTCTCTGTGTTGGCCGGCTGGCATGAGCGGGGCTCCATCTCCTCATCCTCTCTGTGTTGGCCAGTTTCCTGTCTGTGTGCTCTGCTTTCCAGTAACGGGCTGTCAGGGGATGTCGGGTTTTAGGGGGATTTCTGTACTTGTAGGCAGGAAAGTCCTTCATTATCGGACAATTAGGAGGAATGGGAATTTAAAGAATCTGAAATCTATATAGAAAAACCTTTAACAACAACACATGTACAGCTCATACCTAAAAGCCACTTTTCCTGTCTGACAATGGCGGGTCAGTATTGCACCACGCTGGAAGATTGGTGCCCAACATTGCAAAATTCTATCCTCTCCAAAATGGGATTATAAACCTTTTACCATACCATGGTTACTCTGTACAGCACTGCGGTATATGTCAGAGCTATATAAATGTATAATAATAATAGTGTGTGACTGTGGGGGGACATTAGAGTGTAAGCTCCTCTGGTACAGAGACTGATGTGACTGTGGGGGAGGGGACATTAGAGTGTAAGCTCCTCTGGTACAGAGACTGATGTGACTGTGGGGGAGGGGACATTAGAGTGTAAGCTCCTCTGGTACAGAGACTGATGTGACTGTGGGGGAGGGGACATTAGAGTGTAAGCTCCTCTGGTACAGAGACTGATGTGACTGTGGGGGAGGGGACATTAGAGTGTAAGCTCCTCTGGTACAGAGACTGATGTGTCTGTGGGGGGGACATTAGAGTATAAGCTCCTCTGGTACAGAGACTGATGTGACTGTGGGGGAGGGGACATTAGAGTGTAAGCTCCTCTGGTACAGAGACTGATGTGACTGGCTCAGTGTTCTCTGTACAGCACTGCGGTATATGTCAGAGCTATATAAATGTATAATAATAACAGTGTGTGACTGTGGGGGAGGGGACATTAGAGTGTCAGCTCCTCTGAAGCAGACTGATGTGACCGGATGATTGTTTTCTGTACAGTGCTGTGGAATATGTTAGAGCTTTATAATTGAATTGAATACATCCAGTCTGTATGGTGGGGGGAGAGAAGCATCGGCTCATCTCTACAATAGGAGCTTCCCAGCACTCCACACATCACAATGGGGACGGTTTCTGCTGGCCTTGAAAATGAGAGGTGCCAATTGCGAGACAATGAGTGTCAGACAAATCCAGAGAGGATATCACTCTTCAGCATCTGAAAAAAGCTTTTGAGAGGCCCCTGAGCATCGGAATAGAACCTCGTACAGCCCTCTGTCTGGACCTATTTACTTTCTGATAGAAAAGAAATCTCTAGCTGATCTATTTGGAGAGCCGATTGTGGATAAAAAAAATAAGTTCTAACCATTCCGTAAAAAACAAAAAAAACAAAACCAAAAAAAAAAAGCGCTTTGACTAAGATGTGCTATAAAGTCAATGTTTGTGGCCATCCTTCGTCACCCTAAGGCAGGCCATGGGGCAAGAAGGAAAATCGCTTTATTGCTCCATCAACAGTCAGTTAATCGCATGCTAAAAATCTGACATGCTGGTTGTACCAAAGTTGATCGATGGATTGACAGTCAGCCTGCCCATAGATAGATTGAATGTCAGCCGGTCCCTGCTCAAGCAGACGATATTCGATCTATCTATGTCTGTTGAAGACCTCATAAATAAATGTTGCTGCCATGGTGGACCAGTTGATAGGACAAGTTTCAGTGCATTTGCATGCGCCTCCCCCCCAACTTCCTAATCCATACAAGGTTGCGTGCCTTTAATACGGGATGTCGGCCCCTGGCACAGTGCCTTGTGCCCAGGTTGATGAGCACAGGGGCCTTTACCACAACCCTGGCCGGGGCGTTGTGGGCAGGGAGCTTATGGAAACCTCGAAGCCCCTTGAAAAAAAATAAGGGGGCCCCTGTATACCACCTCATGTGAAGTTTATGAGCATCCTTGGTCACCCTATCCGCTCATGTCTGTTGAAGGCCTAGTGACTGGATGCTACCATGGTGGACCAGTTGATAGGACAGTTTAAAGTGCATTGCATGTGCCCCCCCCCCAACCTTCTGAACCATACTAGGCCACATGCCCTCATATTGGGTCGCGATGCCTTGCCAGGGTGGCCTTTGGCACAGCACCTTGTCCCCATTTCGATGAGCATAAAGGCCTCTTTCCTGCAGACCCTTGCCAGGTGGTTGTGGGGAACTGTGGGCAGGTGGCTTATCAGATTCTGAATTCCCCTTTGCGTATGCCTCCCCCCCCCTCCCCCAAACCTTCTGAACCATAGTATAACACTGCCCTCGACATTGGGGGTGCTTTGCCATGGGGGTTCCCCGCCACAATCCCCATGTTGAGCATAAAGGCCTATTTCCCACAACCCTGGCCTGGTGTTGTAGGGATCTGTGAGCGGGGAGCTTATCAGGATCTGGAAGCCCACTTTAAAAGTAAAGTAACCCAGAAATAAACATACATAAGTGGGCAAGGTGATGGCACCCCTCTACCCCGCTTCTTTGCTCTAATGCCTGGCATTCCAAAATATGTAGGTCAATGGTGCTTGTGATGTCAGTGGTTGCTAAGGATGTGGCGGGTGCCAGCACCTACCGGTTCTTTAGCAACCATTGACAGCAGGAAGCTCTCAGTGTACATGGTGTTGGGCCCCCACCAAAGAAGGCACAGAACGGGCAATATATCGAGCGTTCGCCCAAACAGCCAAAGTCCGTCTGAACCTTTTGGCTCATCCTTCCTTGAGAGAACACGCAATGGTTCGAAATGATCCAGTGGAATGGCGTCCCTTCCTATTTTCTGTTATTCTCCAAAAGTCATCAACTTCGAGTCTTGCTGGGTAATGAAGACCAACTACGTTTTCAGTTTTTCCATTAGAAAGGTAACTGATCCTTGCCAGTGGTTTCCGTGTCACTGGAGCCTCCCAGAGAAACGTTCCCGGATCAGCCGGCTTCCCCCCAACCTATATATACAGTGTCTGTGTATGTGTGTGTATATGTGTGTGTGTGTGTGTGTGTGTGTATATATATATATATATATATATACACAGGGCTTTTTTTCTTGGAGAATAAGTGCAGGAACTCCCCCCCTTGTCCCTGCTCCCTACCCACCTCCAAGCACAGTCCCTTGGTTCCACCCCCTACCCACAACCCAGTACTTCCCCAAGTATCATAAAGGATTTGTATGGAATTTGTTATTGTCTAAAAGAAGTAAAATATATCCCATGGAGCCAGCAAAAATAGATCCACCAGCAACAATAGGTCCCTCCAATAACAATAGTTCCCCCAGCAACAATAGACCCCACCCCAGCAACAATAGTTACCCCACACAACAATAGCCCCCCCCCCCCGCACAAACACACAGAAAAGTGGACCACCCACAACAAAATACCACCCTAAGCAAGAAAAGATCCATCCCAGCAATATTAGGGCCCCCCAGCAGCAACAACAGATCTCCTATAGGCCAGTATTATTTGACCCTCCAGCAGCGAGCAACAATAGACCTCTCCCTCAACAGTAGACCCCTACCAGCAACAAAAGACCCTCCCAAGAAACAATAGATTCTCAACAAGCAACAATAGACCCTCAAAAAAAAAAAAAACGATCCCCACCAGTGACAATAAATCCCCCAGCAGCTAGCATCAATAGACACCCCTTGCCATTACATACATGCAGTACTGGAGGTGCCGGAACTGCGTTCCCCCGTGTTCCTGCTGAAAAAAAGCCCTGTATATGTGTGTGTATGTGTATATATATGTGTGTGTATATATATATATATATATATATATATATATATATATATATATATATATATATCCGCTTCATGCTGCTTCAGTGTCTCTGCCTGGGAACAAAGAGCACCAAGACACAGCAGGCCTTTCCAAAGCCTTTTTCTCCTCTGAAACCCCCCCCCCCCCCCCTCCTCCTGCTAATTAACGTAATTACAGCTGAAGTGAATATTCATAAATGACTTTGGCTCTAATTTGTATGAAATGACAGGCTGCTCTCCCCGTGAATGATTGAAGAGGTCCACAATAATTCCATTTGATTAGAATCCCTTTCCGCTTGCCTTACTTTTCATTGCATTGTGTTTTGTCTCTAAGCCGGAGCCTGGATTGGGCCTGTGTTCGGCACCCATCACCCCTCCTGGGCCGCCTCCGCTGTTCCCGGCCTCTTTTCCTTTGCACCTTTCCGCGGCACTCCTTCCCATTTCTCGCACGTTCTCCCGGAGTGAAGATATCACTGGTGTGAGATCCATCTTGTCACGTTCTTCATCCGTCCTGCATGCCATACACACCCTTACCTTATTTCTTTTTTTTAAAAAAAAGCACAACAATATAGTCCATATAAAAGAGTAATATACCGTATTTTGATATATACAGCGCATCCGGAAAGTATTCACAGCGCTTCACTTTTTTTTTTTTTACATAGTGTTATGTTACAGCTTTATTCTAAAATAGTTTAAATTCATTATTTTCCTCAAAATTCTACAAACAATCCCCCATAATGACAATGTGGAAGAAGTTTGTTTGAAATCTTTGCAGATTTATTAAAAAATAAAAAAGGAAAAAAATCCCATGTACATAAGTATTCACACCCTTTGCCATGACACTCAGAATTGAGCTCAGGTGCACCCTGTTTCCACTGATCATCCTTGAGATGTTTCTACGAATTGAGTGGAGTCCACCTGTGGTAAATTCAGTTGATTGGACGTGATTTGACAAGGCACACACCTGTCTATATAAGGTCCCACAGTTAACAGTGCATGTCAGAGCACAAACCAAGCCATGAAGTCCAAGGAATTGTCTGTAGACCTCGGAGACAGGATTGTATGGAGGCACAGATCGGGGGAAGGGTACAGAAACATTTCTGCAGCATTGAAGGTCCCAATGAGCACAGTGGCCTCCATCATCTGTAAATGAAAGAAGTTTGGAATCACCAGGACTTTTCCTAGAGCGGGCCGCCCGGCCAAACTGAGCGATCAGAAGAGAAGGACCTTCCTCAGGGAGGTGACCAAGAACCCGATGGTCACTCTGACAGAGCTCCAGCGTTTCTCTGTAGATAGAGGAGAACCTTCCAGAAGAACAACCATCTCTGCAGCACTCCACCAATCAGGCCTGTATGGGAGTGGCCAGATGGAAGCCACTCCTCAGTAAAAGTCACATGACAGCCCACCTGGAGTTTACCAAAAGGCATCTGAAGGACTCTGACCATGAGAAACAAAATTCTCTGCTCTAATGAAACAAAGATTGAACTCTTTGGCCTGAATGGCAAGTGTCATGTCTGGAGGAAACCAGGCACCGCTCATCACCTGGCCAATACCATCCCTACTGTGAAGCATGGTGGTGGCAGCATCATGCTGGGGGGCATGCATTTCAGTGGCAGGAACTGGGAGACTAGTCAGGATGGAGGGAAAGATGAATGCAGCAATGTACAGAGACATCCTTGATGAAAACCTCCTCCAGAGCGCTCTGGACCTCAGACTGGGGCGAAGGTTCATCTTCCAACAGGACAACGACCCTAAGCACACAGCCAAGATAACAAAGGAGTGGCAACGGGACAACTCTGTAAATGTCCTTGAGTGGCCCAGCCAGAGCCCAGACTTGAACCGGATTGAACATCTCTGGAGAGATCTGAAAATGGCTGAGCACCGACCCTCCCCCATCCAACCTGATGGAGCTTGAGAGGTCCTGCAAAGAAGAATGGGAGAAACTGCCCAAAAAATAGGAGTGCCAAGCTTGTAGCATCAATACTCAGAAATACTGGAGGCTGTAATTGGTGCCAAAGGAGCTTCACCAAAGTATTGAGAAAAGGGTGTGAATACTTATGTACATGGGATTTTTTATTTCAAACAAATTTGCAAAGATTTCCCGCGATCGCTCCCCGTGAAGAGAGAACAGCGGTCTTCTGTTGTAAACACAGCAGACCATTCTCTCTGGTATTAACACAGAGCCCCCTGTGTTCTTGCTATTTTGGAACACAGGTCTCTGTGTTGATATTACAAGCCCATCCCCCCACAGTTGGAAAACATCCCCTAGGCTCACACTTAACCCTTTGATCACCCCTAGGTTAACCCCTTCCCTGCCAATGGCATTATTATAGTGACAGTGCATATTTTTAGCCCTGATTACTGTAGTAATGTCACTGGTCCCCTCAAAAGTGTCAAAAATGTCAGTTAGGGGTCCGATCTGTCTGCCGCATTGTCGCAGTTTCGCCAAAAATCGCAGATCACCGCCATTACTAGTAAAAAAAAAAATACGTAAATCTTTCCCTTAGTTTGTAGATGAGATAACTTTTGCACAAACCAATCAAAATACACTTATTGGGATTTTTTTTTACCAAAAATATGTAGCATGTGTGTATATATATATATATATATATATATTTTCAAATTTGTTGCGCTATTCTTTTGTTTATGGCGCAAAAAATAAAAATTGCACAGGTGATCTAATTCCACCAAAAGAAAGCGCTATTTGTGGGGAAAAAAGGACATCAATTTTGTTTCAGTACAGCGTCACGCGACCGCGCAATCTTTCTTTAAGGCTCCGTTCACATGTCAGCGTATGGATCGCGGGCAGAACCGCCGCGGTTCCGCCCGCGATCCGGAGATTATTGCAAATCGCGGGACGCCTGTGCATTGCCCGTTGATTTGCAATAGCCCCCCAAACGCTGAGCGATGTTGCCGCGATTTCCGCCTGCCGAATTGCGGTAACATCGCGCAAAAAAAAAAAAACGCGGTACGCAATACGCTCCAAAGAAGCTCTTGTACTTTTTTGGCCGTGATGCCTCCCGCGATTCTTTTTTTTGCGCGATGTTACCGCGATTCGGCAGGCGGAAATCGCGGCAACATCGCTCAGCGTTTGGGGGGCTATTGCAAATCAACGGGCAACGCACAGGCGTCCCGCGATTTGCAATAATCTCTGGATCGCGGGCGGAACCGCGGCGGTTCTGCCCGCGATCCATACGCTGACATGTGAACGGAGCCTAAAGTAACGCAGTGCCGAATCGCAAAAAATGGCCTGGTCATTAAGGGGGCAAATCCTTCGGACTGTCTGTGTTACCCCATAGCCACCCCATCAGCTTGGAAAGATGGGAATTTAAAATTGCCTATGCCATAAAATTTTAGATGCTTTTTGTTCAATAAAATGTCTTAAAGCAAGGACAGGGCTATCGTGGTATTGATTTGTTAATTATTTCTGTTTGATATGTTTTGATGCATTATTATAGAAAGATGTTTGTCGCGGTCTAGCAAAGGTGTTTCCACTTTTGATTCTTTGTTTGCAAACGGCTATATTCACCTCAGTTCTTCTTCACAAAGAAATGTCCAAATAGAAAGCAAGGCAGGCGGTGGCCGGGGAAGCGAACCGTTATTTGGCAGAATGAATTGCCATCTTCCTTTACAGATGCATTGTCTTGATATATGCGTAAGCTTTCATTTTTTCTCACCATAGTAGGTGTCAAATCTGGGAAAATTGGAATTTCACAAATGTGCAAAATTGCAAATGCGCTCTAATAAACATTTTCTTTGATTATTGAAGTCTTTTTTTTTTTTTTTTTTTTTGGAAAGCCGTCATTCCTAGCCAGTGTGGCCATTTAGGTATTGCTGTCCTCGGGAACCGTCATCCGTTCAGACACAATATCAACATCTCTCTTGCCAGGCTTAGACATGATCTGACAAAGGGAAGATTGATTCATCCATTACTGCATCTGTCATGGGCAGATTGCTGTATAATTGTGTTCTTATAATAAAGGATTTAAAGAATGGCAACATTTTGCACAGCGCTTTACAGTATAAAAGGATACAGTACAGTGACAATACAATTCAAGGAGGAGAGTGTTCATGAGAGCTCACAATCTACGGAGAAAGGGTCTATTTTCACCGTTTTGATTAACCACTTCAGCTCCGGAAGATTTACCCCACCCTTCATGACCAGACCATTTTTTTCATTACTTTAACCACTTTACCACCGGAGGATTTTCCTGCTAAAAGACCAGGGGGTTTTTTGCGATTTTTTTACTGCGTGACTTTAACGGACAATTGCGCGGTCGTGCGACGCTGTACCTAAACTAATTTGACGTCCTTTTTTTCCCACAAACAGAGCTTTCTTTTGGTGGTATTTGATCACCTGTGCGATTTTTTGATCACGCGCTATAAACAAAAAAAGAGCGTAATTTTTGCAAAAATAACAATATTTTTCACATTTTTTTATATGAAATTCCCCCCCCCAAAAAAATGTAAAAATCAAAATTTTTTAACATTTTCGGCCAATTTGTTTTACGCTACCTATGTTTGGTAAAAAAAATTGCAAAAAGCGTATTTTGATTGGTTTGCGCAAAAGTTATCGCGTTTACTAACAAAGGGAAAGATTTTTGTCATTTTTGGTGTTTTTTTTTTTAACGAGTAATGGCGGCGATCTGCGATTTTTTTTTTTTTTGCGGTACTGCGACATTGCGGCGGACAGATCGGACCCTTGACTGACATTTTTGACACTTTTGGGGGTACCATTGACATTACTGCAGTAATCAGTGCTATATATATATATGCACTGTTACTGCAAAAATTACACTGGCAGGGAAGGGGTTAACTGTATTGGACAGGGAGGGGTTAAGTGTGTCCTAGGGGCGTGCTTCTAACTGTAGTGGGACATTCCTATTGGTGTAAAAACAAAGATCAACGGTTCTACATAGTAGAACCGTCTGATCTTCACTTTTACACAGGGAGAACTGACAGGCGGCTTGTTTACATAAGCCGCTCTGTCTTTCTCCCGCTGTACTGGCGATCGTAGTGTGACCGGCGGACATCGGGTCCGCCGGTCACACGCCCGCACTCCTCCGTGAACAAGCCTCGGCGGGCGCGCGCTCGCCCGCTATTGGCTCTATAAGGAGTGACAGGCGAGCGACGTAGACCTACGTCACTCTGCCTGGCTGGGGCTGACTGTCGCAGTAAATATACTGTGAGCAGTCGGCAAGTGGTTAACCAATTCTTGACTGGAAGGATTTTCCCCCTTAATGATCGGGCCATTTTTTGTGATTCGGCACTGCGTAACGAAAATTGCGCAGTCGTGCGATGCTGTACCGAAACAAAATTTCTTTCTTTCCAAAACAGAGCTTTCTTTTGGTGGTATTTGATCACCTGTGCGAGTTTTATTTTTTGCGCTATAAACAAAGAGCAACAATTCTGGAAAAAAAAGAAAAAAAAACAATATTTTTCACATTCTTCTATATACCGTTCCCGAAGAAAAAAAAAAAAATCAAATTTTTTCATCCTTTTAGGCCTATTTGTATTCTGCTACATATTTTTGGTAAAAAAAAATCGCCATAAGCGTATTTTGATTGGTTTGCACAAAAGTTATTGTGCCTACAAACTAGGGATGCACCGATACGATATTCGGATTGGATATCGGCTCCTATACTGCCACAATAGCTGGATCGGGGGATCGGTAAAATTAACCGATCCACGGGCCAGTCCGGTTTTTGCTGAGTCCCGGCTCAGCCATCCCTTGGTGTAGTAGTATGGGAGCCGCTACTTCCTGTATTGGTCCGGCTCACAGGCGGAGTGATATCAGATGCACTCCACCTGTGAATGGAGGAGCCACACCCATGAAGCGAGGAAAGATCGCAGGTGGCCAGGGGCAATCAGTGCCGCCAGCCCCATGCATCGGCATCCCTGCTGCCTAGTGGGGGGCGGGAGCGCACTGCCCCCCCCAGCACCACGCACGGGGCCGACATAGTCCTACGTCGGTTCGCGTAGGAGGGGATGCCTGGCGCAGTAAAACTGCGGCGGACGGTCCCCCTCCCCACCCCTTAGCATAGTCAGCCCTATGGGGGTATGCACATGCAGCAACTACAATGCTTTCCATCATGACAAAGTAAAAGTTACCCTTTACCCCCAACTCCCTCCCCACAGTACTGCTCACTCAATGTGACTCATTGAAGTTGATGGTGCCACACAGCAAAGGCCCCACAGCTGTGTGCGATGCACGCGGTTGCTGCTCATGGTGCAGGCTTTTAGAGGGCTCAAACAGACAGCGAGGAGGCAACATATAATTCCTCCTCACCTCCTGTCAAATACCCTCTCAGAAGTGATCCACTGTGGGCTGAATGTGTAAACCAGCCCCTAAATGTAACCTAACTGCAGCAAAGAATGTTAGGTCTCCCAGGTCTATGCTGTGTAGCAGGGCTGTGCAAATCTTAGGACTGGATTGACCGAATGACTAATCCTTTGGCCGGTAAAACACCCATATATGCCTTTCTTCTGTATAGTCAGCGGTTTATCCAGAGTTCAGCTTTAAATGTTCTTTGTTTGGGTTTAGGCCTGGAAACCGCCAGTGTGGTAAAATGAAGCTCACAGAAAGGGGGGAGGGGGCACCTCGATGGGGTAGATGAAGTAAGTCTTCTGGGCACCCCGTGGCATGGACAGCTGCCCTCCTCTACCTCTGACCATTAAGGAGTGTTTTGTCTCCATTCAGCAGCCATTTAGTTTCCATGTCTACATTTCCCAGTCCCACTTGTCATATGAAAGGAGCGTAGCTCCGCCGATCGCTGCCATTTCCATGCCTGAGAGCCGCCTAAGTGTTTGTTGTGGTTTTTACTTGTGTGTTCCAGGTTGGGGGGCCTCATTCATCAGCGTTGCTCTCCCGTCTGTCCCCCCCCGCTTTCCTGCGATGCGCATTATGTCTCTCTGATTTGTCCCCTTGTTCCTGTGTGCGTGCGGACCACTTGAAGAACAATCGTACAGATTGGAACCTTTCCATCTGAATGCTGATGAATGCCATAGAAGAGACAATATTAAGCTGACTGTAAGTAACCCGTTCACTGGAGAAACGCCGGTATCCCAGCTAGAAGCAGAATTCCTCCCTTGCTGGTGCAATCAAGCTTGGCTAGCCAAATCCTCTCTGGTTATCACAGCGAGGTGACCGGCTTAAAGTGTCACTAAACCCACATCATAAAAAAAAAAAAAAAAAGATCAATAAATGGTGTATTACACGCTGTTTATACTCGCTCAGTCATGCGGAGTCCCGTTTTCTGTATTCTGCAAAAATCCTGGTTGATCTTGCTGCTCTCTGTCTCCCCCTTCTGTCCATGTCCCCAGTGCAGGTGGGGATTTTGCAGAGGGGTGTTGGCAGCTCTGCACATGCTCAGTCTTCAGTGAGTTTCTATGCTGAGCATTTCTCTCCTATCACATCTGAGCAGCCCATGTGACTATAGAGTCACACATGTTGGTGTATACACATCGGTACACCGAAATAAAAATTTTGGTCCCGAAACAGAAATGTCAGAATGCACTTGGCCGAAATTGACAAATTTAAAAAAAAAATACAAGTATATATTTTTATAAATGTATTCAACTTTTTAATTAATATCATGAGTTTAAATGAAGATAAACGTATTGTCGGCCGTTACTGGCACCTTTTGAAGTAGGGTTAAAAATCCTTCTTGCTGCATATTTGGCAAACCGAACCAAAGACGCCCCTCCCCATTGAAATGAATGCAGCAAGAACGTATCAAAAACATACTCATTAGTGATTGACCGATATCGGTTTTTCGTTGCCGATACCAATATTTTGGCCAATTCATATCAGTATTGGCCAATATTTTTGTATATTTAAATACATTTTTTTGTTTTTTTGACAGGTACTTTGGTGGAGAGATCTGGGGGTCTAAAAGACCCCAAACCCCTCCTCTGCACTTAAGCATTCAAAACGCCAAGTTTGGCTGTTTTGAATGCTGTCATTTTTTTTAATCTGGAGCCAGACATTAGAGTGTAAGCTCCTCTGGTACAGAGACTGATGTGACTGTGGGGGAGGGGACATTAGAGTGTAAGCTCCTCTGGTACAGAGACTGATGTGATTGGCTCAGTGATCTCTGTACAGTGTTGTGGTATATGTCAGAGCTATATAAATGTATAATAATAATAGTGTGTGACTGTGGGGGGTGAGCATTAGAGTGTAAGCTCCTCTGGTACAGAGACTGATGTGACTGTGGGGGAGGGGACATTAGAGTGTAAGCTCCTCTGGTACAGAGACTGATGTGACTGTGGGGGAGGGGACATTAGAGTGTAAGCTCCTCTGGTACAGAGACTGATGTGACTGTGGAGGGGACATTAGAGTGTAAGCTCCTCTGGTACAGAGACTGATGTGACTGTGGAGGGGACATTAGAGTGTAAGCTCCTCTGGTACAGAGACTGATGTGACTGTGGGGGAGGGGACATTAGAGTGTAAGCTCCTCTGGTACAGAGACTGACGTGACTGTGGGGGAGGGGGCATTAGAGTGTAAGCTCCTCTGGTACAGAGACTGACGTGACTGTGGGGGAGGGGACATTAGAGTGTAAGCTCCTCTGGTACAGAGACTGACGTGACTGTGGGGGAGGGGACATTAGAGTGTAAGCTCCTCTGGTACAGAGACTGATGTGATTGGCTCAGTGATCTCTGTACAACACTGCGGTATATGTCAGAGCTATATAAATGTATAATAATAATAATAGTGTGTGACTGTGGGGGAGGGGACATTGGAGTGTAAGCTCCTCTGGTACAGAGACTGATGTGACTGTGGGGGAGGGGACATTAGAGTGTAAGCTCCTCTGGTACAGAGACTGATGTGACTGTGGAGGGGACATTAGAGTGTAAGCTCCTCTGGTACAGAGACTGATGTGACTGTGGGGGGGGGGGACATTAGAGTGTAAGCTCCTCTGGTACAGAGGCGGATGTGACTGTGGGGGAGGGGACATTAGAGTGTAAGCTCCTCTGGTACAGAGACTGATGTAACTGTGGGTGAGGGGACATTAGAGTGTAAGCTCCTCTGGTACAGAGACTGATGTAACTGTGGGTGAGGGGACATTAGAGTGTAAGCTCCTCTGGTACAGAGACTGATGTGACTGTGGGGGGAGGGGACATTAGAGTGTAAGCTCCTCTGGTACAGAGACTGATGTGACTGTGGGGGGGACATTAGAGTGTAAGCTCCTCTGGTACAGAGACTGATGTGACTGTGGGTGAGGGGACATTAGAGTGTAAGCTCCTCTGGTACAGAGACTGATGTGACTGTGGGGGGAGGGGACATTAGAGTGTAAGCTCCTCTGGTACAGAGACTGATGTGACTGTGGGGGGGACATTAGAGTGTAAGCTCCTCTGGTACAGAGACTGATGTGACTGTGGGGGGGACATTAGAGTGTAAGCTCCTCTGGTACAGAGACTGATGTGACTGTAGGGGAGGGGACATTAGAGTGTAAGCTCCTCTGGTACAGAGACTGATGTGATTGGCTCAGTGATCTCTGTACAGTGTTGTGGTATATGTCAGAGCTATATAAATGTATAATAATATTGTTTTATTGGGGGGGGGGGGGTGACAATAGTGTAAGCTCCTCTGGCCCGGGCCCTCTGGGGCTCTTCCTCAGATCTGGATCTGGTTCTCATGAATTGGCTCTTTGATATTTTACATTTCTGTCATTACAGACTGAAGTGTCAGGTTGTCTTTTCTTAGTACTCGGCATTTTTTAGAACCTTTAATCATCGTGAAGATGTTTATTTGCTCTTTTTGGATGAAAGGAAAGTTTCATGTAAAAGTGCGACACGCATGAAGACCCGTCTACAGAGCGGGGTCATATGAGATCATAAGGGCAACTGGCAGATTTCAGGGCCCATAAATAGCTCACTCCAGTAATGATTGGCTACTATAATTGAAAAAATGATTGGGGAGATACAAAGTTGACCACTCAACCCATTACACTACCTCTTCCTATATGACAAATTTGCTTTAAATCTAGGAGCCAGCTAAAAAAGTTAGGAGTCAGTTTCTTGTAAATAACAAAGCTTTATTATCAACAACAAAACTACGTCTCTTATGTGGGCTGACAAAAGCCCAGGCGCCAGGTTGGGATTTCTAACCATGGTGACCGGACGCATGGAATTTGTCGAGCCCTGCCACTAGAGAATAAAATAGTGGTAGTTCCCATGTTTTATGTCACATGATATTACCGCAAAATTTCAGTTAAAAAATTAGTTCATTTTAGGGGGGCACAACAACACAATAAATTACTAAATTTTTATATAAAATATAAAAGCCAAGGTTGCACAGAGTAAATAGATACCCAGCATGTCAAACCTTAAATTTGCATGCGCCTGTGAAAAATGTGACAAACTTCAGGACGCTATATTTTCTATAGGCGACACAAGCCTCCTATAGGTCACAAGTTTAGATTTTAGACGTACCCCTAAAAATTTGGGCTTTCTGGGATGAAAGGGCGCGGAGCAGTGACCCAGAGGCCCGGTTCTCGGGGTCACTGCTCTGCACCCTTTCATCCCCGAGACCCTAAATTTTTATCAGCTGTAGGGGAGCGTCTTGGCTACCTGCGATACAATATTGGGGTCTCCAGCACCTTTGGTTCGCCCGTGACAGCAATTTTCCCGCGGCCGTGTATGCGTCCCACCTCAGGCCCTCCTCCTCTCAATCAGCTGTTCGCTAAGTCTTAGAATTTCATCGGACCTTGAAAATGTCTTGTGCGCATGCGCACCGGGGCTCGCACCAGCCGGAAGTGGCGAGGTCATTTTTCATGGGTCCGACAAAATTTTAGAACAGGGGCACTCAGCAGAAGGGAGGGGCCAGGAGAAGGCAAATGGGACCAGAGAAGAGGAGGATAGGCGGCTGCTCTATGCAAAGCCAACTGCACAGAGAAGGTAAGTATAACATGTTTGTTGTTTTATTTTTTTTTTAAAAACGAGACTTTACAATCACTTTAGCTTTTTTTTTTTTTTACATAGGGGACAAAAAGTTCCCTGTGTGATGACTTTTTTGGTGACCGATTCTCTTTAATGAGACATCCAGGGTCTAAAAGACCCCCTAATGTCTCCCCTGTGCTCCACTGAATGTAATGCAATGCATATTGCACTGCATTACATTCTTTTCTGGCCTTAATGGACAGGGAAACTGCCAACGGGGACCCGGAAGTGATGTCATACATGCCGCTTCCAGGTCAGCAACAAGAAGGGGAGAAGAGTGGACGTGTGTCCGCTCTCCTCCTTCCCTCTTCCCAGCGGCACCTACTATGCCGGTCCCAGGCCCTGCATATGGGCAAGTGAAGCCCGGGATACATTGTGTGTGTGTGTGGGTTACAAAGCATGTGGAATATTTACACCCCCAGCTTCTGTCTCTCCAGCTAAATGGGAAGCAGTTGGGGGGTTTACTGCCCCTCAGCTGCTAGTGTGAACAAGCCCTATTTCTATTGGCCAAAAGTAGGGGGTGACGTTTCCTTAATGTACCCCATGGCTTCTACTTTTCCATGGGATGGACAGGTTACGTATGATTCAGCTGACCTAAAGCGTTGGCTGCCTGTCTTCTGCCTGTGCCATTAGTAGATTGCCCCGTCTCCATGCTGTACTTGTTCCAGGGGCAGCTCCATTGCAACTGCAGACTTGCTTTTCCATCTACGGGAGGGAGGTGAAATTTGCATAGCCATCTTTATTAAGCTAATTGCTGGCATACAGCTTTCCAGATTGCCGGGCGGCTGTGGTACAACTGTTCCACAGATAAGATTTCACCGTCTTTTCTTTCCTTTCATCCCTCCGGCGCCTGGGCCTATTCGGGTGGCTCTTCTTGAGTTACCGGCTGTGACATGCGGGCAACCTTTCCTTAATGCTTGGAAGGAGGTCTCGGAAGAGCAGTCATGGGAAGTGCGGTCATGGGGAATCGAATTGCAATTTTCCAGGGATTGCTAATGTGAAAAAGCTGTTGTGAGAATGAAGCAAATTCTCCATTAACTCCATGTCCAGGTCACCTGTGCTGAACATCAAGGCCTTGTATCTTGGTCTGCCCCATCACTATGGGCTGAGGCTGATGAGGTGGAGCAGTTTGCTCTCTTTATGTGGACAGCCTGCATTTTCTAAGGGGGGAGGGGGGCAGATTTCAATGTTCTACACTTTTGACACGTTCTGGGTAATTCTTTGCATAGGTCAGCCGCCTTAACCTGGAGGAACCAGGTTATCGCTTCTCGGCCTTTTGGCTAAGATCAAGTGTAGTATTTGTTCTTATCAGTTGGTATGGGCCTTAGCTAGTACCAGTATGACCGAAACCCGGAGCGCTCTGAGTATTGAGGTATGGGAAGTAGGTCATCTGGGAAAGCATGTGGGGCCCGCCGCCTCCTGATTCGAATGGGTTGAACTGTCCTAACCAGTTTGAAGGGAGCGGGAAGCCGGTTCGGGGGGGCCGGTGGAACTGCTCCTGGATGTAATGGGCTGAGGAACAGGATGGCGAGGGGAGGGCTTTCTCTCCTGGGTTTTGATCTGGCTTTTGTGGCGAGCCTGTCCCCAGTTGTAGGTAAGCTCTCTCTAAGCTGTCCAGGTTCTGATGTCTGCTGGTGGGGATAGGCTACACTCGGTCTGGCCGGGGGCTGAGATTGAAGAAGCCCGTAGTGTAAGTGCCCCTGGGGTGGCAGCCCAGGGGTGCCTTAATTTCTCACTGGTGAGGGGCAGCTCGCTGTGAGTTCTTTTGGCACCTTGGTCACTGCACTATGCACACCTTTTTCACACCTGCCTCTTGGGACAGGCCTTTTGGCTTGCACCAGAGGAATTTTTTATTCCGGCTGGAAGGCCTGCCTTGGTTCTTCACATGGCACCAAAGCACTTTCCCCACTCCCCTTCCCCACCTTTTTGTTTGTCTGTCTTTTTATTTGGAGTCCGTCACCTTCACTTTCACCTTTTTTTCTTTATTTGCACGACGAGAGTGTGTGGGTCTTCGGGCCCTGCCTTAAGTCTTGGGAGGGGGTGGATATGGCCTTTTGGCTTAGTTCGCCCTCTCCTATGGGGTCTCCCTTCGGGGGAGCCCTACTTAGTACTCGGTGGGGGCTGTTTCGGCAGTCCCCCTGAAGAACGGGGTCTGTCTGGTTTCGGCCAGATAGACCATGAGTACCTTGTGTCCCTGTCAGGAGTCTTGCGCCCCGGGGGACTGAGGTTTCGGGTCCTACCTCTTCGGAGGGAAGACCATTCGATTTCGCACACCCTGTGCTTTTTTGTGTTCTCACTTTGTGTGTGTGCACTTTTTTATGCACCGGGTGGAGTCTTTTGAGTGTGTTGCACACGCTACGGGCTTTAAAACAAAAAAAAACCTGGAGGAACCCTTGAAATTTTAAGATCTCAGGGCACCCCTACCAAAAATTTATAGCTGCATTTTACAGTAAAATAGATGACCTTTTAAGTCGATTAATATTTTTTAATAAAAGAACATGGCGGACCTAGAGTTTTTGACACCCAGAGACGATTATTTTACAATACTCCCGTGTGCTAAACGTCAGTAATCATGAAGCATGAAGAATAGTGGCCAGAAAGGTTTCTGTACTTGGAGTGTAAAAATTGTGATGTCATCCCAGTACATTGGAAGACTGCTAGGGCACCCACCATCGGGGAGTTTATGCGAAGGTTGGAGGACATCAACAAGATGGAGGACCTGACCCTCACAGCGCTCCATAAACGGGACAGATACGAAAAGATATGGGGATACTGGAATAGGTTTCTTGTCTCTGATAACAGGAAAGCCCTGATGTGCCCCTGACCTCCGCTGGTGTGGGTAGCTTGGTTGGGTGTGCTGGTCTGGTGCTGCATCCTGCTGCCCCTGGTCCCTCCCCCCCCCCCTCTTTCTTTCCTTCTCTTTTCTTTTTGCTGTTCCTTGCTCTGCTTCCATTTTATCTTTTTGTCCTTCTATGTTTTCCTGGTACCAAGTGACATTACACGAGCCATGACTGTGGAGGTTATCCTTCACAGATTATACCACTTGTTTATGACTTGTTTATGACTTTTTTTTTTTTTTTTGCTCAAGTAAGATTTCCCCGGATGTACTTTCTAACTCAGGGTTTTATGTTCCTTCTACACTTCGGTGGGGTCAGTCCTCGATGTATTTCCATGTGCATCCCATTGACTCGATTGTACTCTGCTTGCTATGATGGCTTTGTTTTTCTTGCATTTTGCTTTGCCTTCACTGGAAGATGGTGTACAGTGGTTGTTTTTCTATTTGTCTTGTTGTTACTAACCTTTGCTACTTCAATAAAAATTTCATATTTGAAAAAAAAAAAAAAAATTGTGATGTCCTCTTACGTTGGTAGGCAGTGGAGAAAAGTCTTTAAAGTTGGTGAGCAGTAGAGGTAGGCCCCATTACCTTGCTGGTCAGTGGAGAAATGCTGCTTCACATTGGTGGCAAGTAGGAAGAATGCTTCTTACATTGGGGTCAGTGGGAAGAATGTCCCTTACATTGGTGATCAGTGGGAAGAATGCTCCTTACATTGGGGGTCAGTAGGAAGAATGCTCCTTACATTGGTGGTCAGTGGGAAGAATGCTCCTTACATTGGGGGTCAGTAGGAAGAATGCTCCTTACATTGGTGGTCAGTGGGAAGAATGCCCCTTACATTGGTGGTCAGTGGGAAGAATGCCCCTTACATTGGGGGTCAGTGGGAAGAATGCCCCTTACATTGGTGGTCAGTGGGAAGAATGCCCCTTACATTGGGGGTCAGTGGGAAGAATGTTCATTACATTGGCGGTCAGTGGGAAGAATGCTCCTTACATTGGTAGTCAGTGGGAAGAATGCTCCTTCCATTTGTAGTAAGTGGAGAAAGGCCCTCTTACTTTGAAAGTCAGAAGAGAAAGGCCCCTTTACTTTGGAGGTCACAGGAGAAAGAGCCCCCTTACGTTGGCGGTCAGGGGAGAAAGGCTCCCTTACGTTGGCGGTCAGGGGAGAAAGGCTCCCTTACGTTGGAAGTCAGGGGAGAAAGGCCCCCTTACTTTGGAAGTCAGGGGAAAAAGGCCCCCTTAGATTGGAGGTCAGGGAAGAAAGGTTCCCTTACGTGGGAGGTCAGGGGAGAAAGGCCCCCTTGCGTTGGCGGTCAGGGGAGAAAGGCCCCCTTGCGTTGGCGGTCAGGGGAGAAAGGCCCCCTTGCGTTGGCGGTCAGGGGAGAAAGGCCCCCTTGCGTTGGCGGTCAGGGGAGAAAGGCCCCCTTGCGTTGGCGGTCAGGGGAGAAAGGTCCCCTTAAGTTGGAGGTCAGGGGAGAAAGGTCCCCTTAAGTTGGAGGTCAGGGGAGAAAGGCCCCCTTGCGTTGGCGGTCAGGGGAGAAAGGCCCCCTTGCGTTGGCGGTCAGGGGAGAAAGGCCCCCTTGCGTTGGCAGTCAGGGGAGAAAGGCCCCCTTGCGTTGGCAGTCAGGGGAGAAAGGCCCCCTTGCGTTGGCGGTCAGGGGAGAAAGGCCCCCTTGCGTTGGCGGTCAGGGGATAAAGGCCCCCTTGCGTTGGATGTCAGGGGAGAAAGGTCCCCTTGCGTTGGCGGTCAGGGGAGAAAGGCCCCCTTGCGTTGGCGGTCAGGGGAGAAAGGTCCCCTTATGTTGGAGGTCAGGGGAGAAAGGTCCCCTTAAGTTGGAGGTCAGGGGAGAAAGGTCCCCTTAAGTTGGAGGTCAGGGGAGAAAGGTCCCCTTACGTTGGCGGTCAGGGGAGAAAGGTCCCCTTAAGTTGGAGGTCAGGGGAGAAAGGTCCCCTTAAGTTGGAGGTCAGGGCAGAAAGGTCCCCTTACGTTGGCGGTCAGGGGAGAAAGGCCCCCTTACGTTGGCGGTCAGGGGAGAAAGGCCCCCTTACGTTGGCGGTCAGGAGAGAAAGGCCCCCTTGCGTTGGAGGTCATGGGAGAAAGGCCTCCTTACGTTGGCGGTCAGGGGATTGTGGTCCCCTTACGTTGGCGGTCAGGGGAGAAAGGCTCCCTTACGTTGGCGGTCAGGGGAGAAAGGTCCCCTTAAGTTGGAGGTCAGGGGAGAAAGGCCCCCTTGCGTTGGCGGTCAGGGGAGAAAGGCCCCCTTGCGTTGGCGGTCAGGGGAGAAAGGCCCCCTTGCGTTGGCAGTCAGGGGAGAAAGGCCCCCTTGCGTTGGCAGTCAGGGGAGAAAGGCCCCCTTGCGTTGGCGGTCAGGGGAGAAAGGCCCCCTTGCGTTGGCGGTCAGGGGAGAAAGGCCCCCTTGCGTTGGATGTCAGGGGAGAAAGGTCCCCTTGCGTTGGCGGTCAGGGGAGAAAGGCCCCCTTGCGTTGGCGGTCAGGGGAGAAAGGTCCCCTTATGTTGGAGGTCAGGGGAGAAAGGTCCCCTTAAGTTGGAGGTCAGGGGAGAAAGGTCCCCTTAAGTTGGAGGTCAGGGGAGAAAGGTCCCCTTACGTTGGCGGTCAGGGGAGAAAGGTCCCCTTAAGTTGGAGGTCAGGGGAGAAAGGTCCCCTTAAGTTGGAGGTCAGGGCAGAAAGGTCCCCTTACGTTGGCGGTCAGGGGAGAAAGGCCCCCTTACGTTGGCGGTCAGGGGAGAAAGGCCCCCTTACGTTGGCGGTCAGGAGAGAAAGGCCCCCTTGCGTTGGAGGTCATGGGAGAAAGGCCTCCTTACGTTGGCGGTCAGGGGATTGTGGTCCCCTTACGTTGGCGGTCAGGGGAGAAAGGCTCCCTTACGTTGGCGGTCAGGGGAGAAAGGCCCCCTTACGTTGGAGGTCAGGGGATTGAGGTCCCCTTACGTTGGCGGTCAGGGGAGAAAGGTCCCCTTACGTTGGCGGTCAGGGGAGAAAGGCCCCCTAATTGAGAGTCTGCTCTAGAAGGTGGATGTAGAAGGACGTTTGCACTTAATAGCCAATGCAGGTTATACTAATTGTATGTTTTTTAGGTGGTCATATATGAAGTCAGACTGTCTTTGCTTGATAAAGATTATGAATCTTTGCAGACGAACATTAAGGAAGAAGCATTGACTTTTCCATCATAGTCTAAATGAGGAACATTGTGATGGGGATTGATACGTGGAAAGAACCAATTAGAATGTGCTGTCCTGTGCTCGGAGATTGAGATAATTCTAGTCTAGCTTTGGATGCTCACACTTCTCTCAAGGTATCCAGATATATAAAGCCATTGTGAACCTGGAGAATTTCACCACGTCGACCACATATAGCACATCATCAACAATTGATATTTAATGGAAGTTCTTTAAAAATAAATGAATAAATACCTCATTTTCATCTTTCATTTATTCACAGGGCTTTCTTTTTATTTTTTTAATTGTCAGTATTTTTTTTGTTTAGAGCGCAAAAAATTAAAAAATGCAGAGGTAAGCATATACCGCCAAAAGAAAGCTCTATTTGTGGGAAAAAAAATGATACCAATTTTATTTGGGTACAGTGTCGCATGACCGCAAAATTGTCAGTTAAAGCGGTAGTATCATCATTTTGACAACTTTGCATAATATAAATCTTCTGGGTCCATATTACATTACTAACCTTTCACCTTGCCTGTCACCTCAGCCGTTCTTCTTCTATTTACATCGCTCCAGTAAATTACGTCACTCGCGCATGATCTTGCCGGAATAATGCAGGGTCTATTGCGGGGCTGCGTCATTTCCTCTGCTAGACGTCAGCCCCGTGCTCCCGCGAGACTCCAACCTTCCCCCATACAGATGACCGCCGGACCTATGTTGCCGTATTAACGGCGATCGAGAAGGAGGCGAGGAACGCAACATATCGCGCATGCGCGAGATTTCCAAGACAAGGCAGTAAAGGCAGAAATGACATCCGCCGTTGGAGTCAGGAAGCAGTAGCTAAGATGGCGCTGCCGAATACAGGAAGTTGCAGGAAGAAAACTAGTAAAAAAAAAGGTATTATAATTTGTTTATCAGACTGCATTTTCATGTAAGCATGTGTACAAAGGGCTATTAGACCGAAAGACGTAAAAAAAAGGAAAAAAAAAACTGAGTTTACTACCGCTTTAACAACTTAAGGACCAGGCCTATTTCTGACATTTGTTGTTTTTAAGTTAAAATCAGTATTTTGCTAGAAAATTACTTGGAACTCCCAAACATTATATTTTTTTTTAAGCAGAGACCCTAGAGCAGTGATGGTGAACCTTGGCACCCCAGATGTTTTGGAACTACATGTCCCATGATGTTCATGCACTCTGCAGTGTAGGTGAGCATCCTGGGAAATGTAGTTCTAAAACATATGGGGTGCCAAGGTTCCCCATCACTGCCACAGAGAATAAAATGGAGGTTGTTGCAATACTTTGTCACACCGTATTTCCGCAGCGGTCTTACAAACGCAATTTGTTTTGGAAAAAATACACCTTTTTTTAATAAAAAAATAAGAAAAGTAAAGTTAGCCCAATTTTTTTCTATAATGTGAGCGATAATGTTGCGCCGAGTAAACTGATACCTAACATGTCATGCTTCAAAATTGCGCACACTTGTGGAATAGCGACAAACTTTGGTACTTAAAAATCCCCATAGGCGGCGCTTTAAATTTTTTTAAAGGTTACCAGTTTAGAGTTAGAGGAGGTCTAGTGCTAGAATTATTGCTCTCACTCTAACGATCGCAGCGATACCGCACATGTGTTGTTTGAACACTGTTTACATACGTGGGGGTGACTTGCGTATGCGTTCGCTTCTGCGCACGAGCTCCGAGGTACGGGGCGCTTAAATTTTTTTATTTATTTATTATATATACTATTATACTTTTTATTTTTACACTGTCCCTTTAAAAAAAAAAATTTGACCACTTTTATTCCTATTACAAGGAATGTAAACATCCCTTGTAATAGAAATAAGCAGGACAGGACCTCTTTATTGTGAGATCTGGGGTCAAAAAGACCTCCGATCTCACATTTACACTTAAAAGCAATACTAATAATAATAGTCTTTTTTTTTTTTTATTTTTATTAAAAAAAAAAAAAAAAATGGGGCCCTTTTAACCACTTGCCGACTGCCGCAAGTGCATATACTGCGGCGGTCAGCCCCTCACAGGCAAAGTGACGTACCGGTACGTCACTAGCCTGTGAGGCTCTGGGGAGCGAGCGCAGATCCCCGCCATTACGCGTTAAAAAAAAAAAAACAACAAAAATGACAAAAATCTCTCCCTTTGTTAGTAAATGCGATAACTTTTGCGCAAACCAATCAAAATACGCTTTTTGCGATTTTTTTTTTTTTTTTTTTACCAAACATATGTAGCATAAAACAAATTGGCCGAAAATGTTAAATTTTGATTTTTATATTTTTTTTTGGGGAATTTCATATAAAAAAATTTGAAAAATATTGTTATTTTTGCAAAATTTACGCTCTTTTTTTTGTTTATAGCGCATGATCAAAAAATCGCAGAGGTGATCAAATACCACCAAAAGAAAGCTCTGTTTGTGGGAAAAAAAAAGGACGTCAATTTTGTTTAGGTACAGCGTTGCACGACCGTGCAATTGTCTGTTAAAGTCACGCAGTACCGAATCGCAAAATAGGCCCTGGTCAGGAAGGGGGTAAAATCTTCCGGGGCTTAAGTGGTTAAGGCCATTGGGCGGAAGTGACATTTAACATCGCTCCAGTCCTCCAAGGGCATAGAGTGGAGTGGAGGCCATCTTGCCCCTCACTCGACTTCCTGCCCAGGACCAGAGAATCGTATCGTTGTCCCCACTACCGACGACTCCGGTAAACCGGGAAGCGGCTGGAGGGGCACATCTCCCCCCTCCAATAAAAGTGATCCCGTGGCGAATCCGATGCTGGGATCACTTTTATGTGAACGAGGACTGCTGGCCGCGTAAGAAAATACAGAGATAGCTCCCATCATTTCGGTATTTAATGTCAAAGTAGCGGCGTAAATACATGGTGAGCGGCCTGGAAGTGGTTAAAGTAACGCAGTGCTGTATCGTAAAAAATGGCCTGGTCAAGGAGGGGCGGTAAATCTTCCAGAGGGCAAGTGGTAAAAGCAGCAGGAGGAATACAGTGGCTGCCATTCATCACTTCTTCTCAAAATGCCCATTGCCTGGCTGTCACTTCTGGGTCAGTGGCCTGGAAGGCACACGCAGATCCGGAAGGTCATAGTGAAGCCAGGACTCCAGATCTGAAGACTTCTTCTTGAAGAATGGTGAAGAAGGTACCAACTCTATGGGACCAGTCTGACCGCCCCATACACACACTTCTCCCAGATGGAGGGGATTCCTCGGTTACTGCAGTATTGTTGCTGCTGACAGTCCTTTATTGTTCCTCCAGATGAGCTGGGAGCTCTGAAAGTTGTTCACGTATATATTTATTGCATCAGATCAGGTTATTTATACTCCTAGGGAGAGCCTCCTCGCGCTGCATCATTTAATGAATCGTCTTGCAATTAGAAGAGATGAGGCTCCTCTGGTGTATGTTTGTCAAGGTGAGGCGCTGACAGACTGGGAGTCGCTGACTACAGGACTTTCTCTTCCCCTGGGGTGGGGGGGGGGGGGCAGAGGCTTCATCTTCTGCATAAAAACCACAAACCCCAGAGTCCTGTTATCACATTACTACATTACCCTCCCCATACCTTCTAATATATATAGACTATATACGTACCTTGCTTCAGTTTGAGACGTATTGTTAGGTCTTGTGGATTCCATTTACTACAGGCTGCTGAAATTTGGCAGTTGATAGCAGCATGCAGGCGGGTATCCGATGAATTAACCTTGATGGTAGTAAAGAATGTTCTTGACTTTTTGTGAATCATTCTTTGATTGAATATAAAATCTTCTAATTTATGGCTCTTTGGGGGTTTTATGAGTGTCTGCAGTATATAAGCAACCAGAAGCCCTATTAGAGGATATTCATTTATTAACTCTTGGCAGCAACCTTGAAAGTGTAATGTAATTAGTGTAATAGTTGTCTTATAAGACTGCCGGTAGCCAACGTTTGCCCTTTTCCCATCTACAGATTTTTTTTTTTTTTTCACAATTTTCCCTTTTCAGTAAATCTTGGGCTCCAAATTTATATTAAAAGTTCAAAAGAGGAAAAATAGCCCAGTTGAACAAACAAACTAGGCCAGGGTGGACTTTATGGGCACAGTAGCGTCTTGCTCTTTTCTGTTTATTCGAAGAATCTCTCTCTCTGCAATTGGTCCTGAGGAAGCAGGCTGTGAAACGCGTTGACCTTCAAGCAGACGTATTCTCTTGTATTGTCGCTGGGTCTTGTATGTAATTTGGACTCGTGTAACTATGTTTAACCACTTGCCGACTGCCTAACGCCGATCCACGTCGGCAGTCAGCCCCTCACAGGCAAAGTGACGTAAGGCTACGTCACTAGCTTGTGAGGGTCTAGGGAGCGAGCGCGCGACCTGTCATTCTCCTCGGTGTAAAGACACTGATCACACGGATCTACTATGTAGATCCGTTGATCGGTGTCCTTACAGCTCAAGCCACAGCCAATCAGAGTAGAAAGCACGCCCCTAGGGACACACACAGCCCCTCCCTCCCAAATAAAGTTAACCCCTTCACTACCAGTGTATTTTTACAGTAACAGTGCATATGTATAGCACTGATTACTGTAGAAATGTCACTGGTACCCCCAAAAGTGTCAAAAATGTCAGTCAAGGGTCCGATCTGTCCGCCCCAATGTCGCAGTACCGCAAAAAAAATCGCAGATCGCCGCCATTACGCGTTAAAAAAAAACAACAAAAATGACAAAAATCTTTCCCTTTGTTAGTAAACGCGATAACTTTTGCGCAAACCAATCAAAATACGCTTTTTGCGATTTTTTTTTTTTTTTTTTTTTTTTTTACCAAACATAGGTAGGATAAAACAAATTGGCCGAAAATGTTAAAAAAATTTTGATTTTTACATTTTTTTGGGGGGGAATTTCATATAAAAAAATGTGAAAAATATTGTTATTTTTGCAAAATTGACGCTCTTTTTTTGTTTATAGCGCGTGATCAAAAAATCGCACAGGTGATCAAATACCACCAAAAGAAAGC
Organism: Pelophylax lessonae; assembly: GCF_965119305.1. Lineage (NCBI taxonomy): Eukaryota > Metazoa > Chordata > Amphibia > Anura > Ranidae > Pelophylax > Pelophylax lessonae. The sequence goes on along the minus strand of NC_138775.1, from coordinate 296,675,512 downwards.
TCTGTTTGTGGGAAAAAAAGGACGCCAAATTTGTTTAGGTACAGCGTCGCACGACCGCGCAATTGTCCGTTACAGTCACGCAGTGCCGAATGGCAAAATACCCCCTGGTCGGAATGGGGGTAAAATCTTCTGGGGCTTAAGTGGTTAATATGTTTTGACATGTGGGACTAATTATAACCCTCTTCTTGGGTTAAGTTTTTTCCTTATTTTTTTTGATTATTATGCTTTTAATGGAACTCATTAAATGTGAATTTTTATATAATTTTTGATATTGAAGTCTATCCTTGTTGTGCCCATAAAGTCCACCCTGGCCTAGTTTGTTTGTTCAACTGGGCTATTTTTCCTCTTTTGATCTATTTTTGGGATGATGGCACGATGAGTTGGCTCACTTTTTTTGTTTTGTTTTTTTTTAATTTAAAGTTCTAAAGAAACAATTGCGTCAAAGAAGCAACCTACTGTTTCTTCTTGAATTATGATAAATTGAATTGGGAACAAGTATCAAGTTACACTATATATGGCTAAGGCTGCATTCACACTTGAGCGTAGCGTTTTTTGCCGCGATTTTCAGGGGTTTTTTTCAGGCGTTTTTGGAGGCAGGCATTGAGATCTATCAAAAACGCTGGTAATCAGCCCAAAAAGAAGCTCATGTACTTTTTGCAGCTATGGGCATTTTGCAAAACGCTCAGATGTGAACAGGGGCCATTTAAATGAATGGGGTTTTACTTGTTGGGCGTTTTGGAACGTTTTTTCTGAGTGTTTTTGGAGCTGAAAAACACTCAAAAACGCCCAGGTGTGAATGGAGCCTTAATGTTTGTGAACACCTGACCATCACCCGTATGCAGAGATGTATAGTAACTAAGTAGAACTACTTCACTACTGTACTTAAGTACCGAAAGGCGGTATCTGTACTTTCCTGGAGTAGAATTTTTTTCTCCTACTTCCACTTTTACTTCACTACATTTTTTCAATGATTTCAATACTTCTACTCCGATATTTTTTTTTTTGTGCTGCATAGTTACTCATTACTGTTATAAAAATTACCACTGCCAGAACAGTAGATGGCAGGTTTCATGAAGCTCAAAACATTGTGTATTATCAGCGCATACGAAAATAAATGCTACTGTATGTATAAATAAAAGCTGCATTTGAAATAATGAAAAACAATATGATGTTCAAACTTTTGACTTCTTTCTTTAATAACTACATAAAACAGTACTTGTACTTTTACTTTCAGTACTTGAGTAGCAATTTTTTTTTTCAAAACTACTGGTACTTTTACTTTTAGTACTTAAGTATTGCAAGTAGTTTTTTTAAAAATTTTGCTACTCAAGTACAAAAAATGTTGAATACTTTAGTACTTCTACTCAAGTCACTTTTTGATCGAGCACTTGTACTTTTACTCAAGTATGGGTTTCGAGTACTTTATACAACTCTGCCCGTATGTGATTGGACATCTCATTCCAAACCATAGTCATTTCTATTAAGCCAGCTCGTTCTTTGTGGCTCTAAAAGTCTCCACTCTACTGGGAAGGCTTTCCACAGGATTTCGGAGGCTGTCTGTGGGACTTAGGTCAGGTACTGATGTTAGATGAGAAAGACCTTTCTCACTATTGATGATCCAACTTATCACGGAGGTTTTCAGTAGGGTTGAGGTCAGGGCTCTGTGCATGACACTTATGTCCCTCCACAACAAACTCATTAAAGAGGAAGTAAATCCTCCTCTGCAAGTTGTACTTATAGGTAGGCCTATGATAAGTCTTACCTATAGGTACTGTAAATATCTCCTAAACTTGTACCGTTTAGGAGATATTTACCTTCGATGCATCCAGTGACGTCAATGGCGCATGCGCTATAAAGGAACGGCCGCTCGTGCCGTTCCTTCAGAGCCCCGTGCCGTGACTGTCGGCTCCCGTGCACGTGTGCGGGAGTGACGTCACCGCGGCTCCGGCCAATCAGATGGCCGGATGCCGCCGCGATCCCAGAAGACGGGCGACTGGACACGTCGCCTGTCATAGAGGTGAGCGGACGGCACGGCGGGGGCTCGTTCTAAGGTAAGTATTTCATAATGAGCTAGTATGCGATGCATACTAGCTCATTATGTATTTCCCTTTTAAGTTTGAAAAAAAAAAATTTTTTTTTACCGAGTTTACAACCTCTTTAAACCATGTCTTAATGGAGATGTTGGTTGAGAAATCCTAGGTCTTATCAATTCATCCAAAAGGTCTTCAGTAGGGTTGAGGTCAGGGCTCTGTGTAGGGCATTTTTTTTCCTCTACAACAAACTCATCAAGCCATGTCTTTATGGAGATGTTGGTTGACAAGTCCTGGCTCTTACCAATTTATCCCAACTGTGTTCAGTAGGGTTGAGGTCAGAGTTCTGTGCAGGACAGTCGAGCTCCTCTACAGCAGACTGGCCAGGCCATGTCCTTATGAAGATGTTGGTTTAGAAGTCCTGGCTCATATCAGTTCATCCTAAAGGTGTTCAGTAGTGTTGAGGTCAGGACTCGGTGCAGGACGCACAAGTTCCTCCACACCAAACTGGTCAAACCATCTCTTTATGGAGCCGTCGTTGTACACAGGGGCCCAGTCATGCTGGAACAGAAAAGGGTCCTCCTGAAACGTTACCACAAATTTGGAAGCACACAATTGTCTAAAACAGCCTTTCTCAACCTTTTTTCCATTGCGGAACCCTGGGGGAAATGGATTTCATTTACATTTTAACATACATTAGCCAGATTGCACTGACAGTTGATGAGAGAAGGTCTCCCTTATGTTGTTGGACATTGAGAAGAATGCTTACTACGGTGGTAGTTCGTGTAGTGCCCCTATACTTTGGGTGACAGGAAGACGAATGCTCCTTGCATCAGTGGTCACTGGGAAGAATGTTACCATTACAGAGAGCTAACCTGATCCTTGGTGCCAATGTTTCTTTTACTTGAGAAACCAGAGAAGAAGCTCCACTGTTTTAATGCCTCTGGTCCTCCTGAGACATTGGTGCCAGCTAGAAGATTCATCTGCCAGTGATCTCTAACAAAGGAGCAACTAGAAACTTCGTGAGGAAGGCTGGTCTAAATTGTCTTTGTATGCTGACGCATTACCAGTACCCCTTACTGGAAACCGCTCAACTCCTTTGTTTTGTGTGGTGTTTATATACTTTTAACCACATACAGTAAATTTCATTGCCTTGCCAATACCTTGTGTTTTAGTGTTTGTAGTATTTATGGCTGCAGTTTATCCCTTTCAATAACATTCTACAGCCACAATTAACGTAGAGAGGTTTGTTTTTCTCATACCCTGGGTGGAAAGGCGGGAGCCCTCCAAATGGGTTCGTAGCTCACAATTCAGATTGACGAGATTTGCAAACTAATAAAGCTAAAGAGATCTGTGGGAGTTTGGAGGGCACATTCTGATAGGTCGTGTTTATGCCCAGTAAAGGGATTGAGTGCTCAGCGCTGCTCTGATGGTCGATTTGTTACTGGGTTCAGGAGGCAGAAGAGGTTGTTGCCATGTTGATAAAGCAACAGGAGTATAATTCTATCCCTACAAGACAATATTCTACCCTTCCGAAAGATTCTTCCAGTCTGCCTGGTGACTGGAGAGTAATTCCGAAGAGTCGACACTTCATTAAATATACACGGTCGTCTTATTAACATTTGACTAGCTTCATGGCCTAAACCCTTCATATGTAGGGAATGACAGACGTTCCTCCGCCTTGGGATTCTGATATGTGGCTCCTGTCAGGAAAACAAGAGACCTTCTTTAAAGCCACTTCCACCAGGGTATGGGGGGGTTGGTATAGAAGATCAGGGAGTTAAAGGAGACCCCCAGGCAAACTATAGAATTGATTAATGGAAAAAAAAAATCAGACACAGCAATTTGCTTTATAAAACATAAAAACACCAATAGGACCGGGTACCATAAATCAGAGGTCCACAAATTGTTTAGTACAAGGGCCACATTGCAAATATTTGTGGGCTAAAAAAATTCAGATTTATATATGAAAGAATACAATTTAGGTGAATGAATAAACACATTCTAATAAGTAACTTCACTTTTGAAAGCCCCCTCCTTTGCATCAGAAGCCCCCCTCCTTTGCATCAGAAGCCCCCCTCCTTTGCATCAGAAGCCCCCCTCCTTTGCATCAGAAGCCCCCCTCCTTTGCATCAGAAGCCCCCCTCCTTTGCATCAGAAGCCCCCTCCTTTGCATCAGAAGCCCCCTCCTTTGCATCAGAAGCCCCCTCCTTTGCATCAGAAGCCCCCTCCATCGCATCAGAAGCCCCCTCCTTTGCATCAGAAGCCCCCTCCTTTGCATCAGAAGCCCCCTCCTTTGCATCAGAAGCCCCCTCCATTACATCAGAAGCCCCCTCCATTGCATCAGAAGCCCCCTCCATTGCATCAGAAGCCCCCCTCCATTGCATCAGAAGCCCCCTCCATTGCATCAGAAGCCCCCTCCATCGCATCAGAAGCCCCCCCTCCATCGCATCAGAAGCCCCCCTCCATCGCATCAGAAGCCCCCTCCATTGCATCAGAAGCCCCTCCTGTGTAGGTGACCAGGATAGCAAGGGTTAACCTTCTGATCTGTTTTGTTGTTGATGTGGACACACTTTTGGATGTCCAGTGGCAGTTCTCTCAGGATCTAGAAGAAGAGTGATGTCATTGAAAGGGGACAGTAGGGGACCTGGATGGTGAGGTTAACCTTCGGATATGGCTTGGTGGTAATGTGGACACTTCATATTAGCAGCCCAGTGGTAGGTTCTCTCAGGATCCAGAAGAGGAGTGATGTCATTGCAAGGGGACTGTAGGGGACCCAGATGGTGAGGTTAAAATGTTGGCTATGGCTTGGCAGTGATGTGGGCACTTCCCTAACAGCAGCCCAGTGGTGGTTTCTCTCAGGAACCAGAAGAGGAATGGCATCACAAGGGGACTGTAGGTGACCAGAATAGGGAGGGTTAACCTTCAGATCTGACTTGGCAGTGATGTGTATATTTCCTATTGGATGTCCAGTGACTGCTCTCTCAGGATCCAGAAGAGGAGTGATGTCATTGCAAGGGGACCTAGACAGTGAGGGTAACCTTTGGATCTGACTTGGCAGTGATGTGTACATTTCCTATTGGATGTCCAGTGGCAGTCCTCTCAGGATCCAGAAGAGGAGTGATGTCACTGCAAGGGGACCTAGACATTGAGGTTAACCTTTTGAATCTGGATTGATGGCGATGTAGACACTTTCCGATTGGATGTCCAGTGGTGGGTCTCTCAGGGTCCAGAAGAGCAGTAATGTCATTTCAAGAGTACAGTAGGGCACAGAGAGGGATAACCTTCACACTTTGCCGGCGAGGGACCCTGGGCGGCGGACTTAGGTGAGTGTATATGTCGTCACTAGGTAAGATAGCCTTGCATGATGAGTTAGAGGAGAATGGGAGTGAGGGAATATACATTTTTCATTTAAATACAGTGGTGTCCTCTCAGTACCCCTATCCTGCTGCCAGGACACTAAAAGAGTAGCAGCAGACTGATGAGGTCCCCTCTCAGCTCTCGGTTCCCCTAGCCTGCTGCCAGGACACTAAAAGAGCAGCAGCAGACTGATGAGGTCCCCTCTCTGCATATTTCTTGTGCATGTGGCATACCTGATTGGCTCCCAGTCCTGCCCCTCCCTCTTTTAGTCTTGAGTGCTGCTGTACAAAAGGCTGAAACCAAATTCAGGTACTTTCACTGCTTGCATCCAAGTATACATTTCATAATTGATTTTATAGATACAGAGCTGCATTACTCTGGATCTCATATCTGCCTGGAGGTCAGCTTTAACAACCTTAAAATTATCAATAAACCCGTTTAAGCAGCACAACCCCTTAACAGCACCCTGGCTTTATTTGCAGAGAATCTCGCAGACCGTCCTGTAAGACTATCTTTGCATTCTCCTCTCCCTTATCCATTCAGTCAGCAGCCGAGCTGTCAGCGAGATCCCTCTAAGATTATGCAGCAGTGCTGGGATTTGGCAGACAGCCTGTCATTCATTTATTGCCGGTGCCCTGCTGTTGCCATGGAAATAATGTGCAGAGCCCGAGGAATGTACGTCCAGCATTCCTATAGGGCAGCACGCTGCAGCAGAAGGCCTGGGGTGTCATTGTAAGAGGCACGTGTTTTGCTGGAGATTGGGGGCATCTCAAGGACTTGTTTTAATGTAAACAGAGCTCGTTCATATCGCAGGCCTGAGATCCCATTCCTATGCATTGAAGATTTCTCCGCCTGCCATAAAGTATGTAGTGACCGCATTCCTTCCGGTCTGGGCTGCGCTTTTCTGCTCCAAGTGTTGAATTGCAAGCTTGGCGGTTCTCGATTTTCCATCGTTGTCATGTGAAGCGTACCGTAACTTGCGTGTTGGAAGTAATCCTAGGGGGCCTCCAAACTTAGACTACAAGCTGCTTTGTTATAAACCATTTTAATGGCAATCCTACCACCAAGTAAAGAGTACCTGTACGCTGAGCTGCTGCATTCAGTGTGCTCTGCTGCAGGGTGTTGGTGTGAACAGAGCAAAGCTACGTTGGGCAACTCTGCTCAACAGAGCCCAACCAGGCTGGTATGACCGAGTCCTTAGACCACTTTAACCACTTAAAGAGGAACTGCAGTCGGCTCACATAATTTGTAATAAAAACATCTTTGCCATTCTGAAGCTTCCCTCCAACCACATTGCATATTATTTTATATATACTGCGATTCTGTGCTTGCCAAATATGCTGCAGAAATCTCCCTCCACTAAGTCTGGCTGCAGCCATTTTAACTGTGGGCAGCTGAAGCTGCTGACTCTTCACTTCACTTCCTGGATTTACACAGACACACACGGGGAGTGGTTAATGACCTTGGCTGGATGTTTGGGGTAGCTGTCCTGCTGCAGAATAAATTTGGGGCCGATCACATGCCTGGGTATATGGAAGGTTTTACAACCACTCAAAGTTTGAATCTGACAGATACATGTGAGAAGTCCCCTTGTGGCAGATCTTCTTTGCAGAATGGCGCATGTGTGGGCTGCCTCTAACTTTTTGAAACCTCCATTCACTTGAACAAGCATGGCTGATGTGACCCTCCAGTAGCTGAATCAGCGCATTGGTATGACTCTCTCATTGTCTGCAAATCTTCTTCATTCTTGTGAAGGTGCCTTTTAGAGGCTCGTCTGCTGGCGGCTGTGCCATTTCCAACTGTTCCGGCTGGCTTCACACCAGAAATGCATGCGTTAATTTGCGTTGACATGCGCTGCTGCACTTTGCATTATGGATTTCATTTCAGTCAACTTGAATGGCTGGATGCAGATCAGGGCATCCTATTTGCAGCATATGGGATTTTTTTTTTCTTTCTCTTCCCCTGCATATTGGTGTGAACGGGGGCGGTATGGTAGGCCTGGCGGCATCGTAGGCCTCCCGGTATCCTAGGCCTTCCGGTATTTTCTCTCATCCATCCCCTCTACTGGTAAATGCAGCAACGAACGAGGCACTGGCGGTTATGTAGGCCTGGCGGTTATGTAGGCCTTGCATGGAATCGTAGGCCTTGCATGGAATCGTAGGCCTGGCATGGTATCGTAGGCCTGGCATGGTATCGTAGGCCTGGCGGTATGGTAGGCCTGGCGGCATCGTAGGCCTCCCGGTATCCTAGGCCTTCCGGTATTTTCTCTCATCCATCCCCTCTACTGGTAAATGCAGCAACGAACGAGGCACTGGCGGTTATGTAGGCCTGGCGGTTATGTAGGCCTTGCATGGAATCGTAGGCCTTGCATGGAATCGTAGGCCTGGCATGGTATCGTAGGCCTGGCGGTATTTTCTCTTATCCATCCCCTCTACTGGTAAATGCAGCAACGAATGAGGCACTGGCGGTTATGTAGGCCTGGCCTGGTGGTTATGTAGGCCTGGCTTGGCGGTTATTTAGGCCTGGCTTGGCGGTTATTTAGGCCTGGCCTGGCGGTTATGTAGGCCTGGCCTGGCGGTTATGTAGGCCTGGCCTGGCGGTTATGTAGGCCTGGCCTGGTGGTTATGTAGGCCTAGCCTGGTGGTTATGTAGGCCTGGCCTGGCGGTTATTTAGGCCTGGCCTGGCGGTTATGTAGGCCTGGCCTGGCGGTTATGTAGGCCTGGCCTGGCGGTTATGTAGGCCTGGCTTGGCGGTTATGTAGGCCTGGCTTGGCGGTTATGTAGGCCTGGCCTGGCGGTTATGTAGGCCTGGCCTGGTGGTTATGTAGGCCTGGCCTGGTGGTTATGTAGGCCTGGCCTGGTGGTTATGTAGGCCTGGCCTGGTGTCGTAGGCCTGGCCTGGTGTCGTAGGCCTGCCAGTATCCATCCCCTCTACTGGTAAATGCAGCAACGAACGAGGCACTGCCTGTTATGTAGGCCTGGCATGGTATCGTAGGCCTGGCATGGAATCCTAGGCCTGTCAGTATTTTCTCTTATCCATCCCCTCTACTGGTAAATGCAGCAACGAATGAGGCACTGGGGGTTATGTAGGCCTGGCCTGGCGGTTATGTAGGCCTGGTCTGGCAGTTATGTAGGCCTGGCATGGTATCGTAGGCCTGGCATGGTATCCTAGGCCTGTCGGCATTTTCTCTTATCCATCCCCTCTACTGGTAAATGCAGCAACGAATAAGGCACTGGCGGTTATGTAGGCCTGCCGGTTATGTAGGCCTTGTCTGGCGGTTATGTAGGCCTGGCATGGTGTCGTAGGCCTGGCATGGTGTCGTAGGCCTGGCATGGTGTCGTAGGCCTGGCATGGTGTCGTAGGCCTGGCATGGTGTCGTAGGCCTGGCATGGTGTCGTAGGCCTGGCATGGTGTCCTAGGCCTGGCATGGAGTCGTAGGCCTGGCATGGTGTCGTAGGCCTGCCTGTATTTTCTCTTATCCATCCCCTCTATTGGTAAATGCAGCAACGAACGAGGCACTGGAGTCTAATTCTCCAACTTTCTCGCAGCACGGACAGCAAATTTAATATCCTCTTCTCCAGCAAACCCTTCACAAGCCCGCAGCAATGAGTTAAAAAGCATAACTACCGGTGGCAAAATGATTTAACTCCCCGCTGAGTTGCTCCTAGCGGTCCCTGGTGGTTCAGTCCGGGAACTGCCAGTCTGCAGTGTATTCCTGCTGTCTAATTAACATTATTTGAAGGAGGAGGTTGCAAGAGGGCCATCCTAATTGCCTAACTTACTGTTCTGGGCAAAGTGACAATGAGCAAGGGGAATTTGAATATCAACCTCGGCGGACTCGGCGATGCCTGCACTCTCATTGGTCTCTTCTGAGCTGATGCAAGAAATTGAAATTTTCGTGTCAGCCAGCAAACAGGAGCCAAATGGTCCTGTAAAGGGGGCCCTCCAGGAGCCTGCTGGGCTGTGCATGTGTTATATTGCATTTTTTGTGTGACTTTTCTCGCCACGCCTGTCGCACGGTGTGACAATTTAGGCACCAGTGTGCATAGAGACCGGAGGCAGGTATGTGGAACCCGATAAAAGGGAGGCGATAACACAGATTGCAGGGGGGGAGGGGGGGGTGATAACAGGGCTCTTTATAAAGTTTAGTTCATGTATTGATTGCTGCATATGGAGGGAGAAAAAAAGGCTTTGCAATCGATTGCCGACGTCCGCAAGGACAGTAAACTTTTCCACTCGTTCTCTGCGTGCAAAACTTTCTGGCCTCCAGAGACATTGTACCTGGCTGCCTCCGTATCTAGCAATCTGTCACCACCACAGGGAAACTACAAGTCTCAACCTCCCACATCATCTATAGGCTGCAGGTTCCTTCTTATATTTAAAGTGATTGTAAAATCGTTTTTTTTTTTTCTTTTTTAGTTTAAAATACCAAACATGTTACACTTATTTGCTCTGTGTGGTGATTTTGCACAGAGCAGCTTGGATCCTCCTGTTTTTGGGTCCCTCTTCGATTCTTCCTGCCCCTCCCTCCTGTTGAGTGCCCCCACAGCAAGCAGTTTGCTATGGGGGCACCCGAGCCGAGACAGAGCTCGGTGTGTCCAATCTGACCTGGCTCTGACACATTTTCTTCTCATTGGCTGATTGACTTTGACAGCAGCGGGAGCCAATGAAGGTATAGTGCCCCATCATTGGTGTCAGTGGGAGGAATAGTGCCCCCTCATTGGTGTCAGTGGGAGGAATAGTGCCCCATCATTGGTATCAGTGGGAGGAATAGTGCCCCCCTTATTGGTGTCAGTGGGAGGAATAGTGCCTCATCATTGGTATCAGTGGGAGGAATACTGCCCCATCATTGGTTTTAGTGGGAGGAATAGTGCCCCCTCATTGGTGTCAGTGGGAGGAATAGTGCCCCATCATTGGTGTCAGTGGGAGAAATAGTACCCCATCATTGGTGTCAGTGGGAGGAATACTGCCCCATCATTGGTGTCAGTGGGAGGAATAGTACCCCATCATTGGTGTCAGTGGGAGGAATAGTGCCCCATCATTGGTGTCAGTGGGAGGAATAGTGCCCCATCATTGGTGTCAGTGGGAGGAATAGTGCCCCATCATTGGTGTCAGTGGGAGGAATAGTGCCCCATCATTGGTGTCAGTGGGAGGAATAGTGCCCCATCATTGGTGTCAGTGGGAGGAATAGTGCCCCATCATTGGTATCAGTGGGAGGAATAGTGCCCCATCATTGGTGTCAGTGGGAGGAATAGTGCCCCATCATTGGTATCAGTGGGAGGAATAGTGCCCCATCATTGGTGTCAGTGGGAGGAATAGTGCCCCATCATTGGTGTCAGTGGGAGGAATAGTGTCCCATCATTGGTGTCAGTGGGAGGAATAGTGCCCCATCATTGGTGTCAGTGGGAGGAATAGTGCCCCATCATTGGTGTCAGTGGGAGGAATAGTGCCCCATCATTGGTATCAGTGGGGGGAATAGTGCCGCATCATTGCTGTCAGTGGGAGGAATAGTGCCCCATCATTGGTGTCAGTGGAAGGAATAGTGCCCCCATCATTGGTGTCAATGGAAGGAATAGTGCCCCATCATTGGTATCAGTGGAAGCAATCATGCCCCCATAATCGGTGTCAATGGAAGGTTTAGTGTCCCATCATTGGTGTCAGTAGAAGGAATAGAGTGGCAGGAACTATGCGCCACTGTTGCGGACAGTGGGTGGAGTCATGTCCTAAGGGCCAGATAAAAACAAGCAAAGGGCCGCAGTTTGGAGACCACTGGACTAGACAATAAAGAGAACCAGACTGAATTCCAGGTCAGGGCCAAGGATCCTATTGAGGGATGGAGGATTCCTTCCAGCACTGCCCATGGAGTGCGGCTGGTTCTATGTCAGAGATCCCTCTTCATCATTTCACACAGGAAATTTGCTGTCCTGGAATGAGCACCGCTGCTTTTACTCTGATTGGGCATTAACCACCACAGAATGGTGGCCTAGACAGCGCCAGGTAAGAGCCGTCCAGACAAGTTCCCTTTAAGCTGGATCTGTACAAAGAAATCCAATTGTTAGGAAACAAAGCGGCCGCAGCTTTTCTTTTTTTAACCCAAATCATTCCCCTTTTCATGTGCTGCGATCTGTGCCGTCGTCCTTTGTGCTCTCACTGATGCCGATACAATAGGCTGAACTTCCAGTCAGGACAAGAGAATTTTTTTGCCATTGATGGTGGCAATGTCTCTTTTGTCGGCCTAAACTCTTGTTTTATACCCCAAGTATATGATGGCCGCCATCTTGTGCCTCCATTATTTTGCAGTTAACTTTGCCTATCTGCTAAGTTTCAAAAGTGATGTTTGAAATGGTTATTGCTTCTTGTCAGGGCTGCTGATGGGGGGGGGTCACTAGTCCTCCTGTAGGTGGCCCGGGTACACAGGGGGGCCCCAAGAGCAGGGGAAATCGGTGTGGTCGGAGCTGAGGGGCAATTACTGAAGGATGCCCTGTGCAGCTCTCTGCAGCAGCTGAATGCCTGTTTCTCTCCCTCTTGCCGACTTTCAGCTGCTGCAGAGAGAGACACAGGGCATTGTTTCTGCAATCTCCTGCAGTGTCTGACCATCTCCTGTACTACGTCTGCAGTCACTGACCATCTCCTTTCGTGTGTCTGCAGTCTGACCATCTCCTGTAGTGTCTGCAGTCTCTGACCATCTCCTGTAGTGTCTGCAGCCTCTGACCGTCTCTTGTAGTGTGTCTGCAGTCTCTGACCATCTCCTGTACTATGTCTGCAGTCTCTGGCCATCTCCTGTACTATGTCTGCAGTCTCTGACCATCTATTGTGTCATTCCAATAGTCTTTGATTCTGCCCTGTTGTGAATATTCACAGCATTCTATGTGTGGCCCTTTGGTCATGTCAGGGGCTTTACTTGAGGCCCCCCATATCAAGAAAGTAGGTCACCACTGCATTAGACTTTGAGAAAAAGTAAATACAAGGCAATATGGCGTAAAGAAGCCCTCTCCCATTTTGATTGGTGCTTGTTGATAGTAGACCGCTATTTGCTGTACTTCCAACTCAGATGGCATGCATAGACTTCCTAAAGACAAAAGATGTCTTCTGCCTCGTAATAATGGCCATAACTGGGTGTCTTCTGCCTCATATGATTGGCCATAACTGGGTGTCTTCTGCCTCATAATAATGGCCATAACTAAGCATCTTCTGCCTTATATTAATGGTCATAACTGGGTGTCTTCTGTCTCGTATTAATGGCCATAACTTGGCGTCTTCTGCCTCATATTAACGGCCATAACTGGGTGTCTTCTGCCTCGTATTAACGGCCATAACTGGGTGTCTTCTGTCTCGTATTAATGGCCATAACTGGGTGTCTTCTTCCTCGTATTAATGGCCATAACTTGGTGTCTTCTGCCTCGTATTAATTGCCATAACTTGGTGTCTTCTGCCTCGTATTAATGGTGATAACTGGGTGTCTTCTGCCTCGTATTAATGGCCATAACTGGGTGTCTTCTGCCTCGTATTAATGGCCATAACTTGGTGTCTTCTGCCTTGTATTAATGGTGATAACTGGGTGTCTTCTGCCTCGTATTAACGGCCATAACTGGGTGTCTTCTACCTCGTATTAATGGCCATAACTGGGTGTCTTCTGTCTCGTATTAATGGCCATAACTTGGCGTCTTCTGCCTCATATTAACGGCCATAACTGGGTGTCTTCTGCCTCGTATTTTTAATAGCCATAACTAGATGTCTTTTGCCTCATATTATCTGCCCCTTTGAGCAGAGGGGCAAAGCAGGCCATTGCACAAGGTGAGCTGACCCTCCATCTACCGTAGCTAGCCTTGGTATTTGCATGAATGAAGAAGCCGCTCTCGGGAGAGGATAAAAGGAGTTATTGTCCCTTAACTCTGCCTGTGCTGAAACAGATGGGAAGCGCCGGGCCCTCGCTGCTTGGGATTAAGACCTGTTCAGGAGTCCTCATGGCTGATTTGAGGTTAATACAAGTGGAAAGAAGCTCTGGGTTTTTTTCAGGAGGTGTCCCGGGTGAGGAGCAGATGGTGAAGACAAGCGTCCCTCTAGCTTACTCAGCTGCTCAGGGAAGCTTGGAGGCCACCTCCGGCATAAAACATTTCCACAAACATCTTGTAGATTTCAAACCAAAGATCTAGTCTGTTTTCTGAACCGTTTCCCTCTATGTAGGACCTATTGTGCTTTGTTTCTCCCATACACAGCAATAGACCCGTCTCCGGCTTCGCACAATTAGCTTATATCCTCGTCCTTCATCTCCCAAACCTCTCATGTTGAATTCCGAGCCTCGTGTGGAGCGATGGAGGTTCTATATGGAGGTTTGGGGTGAATGGAGCCCCAGGAGACGTCACCTTTGGCCTGTCACTTCCTTGGCTTGTCACCATTGCTCATCAACAACGTGACATCCACTAATTTAATGAGTGTCAATAAATGTTGCTGCAAATAAGGACTGCATAGAACAGATAGACATCTCCATACCAACCCCCCCCCCTCAACCCACAGCCGCTCATAACCATCACACAGAGGAGTTCTGTCTAAACTTGCCCGAAGGAGAGAAGGCAAATTATGGCCTTTCAAGGCCTCAGCGCCTCACAGGAGTCTCGGCTCATAAGCTTCCATTGATTAGTCAGCCGTTACAGATAGAAGAATTTGAACGAGTCCCCTGCTGACATGTAACTGATTATTGGGGTGTGACATTCCACCCTCGGGGGCCGAATTGCAGCAGAGGTTTGGATTGGTCGGCTAAAAATCTATTACACAGTGGTCACATGTCTGTGCGACTGCTAAGAATTTGGTGATAAAGAGAATGGAAATTTTCCCCCTAGTACTCAATAAAAATGATGCCACTCGTTCCTCTGCAAAGTGCTTTTGATCTAGAAAACGGCAATCCACGTTCATTGGTGGAGCCTCCAGAGCTCCCATTTCACTGACCTTACTGTCCTAAGATGATTTCGGGTTGGTTCTTATCGGGTCTGGTGCTGTACTCGGGGATAGTGAATAAGCCTTTGGTTTTTTTTTTTTTTCAGAGATCAGTTTAAAGATTTTTCCACGCAATCTAATAAGGTTACAGCTGCCAGGTTGACAAATAGCTCAGGCCTTACACAGCCTCCTGATCAGCAGATTCTGGGCTGATCCAACCGATTAAAGTCAACCAGGAACTGATGACATCAGAAGGGTCCGGAGTATAAAATTCAATATAAAGACTGGCACAGATGGTGGCAAGAGCTTACAGTCTATTACATTATAAAGGAGGATACAGGAGGTGGAAGAGCTAACAATCTATTGGGGTATACGGGAAGAGACAGAAGGTAGAAGAGCTTACAATTTTATATGGTATAAGGAGGATACAGAAGGTGGAAGAACTTAAAATATATTAGGGTATAAGGGAGGATACAGAAGGTAGCAGAGCTTACAATCTATTAGGGTATAAGGGAGGATACAGAGGGTAGAAGAGCTTACAATCTATTAGGGTATAAGGAAGGATACAGAATCATAGAAGAGCTTACAATCTATTAGGGTATAAGGAAGGATACAGAAGGTAGAAGAGCTTACAATCTATTAGGGTATAAGGGAGGATACAGAAGGTGCAAGAGCTTACAATCTATTAGGGTATAAGGAGGATACAGAAGGCAGAAGAGCTTACAATATATTAGTATGTAAGGGAGGATACAGAAGGTAGAAGAGCTTACAATCTATTAGGGTATAAGGGAGGATTCATAATGTAGAAGAGCTTGCAATCTATTAAGGTATAAGAGAGGATACAGAAGGTAGAAAGCCTACAATCAGGGATACAATCAGAGGATACAGAAGGTATAAAAGCTTACAATCTATTAGGGTCTATGGGAGAATACAGGAGGTAGAAGAGCTTACAATCAGGTTATAAGGGCGAATACAGACGGTCAAAGAGCTTACAATCTGTTAGGGTATAAGGGAGGATTCAGAATGTAGAAGAGCTTGCAATCTATCAGGGTATAAGAGTATACAGAAAGTAGAAAAGACTACAATTTTATTAGGGAGGATATAGAAGGTCGAAGAGCTTACTATCTATTAGGGAGGATACAGAAGGTAGAAGAGCTTACAATCTATTAGGGTATAAGGGAGGATACAGAAGGTAGAAGAGCTTACAATCTATTAGGGAGGATACAGAAGGTAGAAGAGCTTACAATCTATTAGGGTATAAGGGAGGATACAGAAGGTAGAAGAGCTTACAATCTATTAGGGTATAAGGGAGAATACAGAAGATAGAGCTTACAGTCTAATGAGGAATCAGAGTGGGTACAGAAGTGTAGAAGAGCTTACAATTATATTTCATTCAGATATAGGTCAGATCTCAGTAGTATAATAGAGCCTGGCCTGTGTGGTTTTTGCTTGGTGTGGATCTGAAGTCAGATTATCCTGAGAAATGAATACACTGAATATTGGGCAGGTTATGTTTTGTATGATGAGGATTCTTTCTGTAAAATGATGGGGGGTGTGTATTTGGTGGGATTCTGATTGGCACAGGATGATGGGAGTATTACTTCTCCCAGGCCGGTGTTAATCTCGTTTCCTGTTTCCACATTGACCTCTCCCGGCCAGCTGAATAATTTCCTGTTTGATCATTATCCGCCTCCCGTTATGATCCATTTCCCCCAACCCATAAACGTCCATTTCCATCCACATCCCCTCTGTGCTATTCTCTTCCAATTATCCATCTTCTGACTTGTCCAAATTATTGACCATTTGCCATATGTCACGAGGGGGGTGGGGTGGGGGGCGGTACAACACAGGGATCGCTCAGGGGCACACACGGTGGTTGTGTCTGTCACCTCTCAGCCCTGCTGTGTGACAGTGCGAGACCTGACATTGCATCGGCCCCGGGCTGCTCCTTTTCGGGACAGGAAGGGGTGAATTTTGCTCTCCACACAGGGAGATTATTGGAAGAAAAACCTCTCCATTCCTGACATGCCTCTCCAGAAGTTCAGAATCTAATATGTTTTCCTACTGCTTGTTTAAACACAGTTAATTAGGCGGTGACCGCCATGTGAACCGCGCCGTGTATATCTAATCAGTATGGCAGCCAGTGTGCGGCATGGCTGCAGGAATAAACAGGCCTTGGTGATGAGGTAGCAGTCCTCCTACCTCCCTGACCTGTGCACTCAGACTATTGCCCTGTGAGGATTTAATTTCCTTGCCACTTAAAAGGGACATATAGCTACTATCTGACAACGGAGTAAGAGCGGTGCAACATGGGAGGATTTTAATGTGTCCTTTATTTGCATTTTCATTAATAAGTAACAGAAAAAAACGATCTATCGTATTTTTGAGGCCCTAAAATTGCTTAGTTTGGGGAATATCACACAGCGGTCAGACCTATGTAATGCATAGAACTGCTTGTAGATTCCACTAGTCAGGAGTTGGCTTCCCCTGCAGTGAGTGCCCTTTTAAATGTAGGTGGGTGGTGGTGTGTGCCCCCTAAATGCTGGTGATCAGTGATGACCCCCCCATAACTTTTCTGGTCATTGGTGCCTTATGCCCTAACATTGGTGGTCAGTGTGCCTCTTTATAGTCTTATAGTCCATATGCCCACTGTGTACCTGCTTAATGGTGGTCAGGTGCCCCCCCCCCCCTATTAAGTTGGTGGTCAGTGGTGACGGCCCCATAACTTTTCTGGTCATTGGTGTCTCATGCCCTAACATTGGGGGTCAATGTGCCCCTTTATAGTCCATATGCCCACTGTGTACCTGCTTAATGGTGGGGGGGGGGGGGCACTCTGATCGACGCACTTTGTTGGTGTCATCTGTATCTCACCTCTATCCCAATATACAAATAGAGTAAAGCAAACATGGCCCCGGGACTTTAAATGAGGTGAGCACGTGGGGACGGTGATAAACGATGAATAGAAAAAATATCAATTTATTATAGTAAAAAATGTGTAACGTATCAAAAGCCCATGGGAGTGCCATAAAAATGAATATAGTTGCAGTCAAAATACTGATAAACACAAGTTACAGACTTGTACGCATGGCATTATCACCGACCCCACGTGCTCACCTCATTTAAAGTCCCGGGGCCATTTTTGCTTTTCCCCCTTTGTTGGTGGTCATTGGTGTTTTCTGCAATAACATTAGGGGTTATTAGGCTCCTTTAAGGTCCAAATGCCAACTGTGTACCTTCTTAAAGGTAGTCAGAGTGACCCTTCTTTCATTAGTGGCCAGTGGTGTTTTCTGCCATAACTTAGGGGTCAGTAAGGTCCTTTAAGGTCCATATGCCCACTATGTACCTTAATGGTAGTCAGAGTGACCCTCCTTTCGCTCGTGGCCAGTGGTGTTTTCTGCTATAAAATTGGGGGTCAGTAGGCTCCCTTAAGGCCCATATGCCCACTGTGTATCTGCTTAGTGGTGGAGTGCCCACCCTTTTGTTAGTGGCCAGTTGTGTTTTCTGCCATAACTTAGGGGTTAGTAGGCTCCTTTAAGGCCCATTTGCCCACTATGTACCTGCTTAGTGGTGGTCAGAGTATCCCCCCCCCCCCCCCCGGGTTAGTGGCCAGTGGTGTTTTTCTGCTATACAATTGGGGGTCAGTAGGCTCCTTTTAAGGTCCATATGCCTTCTGTGTACCTGCTTAGAGGGGGTCAGAGTGCCCCCCCCCCCTTTTCATTGGTGGTCATTGGTGTTTTCTGTCATAACATTAGTGGCTAATAGGCTTCTTTAAGGTCCATATGCCAACTGTGTACCTGCTTAGTGGTTGTCAGAGTTGCCCCCCCTCTTGTTAGTGGCCAGTGGTGTTTTCTGCTATAACATTGGGGTCAGTAGGCTTCTTCAGGGCTCATATGCCCACTGTGTACCTGCTTAGTGGTGGTCAGAGTCCCCCCCCCCTCTTTTGTTGGTGGCCAGTGGTGTTGGAGGCAGGCCAGTGTGCCCCCTATAAGACCCATATGTCTCCAGTGTACCCCCACTCGCTGCATAAAGGTGGTCAGAGTGCCCCTCGCTTTCATTGGTTGCTAGTGGGAGGAGATTTTGGAGAATGGCTGATAGAGGAGGAAGAAAGATGATTGGGACGATTGGCCACAGAGGAGAAGGGGCCGGCTGTCAGAGGTAAACAAAAGCTGTTTCTACATTTGTGATCACTGTGTTTAGCCTTTACAGTGATCACAAGCCACAAAGCCACGGGGATGGGCTCTGTGCATGTTGTCTGATGATGACCCAATCACACACATTTAACGGGAGCACTGGCTGCCTGTTTCTAATATCTGCAGCCTAAAGGGTGAACTTCCATGTCTTTTAGGACCCTACCAATTCCCATTCCTCTTTTCTGCCAGCCAGTACTAAGCTCCTATTCACACCTTTTGGTGTGCAGTGTTGGGGTAATGCATGTGCGCTAAGACAGCCTAATTAAATGGACTTGGTGGCGATGGGCCACATTTTTGGCAGTGAGTCGTCATGTATTGTGGTGCGCTGCAATTTGTGAGTGCCGGAGCAGTTTTGCCCTTGTGAATTGGGGTGCCATGCAATTTGGATGGCACTGCAGTGTGCTAATGCAAGTAACATGCCTTGCGACAACGCACGCTTTAACGTGCGCATTGCCACACCACCCTAATGGAAGGATCTGCTGTGGCTGCAGTGAGAAGCCTACTCTGCTGCCAAGTGACAGTTGGTCTGCCCTTTGCTGTGGGCAGCCGCTCCTTCAATTCAGAGCTGAAGATTACTGGGTGCCAATGGGTTAACAGCAGCCCCAGCATCTGGGGGAAGTTTCCTCCGGTTGGGGTCTGCGGAGGAAAGATTGTGGCATTGCAGGATTAGAGGTGCCTCTAGGCAGCGTCTAATTTTATCCCTTTGTAAAGTCCTCCATCACCGCCACAGCTGGTTTACATACCCTGCTATTCAAAAAAAAAAAGAAACCCTTAAACGTGCTGTAAGACTCCAGGCGCCGTGCGTGCATTACCGGCCTTCTTTCAGGGGCTTCATCCCAGCGCTGGACTTTCCCCCATCTCAGGAATGCTGTATATAATTACCTTCCTACCCAGTGCTGGACATTTTACATCGCCCAGTATGATCATATCGGGGCCGGTAGAGCAGCATTTTCCTTCCCTGCACTTCCCTGTAATTTTCAGTTTTCACCAACTTTAGAAACTTTCAAATGGTGAACAAAAAGAAATAAAGATGACCAGAAAAAAATCACAAATGATTCCCTTCTCTCCAGCTTTCCTAAGAATGGATTCTACCTCGCTAAGCGTTGCGTTGTTGTCAAAGTGTCATCCCGATGTGGACCCTTTAACTAAAGTTTATGGAATACCCCACAGAAGATGGTAGGCATACCTGAAGGATTTAGGTTGACAGAAGGTCCTTGGGGCAATGGAGCACAGCGAAGAGAAGCTGGTAGATGGAAATGTGGTATGGGGCTCTTGCTGAATCTCTGTCACACCACGGTGATGGTCCCACAAGAAAGCAATTGATGCAGTGTGCCCCAAGGTGCATAGTCTAAGGGCCAGCTGGCATTCACCAGGGACCCCTCATGGGAGTGTGGACTCCAGGCACCACTAACCATGGAAAACGCTGATCAGGATCACACCAGGTAGTGATGGACAGAACAGATGGCTAGACTGCAGACTAGGACAACCAGGATAGCAGCCAGAGGTCAGGGCAGGTAGTGGGCATGGATAGTCTGGATACAAGCCAAGGATTGGGGCAGGTGGTGAACACTGATAACCAGGATACTAGCAAGAGGTCAGAACAGGCAGTGGAAAGGAATAGTCAGGTTGCAAGCTAAAGGTCAAGACAGGCAGTGGACATGGATAACTAAAATATTAGCCAGAGGTCAGGGCAGGCAGTGGAAAGGGATAGTCGGGATACAAGCCAAAGGTCAGGCAAGCAACAGACTCAGATAAACAGGATATTTGCCAAAGATCAGGGATAGTCAGCATTCAAGCTAAAGGTCGAGGCAGCCAGTGGACACAGTTAACCAAAATATTAGCCATAGGTCAGGGCAGGCAGTGGACAGGAATAGTCAGGATACAATTTAAGAGTCATGGCTGGAAAGAATCCTGGTTATCCCTGTTCACTGCCTGCCCTGTGCTCTGGCAAGAATCCTGGTTATCCCTGTTCACTGCCTGCCCTGACCTCTGTCAAGAATCCTGGTTATCCCTGTTCACTGCCTGCCCTGTCCTCTGGCAAGAATCCTGGTTATCCCTGTTCACTGCCTGCCCTGTCCTCTGGCAAGAATCCTGGTTATCCCTGTTCACTGCCTGCCATTTCCTCTGGCAAGAATCCTGGTTATCCCTGTTCACTGCCTACCCTGTCCTCTGGCAAGAATCCTGGTTATCCCTGTTCACTGCCTGAGGTCAGGATGCAAGCTAAAGGTCAAGGCAGGGAGTGAACAGGGATAACCAAGATACTAGCCAGAGGTCAGGGCAGGCAGTGGAAAGGGATAGTCCGGATAAAAGCCTAAAGGTAAGGCAAGCAACAGACATGGATAACCAGGATACTAGCCAGAGGTCAGGGCAGGAAGAGATCAGGGATAGTCGGGATGCAAACTAAAGGTCAAGGCAGGCAGTGAACACAAATAACTAAGATAATAGCTAGAGGTCAGTGCAGGCAGTGGACAAGGATAGTCAGAATACAAGCCAAGGGTCATGGCAGGCAGTGAACGTGGATAATAGGGATTCTAGCCAGAGGTCAGGGAAGGTGGAAACGGATAATCGAGATACAAGCTTTAGGTCAGGGCAGGCAGTGGACACAGATAACCAAGATACTAGCCAGAGATCAGGGCAGACAGTGGAAAAGGATTGTCAGGATAAAAGACAAAGGTCAGGCAAACAGCAGACACAGATAACCTGGATAGTTGCCAGAGGTCAGGGCAGGCAGAGATCAGGGATAGCCAGGATACAAAGTAATGATTGGTACACCAGGGTCACTAGCATAGAAGTTGGATACAGCAGGAATTCTCAACAGGGACCAGCAGCTATAATAATGATAATCTAATTATATTACTTCACACCTATAACTTACCCTAGTTTAGCATCAAGGGAAATAAATGTTTTGGTTCCCTTCGCAACTACTTATCTCTATAAAACGGGATTCTCTGCAATGCTGAACCTGATATCAAAGAAATGGATTCGATGTGTCAATTGCAATGTGAAGAACTTTGTCAGCAACTGGACCCCCAGTCAGTTTTTTTGGAAAAAAAAATCCCCTTAGTTGCAGCAAATGTTTGAATTTCATATAAACAAAGAAGATGAATAAAGTAGAAGCAGGAAGATTCTTGCACTGCTGGCCCTCAGGTACAGCTTTCTCTCCAGCAAGGAGAACAGTAATGAACACAGTGGTGACATCACCAAATTTCGGGATTGGTTACTAACCCTGGTGGGCACACATGGTACTTTCTTTTCAGAAAACATTGCTAAGTAATAACAATTAGCATTACATTCTCATCTCATCAGCCCTTTGTTATCCACATTAATCGAAGTATATGTAATATATAACTGAGCTTTGACTGTGATGTGATAATGTATGATGTAAACAAGGTTGGTTCTACAGTACGACTCACATTCTCTCCTTTTTGCCTCCAGGTTTTCACCTAAGCGGCACGGTGACGGAGCCGGCGACACAGTCTGAGCCAGAAGCCACCTACAAAGTAGCCATCAGCTTCGACCGCTGCAAGATCACCTCAGTGACCTGTGGTTGCGGCAACAGAGACATTTTCTACTGCGCTCACGTAGTGGCGCTGTCGCTCTACCGGATCCGCAAGCCAGACCAGGTCAAACTGCGTCTTCCCATCTCAGAGACCCTCTTCCAAATGAACAGAGACCAGCTGCAGAAGTTTGTCCAGTACCTGATCACGGCGCACCATACGGAAGTGCTTCCCACCGCTCAGAAACTGGCTGACGAGATCTTGTCCTCCAATTCCGAAATCAACCAACTGCACGGTAAGTAGCAAACCGCCGGCTCTGCTCACCTGCAAACGCAATTATCCACTAGACCTCCAAAAGATTCACCCCTCTTAAAACCAGACCATTTTTTGCTATTCCGCATTGCGCTACTTCAACTGGTTATTGTGCAGTCATGCAACGCTGTACTCAAATTAAATTTATATCTTTTTTTTTCGCACAAATAGTTTTCTTTTGGTGGTATTTAATCACCACTGGGTTTTTATATATATTAAAAAATAAAAAATAAATGAACATTTTGAAAAAAAATGTATAAATATGTTTTACTTTCTGCTTTAAAACATCCAATAAAAAAAAATCAAATTTCTTTATAAATTTAGGCCAAAATGTATTTTGCTACATTTTAAAAATGTTATAGCGTCTATAATCTATGGTATATGTACTGGAAATTTCTATTTTTTTTTTTTTTTTTTCTTACTACTATTGACGGCAATCAGCGACCTATAATGAGACTGCGATAGTGCAGCGGAAAATCTGTCACTGACTCTGGGGGGCTAACTGCCACTGACTTCTATAATGACACTAATACAGTGATCAGTGCCAATACTATACACTGTCACTGTACTAATGACACTGGCTGGGAAGGGGTAAACATTTGTGGGCAATTAGGGGGTTAAATATGAGTCTAACTATGTGTATTGTGTGTAGCTTTTACTAAGATATCTCTTAGTCTCTCAGCCCTGCTTTGCAGGGGTGAGAAATTGACAGATTGCTCCCTCTGTACAGAGCTCTGTGTTGATTGTCAACACAGAGCTTTCCCGGGGTCAAGTCCAGAAGCGGGTAGTCATTCATTCCGGGGGCGAGTCCAAAAGCGGGTAGTCATCCATGCCGGGGTCGAGTCCAGAAGCGGGTAGTCATCCATGCCAGGGTCGAGTCCAAAAGCGGGTAGTCATCCATGCCAGGGTTGAGTCCAGAAGGGGGTAGTCTGCCAATGCCGGGTCCTCTGCCGATCCAGGGTCGAGAGCCAGGAGAGTCGCCAGCCAAGCCAGGTCATACACGGAGGAACACGGAGAACAGAAGACTGCTAGCAGAGATGCACCTTGGAGCACAAACGCAAGGGCAAGGGCTGCAACTTATCAGGTAATAGATATAGTCGGGTGTGCAGCATCATCACTGTGTGACACCCAGGCAGCAGGAAAGTGATGATGCAATCAGGGTTTATAAGAGGCAGCAGTTTGCACATGTCCAAGGTGGCTGCCAACAGGAGGGCAAGGTAAGACCTTGACAGTCCATTTTACTTTATCTGTACCGAGGTAGGGGCGTTGAGTTAGAGAGCTGGAGGACATGTCAATGGAACTACAAGTCCGTCTTCTGTGGGGGAGATGGGGACTTGTAGCTCATTCACTCACAGATCTGTGAATATGTGACATGGCCGTGTGGGTGGAGCCCAAAATTCAAAAAGAGACAGCTGCTGTGGAGGAAAAGAACCCGGGGGTTTCACTGGTATAAGCAACCATTTTACTGAATAAAACTGTTTAATTCAGGGTGTATTGTTTTGATTAGCTGTGATTGGCCACAGTTAATCACATGGTACAGATGGGCTGTGATTGTCCCTGTCTGTACCATGTGATCACTGTGACCGATCACAGCTAGCAACACAATTGTACACAATGGATGACATGAAAGGAAGCCATCCATTGTGTACAACTGTCATGTGATCTTCTGTGATTGGCCACAGCTTATCACATGGTACAGATGGGCTGTGATTGTCCCTGTTTGTACCATGTGATCACTGTGACGGATCACAGCTAGCAACACAATTGTACACAATGGATGACATGAAAGGAAGCCATCAATCGTTTACAATTGTCATGTGATCTGCGGTGACTTGTCACATGGTACTGGCAATGGGCCGATAGATACACTGATCAGTTATCAGCTGTATCCGCAGGCGCACGCAAGGTACATTTCGGGAGGATGTCATATGGCATCCACCCGGATCTGCAAAGTGGTTCAAACTGGTTAATTGAAACTTCCCATTCATGTACAGTTCTTGTCTTTTTGAATTACATATGAGAGTCTAAGCTGCTTCTGTCTGCTTCCAGGGGCCCCCGATCCCACTGCCGGGGCCAGTATCAATGATGAAAACTGCTGGCACTTGGATGAAGAGCAAGTCAGGGAACAGGTGAAGCTCTTCCTGTCTCAGGGTGGATACTACAGCTCGGGAAAACAACTCAACTCCATGTTTGCTAAGGTAAAGTTTTACTGCTTGGAAAATTCTAAGGGGGACCATCGATTTCGGAAGGTGCTGTATACCAGGGCTTTTATGCCAGGGCTTGTATACCAGGGCTTTTATACCAGGGCTTGTATACCAGTGCTTGTATACCAGGGCTTTTTTACCAGGGCTTGAAAAATTAGCTTTGAATCTAGGAGCCAGTTTTTTTTTTTTTTAAACTAGCAAATCTTACGGGTGGAACATGTTACTTGTACCCTAAGGTGAACTTCTCCTCTAACCCTTTTGCTGCCTAAGCTGTTTTTGCTTTTTTTTTTTTTTTTGCACACATGTTTAAAAATGTTATTTTAGGCCTGAAGATTACATAAAACCCTGAAAACATTAAATATTTTCAGAGCAGACATCCTAGAGCAGTGTTCTCCAACCCCCGGGCCGCGGACCGGTACCGGTCCGTGGATCAAATGGTACTGGGCCGCGGGTCCTCCCGCTTCCTGATTGGCCAAAAGGCAAACCCCACGCCATTGGCCGAGGAGGAGGCGCCGCGGGAGGACTGAGGAGACGCGGGGAAGCCGGGGACTGAACTGAAGAGAAGTGAGGTAAGTGCACAGACGGGTCTCGCGGGGGGAACACTGGCACTCTGCTTCGAAAGGTGGCACGCTGGCATCTCTACATTGAAATGGGGCAATGCTGTGGCACTCTGCATTTATTGGGGGCAATGTTGTGGCACTCTGCATTTATTGGGGGCAATGCTGTGGCACTCTGCATTTATTGGGGGCATTGCTGTGGCACTCTGCATTGATTGGGGGCAATGCTGTGGCACTCTGCATTGATTGGGGGCAATGCTGTGGCACTCTGCATTTATTGGGGGCATTGCTGTGGCACTCTGCATTTATTGGGGGCAATGCTGTGGCACTCTGCATTTATTGGGGGCAATGCTGTGGCACTCTGCATTGATTGGGGGCATTGCTGTGGCACTCTGCATTTATTGGGGGCAATGCTGTGGCACTCTGCATTTATTGGGGGCAATGCTGTGGCACTCTGCATTGATTGGGGGCAATGCTGTGGCACTCTGCATTTATTGGGGGCAATGCTGTGGCACTCATTTATTGGGGGCATTGCTGTGGCACTCTGCATTTATTGGGGGCAATGCTGTGGCACTCTGCGTTGATTGGGGGCAATGCTGTGGCACTCTGCATTTATTGGGGGCAATGCTGTGGCACTCTGCATTGATTGGGGGCATGCTGGTCACTCTGCATTGACGTCCCCCCCTGGTGCTAAAACTAATTCTCCCATTCGGGCATGTGCAGGGATACATAATGTGTATCGCAATCAACGGTTTCAGGCGTAGGCACCCCGACTTGCGCATGAAGGTGTGTATATATGGGAGTGGGGAAAGAGGTTCCAATTTTTTTGGGGGTGGAGATTTTATGTACTTGGGTGTAACTTTAAATTTTTTACAATTAAAACATTTTTTTTTTTTACTTAGTAATATAATCAGAAGGTTTTTTTTTTTATTTTCATGCATTCTATGAAGGGGGTGGGGTTTATGTAATTTTCAGGCCTAAAATTAATTTTTAAGCATGTATGCAAAAACACTGGCAGCAAAAGGGTTAAAGCCGATGTAAACCCAAAAACTCTAATCACATATTGGTGTTTTACTACAATAAAATAATGCCTGGAGATCCTGCCATAAATGTTCCTGTTCAGCCACTTCCAGTTATAGGGTGACAACACTTTGTCGCTGTGTTCCTGCGTTGTCGCAGTGGCCGTTTCAGCACATGTTAAGCATGGATGATCCACTGTTGTCACCGTTAGAATGCTTGTCCTGAGAAATGCTATACAGCTATTGCTGGAGTGCATGTAGACAAGAAGTGGCTGCAAAGAGGGCGCAGGAGATCCACAGCACAGAGGTAAGGAGGAGAAAAGGTTAAAACAAAAATGTAAAATGTTTATGGCACGCAGTACAGAGGGCAAACTAAATGTGCAGTTAGGGGTTACATCTGCATAAAGGGGAATGCCAGGTAATTCATTTTTTTTAGGGTAGTGTCAGGGAAGGTCAGCTCTTTGTTGTGGTCGGTGTCCCTGTTTCCTGTCCTGGGGACCACACAGGAAGTGAGGGGGGAAGGGTGAATCTCTGGTGTTCCGATGCAGCTGCAGTGTTAATGATGGCGTCTATTCTCCCAGGTGCGAGAGATGCTCCGGATGAGAGATTCCAATGGAGCCCGAATGCTGACGCTGATAACGGAGCAATTCATGGCCGACCCCCGGCTGGCGCTGTGGAGGCAGCAGGGAAGCGGAATGACGGATAAGTGCCGGCAGCTTTGGGATGAGCTGGGTAAGTGTCCTTGGAGGGTTTTCTAGGGATTAGGAAGAATCTGCAATCAATGTTCCCATCTAGATAACACGTAACATACATCAACCATATTATATCCGATCAGTTTAATCCAATTAAAACTCTCTCTCCCTTAAAGCATCTGAGTATTAACGCTGAATTCCAGACATGGATATTTTTATATTACATTGGTCCAGTTTGGACCGACTATGTATATTCCATACCTGGCCAATGCCCCTGGAAGCTGGAAATCACCTTAATAGACACGCCTACTACAACCATACCACACCCCTACTACAACCATACCACACCCCTACTGCACCTTTACCACGCCCCTACTACAACCATACCACACCCCTACTACAACCATACCACACCCCTACTACAACCATACCACACCCCTACTGCACCTTTACCACGCCCCTACTACACCCATACCACACCACTACTACACCTCTACCACACCCCCACTACACCTCTACCACAACCTTAACTACATCCATACTACAGATCTACTACACCCATACCACACCCCTACTACAACCATACCACACCCCTACTACACCCATACCACACCCCTACTACACCCATACCACACCCCTACTACACCCATACCACACCCCTACTACACCCATAACACGCCTCTACTACAACCATACCACACCCCTACTACAACCATACCACACCCCTACTACACCCATACCACACCCCTACTACAACCATACCACACCCCTACTACAACCATACCACACCCCTACTACACCCATACCACACCCCTACTACACCCATACCACACCCCCTACTACAACCATACCACACCTCTACCACACTTCCATTACACCTCTACCACAACCTTACTACATCCATACTACACATCTACCACACCCCTACTACACCTTTACCACGCCCCTACTACACCCATACCACACCTCTACTACACCCCCACTACACCTCTACCACACCCCCACTACACCTCTACCACAACCTTACTACATCCATACTACATATCCACTACACCCATACCACGCCCCTACTACACCCATACCACACCCCTACTACACCCATACCACACCCCTACTACAACCATACCACACCCCTACTACAACCATACCACACCTCTACCACAACCTTACTACATCCATACTACACCCATACCACGACCCTACTACACCCGTACCACGACCCTACTACACCCGTACCACGACCCTACTACACCCGTACCACGACCCTACTACACCCGTACCACGACACTACTACACCCGTACCACGCCCCTACTACACCCGTACCACGCCCCTACTACACCCCTACCACACTTCTACTACACCCCCACTACAGCTCTACCACAACCATACTACACATCTACCACACCTTTACCACGACCCCTACTACACCCATACCACGCCCCTACTACACCCAAACCACACCTCCACTACAGCCAAGCCTACTACCCCTCTACCACAAGCCTACTACCCCTCTACCACAAGCCTACTACACCCATACCACGCCCCTAATACACCCATACCACGCCTCTACTATACCCCTACCACACCCATAGTACACCTCTACTACATCCCTACTACAATGATCTCCAGTAGCTTTCGGATCCTGTGCCGAGCGGCTGCCCTGCTGTATTGTGAATACAGGTTGTCGGCCACACAGGTTGTCGTGCTGAAGTATTGCGACTTCAAAGCCGCACTGGTGTGAACTAGGGATTAGCCTTTTGCAAATCAACCCCGCTGTGTATTGGGAGTGCCACTCGCCCACAAAGCAATCCTCCTAGCACAGAGGAAGTACACCCGACACATTTCGGGAGGTTTGAGCTCTCCCTTCATCGGGGGCTGACAAAGTAAAGGAATGCTTATTACACCAAACTACAAAATCCTTTTACAGCGTTTGGTGGACTTTAATGATAAAACAGCATTAAAATCTGGAACCAAATCCTGCGGTGTATGACTGTTCACTCGAGGCGCTCCTCGCTGCACACACACAGCTGCCCGGATGATTTCCCTTTAAAGGGATCGGTCACAAAGCCCTGCGTGGGAAGACGGTGAGAGGAGCAGCCGCTTCCTATAAGTGTATGACATTCCCGGACACTGAACACGCATCCAGTCACTGCATTGGGATTCGCTTGTGGTCTGTGAGTCAGGGAATGCATGCTTCCATCTGACCCTTCTCACACAGTGATCTGCTTTAGAGGCCATTCATCCAATTCCTAGGCCTAATATTCCTGATTGGATTCCTGAACAGGAAGTCAGCTGTGTGTGGGAATAAATTTCCTCCTCTCTCCACAATGTATCACTTTTATTGGAAAACAATGATCTATTATGTTCCTGTAAATGCGTACATGGAGTCCGGGAGACTTTCTTCCTCGCTGAACGCCTGGACGTGGATGAAATCTCTGTTATGGAGACAATTTTTTATGGGTAATGAAGTTTGTGGCGAAAAATTGAAAGCAGAGGTTTAGGTTTAGGCGATTTTTACGTACAGTGGAGAAAATAATGATTTAGGCCCCTTTCACACAGGCGGACCGTTCAGATCCACCTGTCAGTTTTTCAGGCGGATCGGAACGGCCCCCCCATGCATCTCTATGGGGCAGCGGATGTCAGCGGAGACATGTCCACGGACATCAGACCCGATCCCTCAAATCTGGACGGATGGAAACCCTATTTTCCATCCGTCTGGTGGATCGGATGAGAATGGACAGGCGGAGATCTGACACCTCCGTCTCCGCACACAGAGCGGTCATCCGCCTTCTCAGCGGGGATCGGCGGATCGATCCCCCGCTGAGCAGATTGGCTCCGTCAACGGAACGGAGCCGTGTATAAGGGGCCTTAATCTCCTGCAGATTTTGTAAGTTTGCCCCCTTAAAAAAGAAAGGCCGGTGTATAATTCTTTTCATAGGTGTATTTTAAATGATAGAGACAGAATATCAACCAAAAATTAAGAAAAATGCATGATACAAATGGAGTTGCAGTTCAGTGCGTAAAATAAGTATTTGATCCCCAAGCAAAACATGACTTAGTAGTTGGTGGAGAAACCCTTGTTGGAAGCACAGAGGTCAGACGTTTCTTGTAGTTGGTGACCAGGTTTGCTCACATCTCAGGAGGGATTTTGGTTCCACTCTTCCTTACAGATCTTCTCTAAATCCTTAAGGTTTCTTGGCTGTCTCTTGGCAACTCAACGTTTCAGCTCCCTCCATACATTTTCTATAGGATGAAGGTCTGAAGACTGGCTAGGCCACTCCATGACCTTAATGTGTTTCTTCTTGAGCCACTCCTTTGTTGCCTTGGCGGAATGTTTTGGGTCATTGTCATGCTGGAAGACCCATCCATGACGCATCTTCAGTGTTCTGGCTGAGGGAAGAAGGTTCTCATCCAAGATTTTACAATACATGGCCCCCGTCCATTGGCCCCTCAATGCGGCAAAGTCGGCCTGTACCTTTAGCAGAGAAACACCCCAAAAGTATGTTTCCACCTCCGTGCTTGACTGTGGGGACGGTGACTGTGGGGACGGTGACTGTGGGGACGGCGACTGTGGGGACGGCGACTGTGGGGACGGCGACTGTGGGGACGGTGTTCTTAGGGTCATAGTCAAAATTTTTCTTCCTCCAAACATGGCAAGTCGAGTTAATGCCGAAGAGCTCAATTTTGGTCTCGTCCGACCATAGCACTTTCTCCCAATCCTTCTCTGAATCATTTAGATGTTCATTGGCAAACTTCAGATGGACCTGTACATGTGCCTTCCTGAGGAGGAGGACCTTGCGGGCGCTGCAGGATTTCTATCCATGGCTGTGTATTGTGTTACCAATGGTTTGTTTGGTGACTGTGGTCCCAACTGCCTTGAGATTTTTCACAAGCTCCTTCTGTGTAGTTCCGGATTGATCCCTCACTTTTCTCATGATCATCCTTCCCCCATGAGGAGAAATCTTGCATGGAGCTCCAGACCGGGGACAATTGATGGTTATTTTGAATTTCTTCCATTTGTGAATATGCACTCCCAACAGTTGTCTCCTTCTCACCAAGCTTCTTGCTGATGGTCTTGTAGCCCATTCCAGCCTTGTGCAGGTCTACAATCGTGTCCCCGATGTCCTCTGACAGCTCTTTGGTTTTGCCCAGGCGGTCTTCAAACTATGGCCCTCCAGTTGTTCAGGAACTACAATTCCCATCAGGCCTAGTCATGTCTGTGAATGTCAGAGTTTTGCAATGCCTCATGGGACGTGTAGTTCTGTAACAGCTGGAGGGCCGTAGTTTGAGGATCCCTGTTCTTGCCCATGATGGTGAGGTTTGAATGGAAGGAGATTCTGTGGACTGGTGTCTTTTATACACATAATGAGTTGTCGTTAGGGGCACCTTCTTAGGGTCCTTTCACACGGGCGGTGCGCCCAACGGAGTCCGTTCTGCTTAGCGGGGGATCGATCCGCCGATCCCCGCTGAGCAGGGGGGATGACAGCTCCGTCTCCACTCTGTGTGCAGAGACAGAGCTGTCAGATCCCCGCTGTCCTCTATGGGGAGATCGGATGAGAACGGACCACATGTCCGTTCTCATCCAATCCGATCCTCCAGATGGATGGAAAATGGTTTCCATCCATCCAGATTTCACGGACAGGATCGGATCGGACAGCAGCGGGTGTCAGCGGAGATGTCAGTTCCTCCACCCCAAACTCGCTCATCCATGTCTTTATGGCCCTTGCTTTGTGCACTGGTGGGCAGTCATGTTGGAACAGGAAGGGGCCATCCCCAAACTCCTCCCACAAAGTTGGGAGCATGAAATTGTCCAAAATGTCTTGGTATGCTGACGCCTTAAGAGTTCCCTTCACTGGAACTAAGGGGCCAACCCCACACCATAATCCCCCTCCCCCACACCATAATCCCCCCTCCACCAAATGATTTGGACCAGTGCACAAAGCAAAGTCTGTAAAGACCTGGATGAGTGAGTTTGGGGTGGAGGAACTTGACTGGCCTGCACAGAGTCCTGACCTCAACCCGATAGAACACCTTAGGGATGAATTGGAGTGCAGACTGCGAGCCGGGCCTTCTCATCTACATCAGTGCCTGACCTCACAAATGCACTTCTGGAAGAATGGTGAAACATTCCCATAGACACTCCTAAACCTTGTGGACAGCCTTCCCAGAAGAGTTGAAGCTGTTATAGCTGTAAAGGGTGGGCCAACTCAATATTGAACCCTACGGACTAAGACTGGGATGCCATTAAAGTTCATGTGTGTGTAAAGGCAGGCGTCCCAATACTTTTGGTCATATAGTGTATGTGTGATCTGGCACACAGCTGCCACCCTATAAAAACTGCTATAGGGCGGTCACTAAGTGGTTAAAAGCTTTCACCCATAGCGGGGGGGGGGGGGGGTTTAAATCTATTCCCAAAAGTCATCTGCCCCGTGTAGAATGGATAGTAAGTAATCCCATTAATGGAGAAGGCCTTGTGAATGAGATGGAGGGGAGGGCGACACAGAGAGGGTTATCCTTAAGGATTGATAAGAACGGAGCGTAGATTGATAAGAATGGAGCGTAGAAATTAAATTTTAATATTTTATCTGTTAATAATAAGAGAATACCTTTTGTGTCCCAATCCCATCTGTTCTCATGTCGCATTCAGAACATCATAAGAAAGCATTGCTCTATTTTTAAAGAGAACTGTGCGACTATTCCCGAATTCCATGACCCCCCCTTCCATCATACAGAAAGGGAAAAACTGATCAGTATTGTCCACCTAATCCTATCACTAGCTTTTTAGGACCACGTAATACCGGCTCCTACCACTTGGCAACTGCAATACGTATATATACTGGTATACATAGCGGGTTGCAAGCGGTTTACCGGGATTATGGATAAAGATATCATCCATAACCCCCTGTATTATTATTTTTTTTGCAGCCACTGAAATGGTTTTCAAAGCAGCTAGAGGGGACGTCCCTTCCGCCGCTCATCTGTGTTTCTCGGGCTTACCGTTTCCCCTGGTTCACCTGAGAAACGATCAGACGGTGTGTGGCTGACTGCTCCCATAGGCGATCAAGAGTTAATATTCTTTAATCACCTCTATGGCCTTGGGGGACCTGAGTGACGTCATGACATCACCTTTTTTTTTTTTTTTCTTAACCGGTTGCCGACCGCCGCAAGTACATATACTGCGGCGGTCAGCCCCGGCTAGGCAAAGTGACATATATATATACGTCACTAGCCTGTCACTTGCTTGTGAGCCAATAGCGGGCGAGCGCGCGCCCGTGGAGTCCGTGCGTGTGACCGGCGGACCCGATGTCCACCGGTCACTCGCGATCGTCCGCCGTGAAGGGAGAAAGGCAGGCGGCTGATGTAAACAAAGCCGCCTGTCATTCTCCCCTGTGTATGAATAGTGATCATACGGTTCTACTATGTAGGACCATTGATCACTGTTCCTACACCAGTAGCCATGTCCAATCACAGTAAGAAGCACGCCCCTAGGGACACACTTAACCCCTCCTTCCCCATTAAAGTTAACCCCTTCCCTGCCAGTGTCATTTTTACAGTGACAGTGCATATGTATAGCACTGATTACTGCAGTAATGTCACTGGTACCCCCAAAAGTGTCAAAAATGTCAGTCAAGGCTCCGATCTGTCCGCCGCAACGTCGCAGTCCCGCAAAAAAAATCGCAGATCGCCGCCATTATGCGTTTAAAAAAAAAACCCCAAAAATGGCAGAAATCTTTCCCTTAGTAAACGCAATAACTTTTGCGCAAACCAATCAAAATACGCTTTTTGAAAATTTTTTTACCAAACATAGGTAGCAGAAAACAAATTGGCCAAAAATGTTAAAAAATTTAGATTTTTACATTTTTTTTTTGGGGAATTTCATATAAAAAATGTGAAAAATATTGTTATTTTTGCAAAATTGTCGCTCTTTTTTTGTTTATAGCGCAAAAAGTAAAAATCGCACAGGTGATAAAATACCACCAAAAGAAAGCTCTGTTTGTGGGGAAAAAAAGGACGTCAAAGTCGTTTAGGTACAGCGTCGCACGACCGCGCAATTGTCAGTTAAAGTTGCACAGCGCCGAATCGCAAAAAGTGGCCTGGACGTAAGACGGCAAAATCCTCCGGTGGTAAAGTGGTTAAAAAGCAAAAGATCAAAAAAAACAAAAAACATTTTTGTTTATCTTTTGCTGTTAAAGGTAAAGGTGGGATTTGGGGTCTTTTTAACCCCGGATCTCTCCGTAAAGAGGACCTGTCATCTTGTATGTCTATTACAAGGGATGTTTACATTCCTTGTAATAGGAATAAAAGTGGTAAAAAAAAAAGTTAAATCCCAAAAAAATGAAAACGCCCGGTCTGCGTCCTCTTCTGTGCCCCGCGTTGCCTGTACTCGGGGCGATCGGAGTCGCAGACAGATTGAATTGTAGAGGAAGCCGAGACATCGCTGTGAAAAGCACCGACAAGCCGATGTGCTATGTTCCTCTCACACCCCTCAAAAAAAAAAAAAAAAAAATGAAAACGCCCGAATCCCTCGTGCTCGTGCGCAGTAGCGAATGCATACGTAAGTCGCACACACATTTGCAAACGATATTCGCACCACACGTGCTGTATCGCTGCAAACGGCGCGAGAGCAATAATTCTAGTGCTAGACCTCCTCTGTAACTATAACAGGTAACATGTAAAGCGTCGCCTATGGAGATTTTTTAATTTTTAAGTACCGTATTTTGTCACCATTCCAGGAGCGAGCGCAAATTTAAAGCATGACATCTTATATATCTATTTACTCGGCATAACATCATCTTTCACATTTTACAAAAAATTTGGGGTAAATAATATTATTTTTATTTTTTTTTTATTTATTAATGTGTATGTTTGCAAAACCGCTGCACAAATACCGTGTGTCATAAAAAATTGCAACAACCCCCATTTTATTCCTTAGGGTCTCTAAAAAAAAATGTATAATGTTTGGTGGTTATAAATACATTTTCTAGCGAAAAATACTGATTTAAACGTGTAAACAAAAAGTGCCAGAAAAAGCCCGGTCCAAAAAGTGGGTAGGTTGCACACAATGTAACTTGTAACTGATTAACCACTTAAGCCCCGGAAGATTTTACCCCCTTCCTGACCAGGGCCTATTTTGCGATTCGGCACTGCGTGACTTTAACGGACAATTGCGCGGTCGTGCGACGCTGTACCTAAACGAATTTGACGTCCTTTTTTTCCCACAAACAGAGCTTTCTTTTGGTGGTATTTGATCACCTGTGCGATTTTTTTTTTTTGATCATGCGCTATAAACAAAAAAAAGCGACAATTTTGCAAAAATAACAATATTTTTTCAAATTTTTTTATATGAAATTCCCCCCCAAAAAAATGTAAAAATCTAAATTTTTTTAAAATTTTCGGCCAATTTGTTTTATGCTACATATGTTTGGTAAAAAAAATCGCAAAAATCGTATTTTGATTGGTTTGCGCAAAAGTTATCACGTTTACTAACAAAGGGAAAGATTTGTCATTTTTGTTGTTTTTTTTTTAACGCGTAATGGCGGCGATCTGCGATTTTTTTTTTTTTTTTTGCGGGACTGCGACATTGCGGCGGACAGATCGGACCCTTGACTGACATTTTTGACACTTTTGGGGTTACCAGTGACATTACTGCAGTAATCAGTGCTATATATATGCACTGTTACTGTAAAAATACACTGGCAGTGAAGGGGTTAACTTTATTTGAGAGGGAGGGGCTGTGTGTGTCCCTAGGGGCGTGCTTCTAACTGTGATTGGCTGTGGCTTGAGGTGTAGGAACAGTGATCAACGGTCCTACATAGTAGAACCGTATGATCAGTGTTTCTATACAGGGGAGAATGACAGGCGGCTTGTTTACACTAGCCGCCTGACTTTCTCCCTCTGCAGCGACGATCGCAGAGTGACCGGTGGATATCGGGTCCGCCTGTCACACGCGCGGGGGGGTCCGTGACCGCGCCTCCGGGGGCGCGCGCTCGCTCCCTAGACCCTCACAGGCTAGCGACGTAGTACTACGTCGATTTGCCTGTGAGGGGCTGACTGCCGACGTAAATAGTCATGCGGCGGTCGGCAAGCGGTTAAGGGGAAGTTTTTGTCACACCCACATAGAGGTTATAATATTATTATCAAAGACTATTTTATCTGTCAGTCTATATATGTTATTTATATAATTAAGTGACCGTGTTGGCTACTTTATATGGGTGAGACAACTCAGAAAATGAAAGAGCGGATTGGCCGGCATAAGCATTCGATAAGGGAAAAACTGATTCTATTACCATTTTGTAGAAAAGCGACCTGCGGTGTCTCAGCTTAAGTTTATGGTAATCAATGGGATACAAAAGAATAGAAGGGGAGGCCACTGTGAATTAAAATTGAGGAAACGCGTTGTGGATCCATTCTTTCGACACACTGTATCCTAAGGGGATAAATTCAGGACTGGATTTGTACCTTTTCATATAATTTCTTTGTATATATCTTCATAATATTTTACCATCTGATAAGGAATACTATTGAATGGTCTCTGTAGATATACTGAACTTTGATCCCACAAATATCTCGTTTTAAAGATCTTTTATATACATTTTTTTAAAAAAATTTTTGTATTATATTTCCAATATTAGGTTAATGCTTGGATGCTTCTGACGAGATGTCGGGTAGTGGACCTACCACGTTAACCACTTCCTTGCTCTGTGAATAATGAACAGATTATGTAGATATTACCCTCATTCTGTGTTGATTGAATAATTGATTCCAAACGTTCCTAAAATGTATATAAATGTGTATAATTGTATTTAGATGTGTTCCTATCTGATCATGCTAGCCTGAAACTGTCATGCTTTGGTATACTCCTGGCATGTTTATATATTTTTATTTTCATTTTCTTCAATAAATTTTAGGCTACGTTCACATGTGGGCGTAGCGGATCGCGGGCAGAATCACCGCGATTCTGCCGCGTTCCGGAAATCATTGCAAATCGCAGGACGCGGGCACCCCAAACGCTGTGCGATGTTGCCGCGATTTCCGCCTGCCGAATCGCGGTAACATTGCGCAAACAAAATCGCGGGATGCATGACGCCTGAAAAAGGTACAAGAGCTTCTTTGGGGCGTCATGCGCCCCGCGATTTTGTATGCGAAATGTTACCGCGATTTAGCAGGCGGAAATCGTGGCAACATTGCACAGCGTTTGGGGTGTCTGCTTCCCGGGATTTGCAATGATTTCCGGATCGCGGCAGAATCGCGGTGATTCTGCCCGCGATCCGCTACACCCACATATGAACGTAGCCTTATGTGCAGCAATCCCCTTTTGGATTTTTTCTATATATAAATAAATTTAAAAACAAAGGATTGCTGGACTTAAAATGTATTAAAAAGCAAAAAAGTTACAAACAATGCATATTGTGTTCTATTTGGAAAAAAAAAAAATGGAACGCATTATGCATAGTTTGTAACTTTTTTTTTTTTTTTTTTTTTTTTAATAAATTGTAAGTGCAGCAATCCTTCGTTTTTTTTATATCTATATATTGCCTGTGGGAAGGCTTCATTGCTTTGCACTGGGAACGACTGCCAGAACACATTTCACCCTATCCATTGGAGAATGAATATATATATATATAATTATAAATTAAGAAAAAAAAAAAATATATATGTGTGTGTGTGTATCTATATATCTATATATCTATATATCTATATATATATATATATATATATATATGTATAAATATATATACATTTTACATTGTCAAAAGTATTGGGACGCCTACCTTTACACACACATGAACTTTAATGGCATCCCAGTCTTAGTCCGTAGGGTTCAATATTGAGTTGGCTCCGCCCTTTACAGCTATAACAGCTTCAACTCTTCTGGGAAGGCTGTCCACAAGGTTTAGGAGTGTCTATGGGAATGTTTCACCATTCTTCCAGAAGCGCATTTGTGAGGTCAGGCTCTGATGTTGGAGGAAAAGGCCTGGCTCGCAGTCTCCACCCTAATTTATCCCAAAGGTGTTCTATCGGGTTGAGGTCAGGACTCTGTGCAGGCAGTCAAGTTCCTCCACCCCAAACTTGCTCATCCATGTCTTTATGGATCTTGCTTTGTGTACTGGTCCAAAAAATCTGGTGGAGGGGGGGATTATGGTGTGGGGATGTTTTTCAGGGGTTGGGTTTGGAAACTTAGTTCGAGTGAAGGGAACTCTTAAAGCGGTTGTAAACCCGAAAATTAAAAAAAAAACAAAAAAAACCCTGCAAGACAAAGGCATAATGGGCTAGTATGCATCGCATACTAGCTCATTATGTATTACTTACCTTAGAACGAAGCCACGACACGGACCCCTGGACATCGCTGCGGGCTCTGCCGTGATCCCTCGGTGTCTCTTCTGGGTTCGGCGGCTCCGGCGCTGTGATTGGCCGGAGCCGCGATGACGTCACTCCCGCACATGTGCGCAGAAGTGATTTTCCGGCAAGTTCCCGGCAAGAAAAACTGAAGGTCCCCCGGACCTTCAGAGCGCATGCTCCACTCGCATGATCAGCTGCATGCACTGCAAATATCTCCTAAACCGGCACGGTTTAGGAGATATTAATTGTACCTACAGGTAAGCCTTATTATAGGCCGCATTATAGGCTTACCTGTAGGTAAGTGTAAAAAAGCGGGATACTACCACTTTAAGACGTCAGCATACTGTAATGGAGATTTGAGGCATTTTGGACAATTTCATGCTCCCAACTTTGTGGGAGGAGTTTGGTGATGTCCTCTTCCTGTTCCAACATGACTGCGCACCAGTGCACAAAGCAAGGTCCATAAAGACATGGAGGAGCGAGTTTAGGGTCGAGAAACTTGACTGACCTGACCTCACAAATGCACTTCTGGAAGAATGGTGAAACATTCCCATAGACACTCCTAAACCTTGTGGACGGCCTTCCCAGAAGAGTTGAAGCTGTTATAGCTGCAAAGGGCGGAGCCAACTCAATATTGAACCCTACGGACTAAGACTGGGATGCCATTTAAGTTCATGTGTGTGTAAAGGCCGGCGTCCCAATATTTTTGACAATATAGTATATATTCATACTGTACATTGGTGCAAACTGGACCCGTGTAACAGTGTAAAAATTGCCATCCCTAAACTTCATCTTTAATACATTCATAAATCTTTGGTAGTATCATGGTTTGCATCCGATCTTTTCACTGATCGTTCCCCAGCTGGATTTGTTACTTCTCTGATTGGTCGGTACAGAACTGGTTTTGATGTTTGGCAGAATTGAGGAGCGACCCATCTCTGAATCAGCCAACTTTGATTCTCCCGAATACGTGCATTTCGGATTGCTCCATTCTGCAATGAATCATAGGCGGTTTCTCGGATTCCTAAATTGCATAACCCTTCGTTATCTCGCCATGCAAATATTCTGGAGAATAGAGAAGTGCTGAAGCATTGACTCTCCTGATTGGATCCTCACTACTCACCAAATAGATGATATCTTTTGCAGAAGTGCTAATACCCTCTCTGGTTGGTGTTCTCTCTAGGGGCGCTGTGGGTATGTATTGTGCTGAACCCTCACTGCAAACCGGAGGAGAAGGCCGCATGGCTTCGGCAGTTGAAAAAGTGGAGCGACATGGACGTGTGCCCGCTGGAGGACGGGAATTATGGCAACGACCTCCCGAACATCACCAACGCACTCCCACAGAGTAATGGTCATGGTGAGCACCCTTTGTTTTCTTTTAGGTCTGCACACACAATAGGCGGGCCTGTGATAGGGCTAAGGGGAGGGGGGAATCCTCCATCGCAATGAAAGCAGAGTCCCAAATTATCAAATAGACCAGAAAGGGGCAATGACAGTCTTAGAGAGTCCAATGGGCTACACCAGTGCCGGGGCAAGAGCATCTAGAGCCCAGGGCAAACATGCCAAACTGCTGACCCCCCCAAAATGTATGAGCATTATGTGTCAGCAAAAATTCCCACCCAAAAATTTAACACGAATCTGCATGCTTACCCCCTAAGCAAAAATTCACCCTCCTCCCAGGACAGATCCACCCCCCACCTGTTGAAATCCCCCCTCCCAGCACAAATCTTTGCACCTCATCCCCAAACACAAAAAAAACAAAAAAACTCCCACCTCGTAGCACAAATCTTCTACCCCTCACATTTACCCAATCCCCCCTCCCAGCACAAATTTCCCCCCATATTCTACCCTCCCAGCACAAATACCCCCCCCCCCCAAAAACAATATTTCTCTTCCTAGCAGAAATATTCCCCAATCATCCTTACTAGCACAACCTGCCCCCCACATCACCTCTTCTAGCATAACGCCCCAAAACTCCACCTTCTAGCACAAATCTTTGCACCTCAAACCCCCCCCAAAAAAAAAAAACAACAAAACCCTTTCTAGCACAAATACCCCTCAATCATCCTTACTAGCACAACCCCCCCAACCATATCACCTCTTCTAGCACAACCCCCCCCCCCCCCCCAAATCCCCGCTCCTAGCACAAATCCTTTTCTTCCATCCCAACACGACTCCCCCCCAAAATCACCACTCCTAGCACACCTCCCCATATTTTCCCTCCTAGAAAATTTTTTACCTCCTGCCTCCCAACACAAATTCTCTACAGGGTTTCCGGGGCGGAACAGAGATTCTGATTGGTCAGCATCAGCACAGAGAATTGATCTGATCCGTCCCGGAAACGATGTGGAAAGAGGGGGGATTTCCAATCCCTGGACCACTACACCGGCTGTATGGGCACTGACAACCCACCACCGATGGAGGTAAAGTACAGCATGGATCGGGGGGGGGGGGGGTATTCCCTCTTTTTATGTTTTTTTTTTTTTGAACAGGTGAACTAACCCTTTAAAGTTGACTTTTTTTTTTTTGTGCGCACTGTAAAAATAAATTCACACGAATAGAGCGTGCACCATGTGTCTCCAGTGCAGCACTGCTTGCATCTCCCACTTTAATTAATACCCCCCCCCATCCCGTATATGGCAGTTCATGCCGAATGTACATTGCTACCAGTTCCAGCAGGAATACCCAGATCACAGCAGGTCACTCCACCTCCTTCATTCACTCTCTTCAGTGAATGTAAGGCATTCTGTGATTGAATAATCGGAGGAAGGGGAGATCTTGACATTCATTCACCCTCACCCCTCCTTCAAACACAAAGTGCTTTGCAGTTATTAAAAAGAATGAAAGACATTTACTGAATTGAGGAGCTGGGGTGCAAGCGTCCTATTGTGATCTGAGTACTCTGACGGGGTACGGCGGTGTGTTACAGTCATGGTTGAACATACCGCTGCAGCCTATATATAGAGGAAACACTTCATTAGTTAGGATTTATTTTCTCCAGTTATTGTGTGGCCCTATGGACATGGGGGGGGGGTCTGCACTTGAGACCCCCCTATAATAAGTTGAGCATCGCTAATTTATAAAATCTTTGTGTGACATTTTATTGGGGTACAGCTGACCAGTTGTGTGCATAGCGCAGCTCAACCTCCGTGTCGCCGTCTCCTCCGATTTATCTCCCCATTGTTATTCAGAAGTGGAGACGTGTGAATTATGGATAATGTTGGTTTAGCTGAGAGCTGCTCTGCGTCTCGATCTGTTCTTTGCCCCCTCCTGATCGTCTTGATGAGTGCCACAAATCGGCAGCTGCAGCGTCGTTAGGTGCTCTTGTCCTGATTGCCCCGCACGCCAGGCTCTTGCCAGGAGGACAGGAGGCTGATTAGAGGCTCTGGATTGGATTGCCCTCCCAACTTCCCGACCGTCTAAACCTTCCACTCAGACAATACTTGTTACGTGAGCGAGGACGCGAGGCATGAGCGGGCACAGCGCGATCTCTGTCACCTACTTCTAGATGACAGGAGGAGGGGGTGAGCTTTCTGAGACATGCATTTCAAATTGACAATCTGCTTGAAAATAAAATAACCCAGCTGTGCGTCCTAAAGCTCCGGGCTTCAGTCTTGCACAGGTGTAGCGGCTCCTCTCCTGGACTGAAACGGCTTCCTCTGATTTCACTGCACACTGTGAGCTTCTCACAATGTGCATTAGAAGCTGCAGCAAGTTAGATATAGCTTTCCTCATTTCCTGGCTGGATGACGTCCAGCATCATCTATCCCAGGGGTATTCAACCTTGCTTGCATTTAAGGCCTCCCTCTATACGTGCATTTGCCTAGCTTGTCCCTGTGTACTGCTGTGGCTTCTATGCTTCCAAGGCATCCCTCTATACGTGCATGTGCCAATCTTGTCCTTGTCTCCGGCCGTGGTTTCTATGCTTCCACGACATCCAAGGCGTCCCTCTATACGTGCATGTGCCTAGCTTGTCCTTGTCTAAGGCCGCGGCTTCTATGCTTCCAAGGCATCCCTCTATACGTGCATGTGCCTAGCTTGTCCCTGTTTGCCCCTGTGGCTTCTATGCTTCCAGGGCATCCCTCTATACGTGCATGTGCCTAGCTTGTCCTTGTCTAAGGCCGCGGCTTCTATGCTTCCAAGGCATCCCTCTATACGTGCATGTGCCTAGCTTGTCCCTGTTTGCCCCTGTGGCTTCTATGCTTCCAGGGCATCCCTCTATACGTGCATGTGCCTAGCTTGTCCTTGTCTACGGCTGTGGCTTATATGCTTGCATGACATCCAAGGCTTCCCTCCATACGTGCATGTGCCTAGCTTGTCCCTTTCTACCGCCATGGCTTCTATGCTTCCAAGGGGTCCCTCTGTACGTGCATGTGCCTAGCTTGTCCCTGTCTACCGCTGTGGCTTCTATGCTTGCACAGCATCCAAGGCGTCCCTCTATACGTGCATGTGCCTAGCTTGTCCCTGACTACTGCCGTGGCTTCTATGCTTGCACGGCATCCCCGGTGTCCCTCTATACGTGCATGAGCCTAGCTTGTCCCTGTCTACTACTGTGGCTTCTATGCTTGCACTGCAACCAAGGCGTCCCTCTATATGTGCATGTGCCTAGCTTGTCCCTGTCTACCGCTGTGGCTTCTATGCTTGCACGGCATCCAAGGCATCACTCTATATGTGCATGTGCCTAGCTTGTCCCTGTCTACCGCTGTGGCTTCTATGCTTGCACGGCATCCCCGGTGTCCCTCTATACGTGCATGTGCCTAGCTTGTCCTTGTCTACCGCTGTGGCTTCTATGCTTGCACAGCATCCAAGGCGTCCCTCTATATGTGCATGTTCCTAGCTTGTCCCTGTCTACTGCTGTAGCTTCTGTGCATGCATTGCGTCCCTCCAGACATGCCCGGGCAGCATGCTGAA
This sequence comes from Pelophylax lessonae, assembly GCF_965119305.1. Lineage (NCBI taxonomy): Eukaryota > Metazoa > Chordata > Amphibia > Anura > Ranidae > Pelophylax > Pelophylax lessonae. Next base: position 296,632,467 of record NC_138775.1, on the reverse strand, counting down.
CTCTCTTGGGCCACAGGTTGGACACCCCTGCTCTGACCCCTGCCCCTATATTATTTGGATTTCAGCTTTTTCCAATCATGGCGGCTCACTTGGGGCCTCTCGGGCTCTGCTGCATGAACAAGTGCGGAGAGAGCAGAGGAATGATCTCATTAGTCTTTCCCCTGCTCCTTCCCTGTCCAGTCTCAGGCTGGGGGTGGGGAAGTGACCATACTTGCAGTCAGGAAAATGTAGGTTCACCAGAGGGGCCGTGCTGTGTGGTAGAGCTGTGTAAATCTCAAGGCTGGTTGAACAGAAACAGGACCGGGACAAGGGGTGAGAAGGAGTGGCAGCTGCCCTGGGCACAGCTGAGCAAGGGGACAGAGAATGGACACAGGTCAATAAATCCATTCTACAGCATGCATTAACAGTGGGGGAGGGGGGCGCAGTTCTGAAGTCTTGCCCTGGGTGCTGGACAAACCTGTCCCGGTATTGGGTGTACCCATCTAGAAGGTGTCTACAAAGAACCCAGTCCTGCAAGTACTGATGACCCTAGGCAGAGGAGAGACTGTAAGGAGATGGCTGTTAAGGTGCTGCACGCAGGGCCGGGACAAGGGGTGGGCAGGAGGGGCACCTGCCCCGGACGCAGTGAACCAAAGAATGGATGTGTGGCGGTACACCCATTCTACAGCATGTATTAACAGTGGGGGAAGGGTGCGCAAATCTTGATCCTTGCCTTGAGCACTGGACAGAAATGCAACTCCTTTGGCGGTTACATCAGCTCCTAAATATGTATTTCAACTCTGTATCTGGCTGTTTGCTCCAACACATGGAGACAAAACTGCCTATGTCCTCTCCTCCCCGGCATGTCCTATCAGGAGCCCGGCTGGTATGTGTGATGTCATGGGGTGGGGGGTGATTCTTTACAGACTTAGTTTCTTTTCCACCTTGTTGCGAGGAATATTAGAAAACACGATCGATGGTTGAATTTTCCTTTTCATTATTTTAGCTTCCATGTGATTTCTTGAAGTGTTCTCATCCCATTTCCTTTTCAGATTCTTTGGTACGTCCCAGAAGAACCGTGTTCACGCGGGCAATCGAAGCGTGTGACTTACATTGGCAGGACAGCCATCTTCAGAGAATAATCAGCAGTGACTTCTACTTGTCACCCTCCTGCCAGAGGGATGGAGAGAGCCTGATATTCAACTCTCAGGGGCAGCCGCTGTGGCTGGGTGAGTGCATGGATGGTGACACACTATGTACAGAGTGTATATAAGCTCTAAGGCTTCATTCACACGGGGCATGCATTAATACGCCACGTGTAAACGAGGCCTTAGAGCAGGGGTCTTCAAACTGTGGCCCAACTACAATTCCCATCATGCCTAGTCATGTCTGTGAATGTCAGAGTTTTACAATGCCTCATGGGACGTGTAGTTCCGCAACAGCTGGAGGGTCGTAGTTTGAGGATCTATATAGGATATACACTCTTGGTGCAACCACACGGATGTCACATCGTTGGCAGCGTCTTTTTCAAGACAGCCGCTGTGTCTCAGTTGACATGAATGGGCCTGCCTGTGTTCAGTAAATCCCTGTGTGGGTAAACACGACCCCCACACGGGGCACTGATTGTTTTTAGGGATGCACCGATCCGATATTGGGATCGGATATCGGCCTCGATAATGGGAAAATAGCTGGATCGGTAAAATGAACAGATCCACAGGCCGATCCGGTTTCGTCGCAGCAGAACCTACGTCAGGATTTTGCACTTTATATTTTTTACAGGTTTACTGTTTGATTACTATTGTATGTTCAAGCAATAAACTGTTTTTTTTCCTTGTGGCTACATTTTATTCTTTTTAATTATGAGTTTGACTTTGATTACATAATATCTTAGATTTTGAATGCACAATTGTTATAATAAAACTATAGTTACCGGTATCGACAGATACGCGAAGCCAGGCATCGGTATCAGTATCGGGACTAGAAAAGTTGGATCGGTGCACCCCTAATTGTTACCCCTCATGTGAATGAGACGTAAGGGGCAGTCACTAGATTGACGTAGATACGATGTGCTCAGTGTGTACACAAGCTCTTGGGCAGCCGCTGTGGATGGTTGTCGATACACTGTGTACAGAGTGTATATAAGCTCTAAGGGGCAGCCACTGGATCAATGTAGATACACTGTGTACACAAGTTCTTGGGGCAACTCCTGGATGGATGTAGATACACTGTGTGTAGAGTGTATACAAGTTCTGGGACAGTCAATGTGGATGGTTGTAGATATGCTTTATACAGAGTGCACACAAGTATTCAGAGACAACTGCCGGATGGCTGTAGATACACTGTGTGTGGAGTGTATACAAGCTGTCGGACAGTCACTGTGGATGGTTGTAGATAAGCTTTGCTCGGAGTGCACACAAGTGTTCAGGGACAGCTGCGGGAGGGATGTAGATATGCTTTGTACACACGCCTCCCCAGTGCAGCTGGGTGATAAATGGATGTACATACACCAGTGTGCAAAGTGTACACAAGCTCTTGGGAAACCCAGGGGGTAGATGTAGATACACTGTGCATAGGGCGTACACAAGCTGTCAGGGGCAGCCGCTGTGGCTGGGTTAGTGGATAGATGGTATATAAGCTCTAAGGGGCAGCAAGGGGGTAGATGTAGATACACTATGAATAGGGCGTACACAAGCTGTCAGGGGCAGCAGCAGCTGTGGCTGGGTTAGTGGATAGATGGTATATAAGCTCTAAGGGGCAGCCACTGGATGGATGTAGATACACTGTGTACAAAGTGTTCACAAGCCCTTGGGGTAACTGCTGGATGGATGTAGATACACTGTGTGTAGAGTGTATACAAGCTGTCAGGCAGTCACTGTGGATGGTTGTAGATGAGCTTTGCTCAGAGTGCACACAAGTGTTCAGGGACAACTGCCGGATGGATGTAGATATACTTTGTACACAAGCCTCCCCAGTGCAGCTGAGTGATGAATGGATGTACACAAGCTCTTGGGAAAGCCAATGGGTAGATGTAGATACACTGTGTGCATAGGGCGTACACAAGCTTTCGGGGAGCAGCTGTGGCTGGGTTAGTATATAGATTGTATATAAGCTCTAAGGGGCAGCCACTGGGTAGATGTAGATACACTGTGTGCATAGGGTGTACACAAGCTGTATGGGGCAGCCGCTGTGGCTGGGTGGGTGAATTGATGTAGATACGCTATGCAAAGGGTGTATACAAGCTTCCATGGGCAGAAGCTGTGGCTGGGTTAGTGGATAGATGGTATATAAGCTCTTATGGGGCAGCCACTGGGTAGATGTAGATACACTGTGCATAGGGTGTACACAAGCTTTCTGGTAGCAGCTGTGGCTGAGTTAGTGTATAGATGGTATATAAGCTCTAAGGGGCAGCCACTGGGTAGATGTAGCTACACTGTGTGCACAGGGTGTACATAAGCTGTATGGGGCAGCTGCTGTGGCTGGGTGAGTGATTTGATGTAGATATGCTATGTAAAGGGTGTACACAAGCTTTCATGGGCAGCAGCTGTGACTGGGTTAGTGGATAGAGGGTATATAACCTCTTGGGGAAAGCCACTGGGTAGATGTAGACACGCTGTGTAAGGCAGTCGCTATGGCTGGGTAAGTGATGGATGTAGACACTCTATACACGGGGTGTACACAAGCTCTCATGGGCAACCGCTGTAGATATATGATAGGCATGAGTTTAGGGTGGTCAGGGCTGCCTTCTAGATTCGTCTCGCAGCTTCCTGAATTCTGTGTGCATTTGATTGATGTATTGTCCCGGTAATCAGTGATGCTGCACGCAGGGAGTTAGTGGCTTGGCACAGGTAACACAGTAAAGCTGATTAGTTCAGATAATTGATAATCCGAAAGTTTTTGAGGATGAGGCTAAACTATGTGTCTTTCTGTTCAGAACACGTTCCCACGGCGTGCGCAAGAGTGGACGCGCTGCGTTCTCACGGTTACCCCAAAGAAGCTTTACGCCTGGCTGTCGCCATCATCAGCACCCTGAGACTGCAGCAGCAGCGGCAGCTGGAGATCTACAAGCAGCAGAAGAAAGGTGAAGGTTGGGTCTACCATGGAGGGACTGGGGGTGGTGGGTACAGGGTGGCATGTGCCTGCTGTAAAGGGGACAGCCGGGTTTTTCAGGGTAGTAAGTGAATGTGCCTAGCCTGTAATAAATAATAGAAAAAGTCATTGATGCACATTGTAGTGCAGGTTGTGTTGATCATACGGTCTTATTTTTGCAGAGCTGATTCAAAGAAATACAACCACAATCACCAATCTGGAGGGATGGGTGGGGCACCCGTTGGACCCCATTGGCTGTTTATTCAGCACACTGACCGAGGCCTGCCGGGTGGACGATGAGAATGCCATGGAGGGGCCAGGTATGAGAGTTGTAGTTTCAAGCCATTTAGAGTTAAATTCTAAATCAATGGTCTCCAAACTGCAGCCTAGGGGCCACTATTCCTACCCCTGACACCAAATATGGGGCACAAGTTCTTCTCAATGTCCACAAGGATGGGGCACTATTCCTCCCACTGACACCAATGATGAGGCACTATTCCTCCCACTGACACCAATGATGGGACACTATTCCTCCCACTGACACCAATAATGGGGCACTATTCCTCCCACTGACACCAATAATGGGGCACTATTCCTCCCACTGGCACCAATGATGGGACACTATTCTTTCTACTGATACCAATGATGGGGAACTATTCCTCCCACTGACACCAATGATGGGGCACTATTCCTCCCACTGGCACCAATGATGGGGCACTATTCTTCCCACTAACACCAATGATGGGGCACTATTCCTCCCACTGACACCAATGATGGGGCACTATTCCTCCTACTGACACCAATGATGGGGCACTATTCCTCCCACTGACACCAATGATGGGGCACTATTCCTCCCACTGACACCAATGATGGGGCACTATTCCTGCCACTGACACCAATGATGTGGCACTATTCCTCCCACTGACACCAATGATGTGGCACTATTCCTCCCACTGACACCAATGATGGGGCACTATTCCTCCCACTGACACCAATGATGGGGCACTATTCCTCCCACTGACACCAATGATGGGACACTATTCCTCCCACTAACACCAATGATGGGACACTATTCCTCCCACTAACACCAATGATGGGGCACTACTCCTCCCACTGACACCAACAATGGGGCACTATTCATCCCACTGACACCAATGATGGGGCACTATTCCTCCCACTGACACCAACGATGGGGCACTATTCCTCCCACTGACACCAACGATGGGGCACTATTATTTTCACCGACACTAAAGATGGGGGATTGTCTACTCTGACACCAGGACATTTTCTACTCCCACTGACCACAGTCTGGCCCCCTAATGTCTGAAGGACAGTTCACTGGCTCTTTTTAATACATTTAGAGTCCCCCTAAACTGTGTGGGGGATCCCCAAGAAGACACCGGTTTGGTGTCACCATGTGTTCTGGCCTGTCCTCAAACCATACGTGATTTTCTCTCCTCCCAGAGCTCAGCGAATCACAGCGTCCAAATTACCAACACGTGTGCGTGTCCAGCGGCCCCCTGGAGAACAGCGAGTCTTACCTGTCGCTAGCACTGGAAGTAGCATTGATGGGTATGGGGCAGCAGCGGCTTATGCCCGAAGGACTCTACGCCCAGGACAAAGTGTGCCGTAACGAGGAGCAGATCATTGCCCGGCTGCAGGAACTGGAGCTGGATGCGGTGCTGGTGCAGACGCTGCGAAAACAGTGCATCCTTCTTCTGGAAGGTGAGGGGGCAGACGGACAGGTTTTATCCAAGCTTTCTTGTAGGTGACTGCTGGTATTTCTTATTAAGACTCCAGAGGGTGGGGAGGGGGGCGCCTGATCTTGGCGTTAGGCTTAAAGGATAAGTATACATTTACAAAAATAAAATAAATACACTTTTTTTTTTTTTGCAGGTAAAATAATGTGCATTTATTTAATTTTTTTCTAAGAAGCCTGCAGAGCATTGCACCAGCAGATCTCTGGTGCAGTGTCAGGCTCCTGCAGACACCCAGTACATCTATCTGTCTGTACCTCTCATTAGGGCAGGAGGTCAATGAAGTCTAGGAAGAATCCATGAGAGGGCTCACCAGCACCATCACAGTTAATTGGGAACTACAAGCTGTCTGCCGTGGTGGAGAAGGTAGTTGTAGTTCATTCACAGAACTCTGTGAATGAACTGCACAGCTGTGTGGGCGGAGCCTGCATGGCCGTGTTTGCAAGGAGAGGATCCCCTGCCCGTTGTCAGAATGGGGGATCAGGTCAAGGGTTTCATGTTACACCCTAATGGGAGTAACGTAACTAAAGGTGAACTCCTCCTTTAAGAAGTTTAAAGGGTTAGTTCGCCTTTTTGTGCAAAAAAAAAATGTAACCCTTTATATCCTCCCCACCCTCGGTCCACACTGTATTTACCTCCATGGGTGATGAGTAGACAGTAGCCACGCAGCCTCTGCCAACAAGTCTGGTGATTTAAAATCCCTGCTCTTCTCCTTCCTCTTTCTGCGGGTGTTCTGGGATGTATCGGAGTGATTCTGATTGGTCAGTACCAGCACAGAGCATTGCTCCTTTCTATCCAGTGGTGGGATTCAAAAATTTTAGTAACCAGTTCCGACTTTCAATGCACAGTGACCAGCGTGCCCCTTTGAATGCAGAATGACCAGCGTGGCGGGGGGGAGTGGCTTGGAGAGGAAGAGATGTGAGGACGTGTGAGTAGGAGCTCCCGCTAATCCCTCTCCCGGACTGCCCCGACACGGCATAGCTACACGGCATGCAAACAAGTAACCCGGTCAGGAATCGTCCAGTGACCCGCTCGGTTAGCGATCGCACGGTAGTAGACCGGCGTCAACTACAGAGGAGATCAGGTGGTGGAATACAGCAATACTTCCAGCAGCAGCTGCCCGGAGTGCCGGAAACCAAGATGGCGGCGGCACGTGTGGGGACACAGCCCAAACAGAATGCGCAGGGAGTGCAGTGCACACAGCATGTGGAGAAAGGAGAGAAGCCGCCAGAGGGGAACATGACAAACCCAGGTTGGACAGCAGCGAGAGAACCCGAAGCCGACCCCGGGATTCAGCAGGAAAAGGTAAATCTAGATATCAAAGACTTATTGAAAGCACTGCCCACTAAAGCAGAGATAGAGGCATTAATAATGCGGATTGAGGAAACACACCAACGTGATATCCATGAACTCCGCAAAGATATGGTCCAATTATCAGATAGAGTTACTTTAAAAGATACCGAGATCACACAAGCAAAGGACCAAGTAGCGGATATAAAGAAGACCACAGAGACACTATCAGAGGCCACCATTAATATGCAACTTCATATGGAAGACTTAGAAGATAGGAGCCGCAGGGGGAACTTAAAACTGAGAGGAGTACCAGAGGTGGAAGGGGAAAATTTACAAGAAAAGGTGAGAGACATTTTTCTAAAAGTGCTAGCCCCCACCTCACATCCTGCGGCCCCTATGGAAATTGATAGGGTCCACAGACTGACAGGGTTCAGATATACAGACTCCAACAGACCCCGTGATATAGTATGTAAAATGCATTACTACACACAGAAAGAGGAGATCCTCCGGAAAGCCTGGGACATAGGCACAGTGGAAGTCGCAGGGGCTAAAATAAAAATACTCCCGGATCTGTCTAAAACCACGCTTTACCGCAGATCATTACTACGGCCAGTGCTGGAGAGAGCAAAGCAACAAGGTTTTAGGTACAGATGGGGATACCCGCTGGCAGTGACTTTTTTTAAAGAACGAGACATGTTTGTTCTTCGTACCCCAGCGGATTTACCCAACTTATTTGAGTTCTTGGGCACAGAACCTGTTCAGGTGGAGGACTGGCTTACAATTTCCCCCAGAACAATGGGGTACCCAAACTGGGGACCCCGTGAACGGAGGTTGAATGGACATGGTAATAAGAAAGGACAGGTCTGAGAGAACTAAGTGAAATTGAGGATCCAATTGGAACGAGAGAATGAAGAAATGACAGGAAGAAATACTGCTATTATAAAATTCTCTCTTCAATATCTCTCAATAACTTTTTTTTTTTTTTTTTTTTCCCCCCACCCCTTTGTCGGCTGTTCCCCCTTTTCTTTCTGAAGCAATCAGCTCCAACATGTTTTTTTCTTTTTTTGAGGGTATATGGATACATGGATGCACCCCGCCCCCCCCCCCCCCTGGGAGGAGGATAAGAGATAAGGTCATATTTTTTTTTTTTTTTTTGCACAATTTTAAAACACATAAGACACGAGTGTAGAGTGGTAGTGAAGGTGTTTTCCCTCTCTTTTTTTTTTTATGAGTATGGGAAAGTATGTTGTTTTTTTTTTTCTTTTTTTTGTTTTGGGCACACAACATTATTTTTTTTTTTTTGGGGTATAATATACACTTTGTAACCTATAAAACACTAATAAGGGTAATAATGGTAATAATGGTAATAATCTGATTTATTAAATAGCACAGTTTTTGTTTAACTTCTATTTTTGAATATAAATACATTCCACAATATGACCAATTTCAGTGGTCTCTAAGAAGGTGACAGAGCACAGGGTGCCCTAGAGGCGGGGGGGAGGGGCGGAGGAAGCATCGGGTAATACCTGATCTACCGAGGAACTAGGAGAAGAGGAGGGGCAGATGGTAGATGGCAAATACATTATGAGATCTAGGGGTGGGGATTTTTTTTTTTAATGAATCTTATTTATATATATATGCCGGAATACCCTGTGAATGATCAGTGTTGGGGGTTGGGAGAGGGAGGGGAGAGTTTTATTCTCTAACCTAACCCAAACATAACCCCATTTAGGAAATTGCTCAAGGAACCAATATTGATTGGATGAGCAACCCAGCGTGAAGCTATATAGTGACCCCTCTATAGTAGAGAGGTCAAGAAGGTACTTTCCTTCCTCCCCCCTTCCCCCCCTAAGTTTTCCCCCCTCCCCCCTTTTTTTTTTTTTTTTTTTTTTTTTTTTTTATAATGGAGAATATACGGATTTTATCCATTAATGCAAAAGGTCTCAACACTCCAGAGAAAAGGAGGATTTTGTTAGATGATCTGAAAAGATCAAGGATAGATATTGCGATGGTACAGGAGACACATTTTAGAGAGGATAAATGCCCTAAGTTAAACAATAATCTTTTTCCTATAGTATATCATTCGACTAATTGGGAGGCTAAGTCGAAGGGCGTATCCATCCTCCTATCAAGGAACTTACCCTGGAAATGTACACAAGTTTTGAGCGACCCAAATGGCCGATATTTATTTGTAAAAGGGACGATACGAGAGACAGAAGTCACACTAGCTAATATGTATGTTCCAAACATAAAGCAGGATGGTTTCTTGAGGAGGGGCATGGACATGCTCAATGAGTTTAGGGGGGGACATTTAATAATAGGAGGAGATATGAACATTCCCCTGATCCCTTCAGAAGATACATCCCGGGGCCAATCCTCAATCCCGCCTATGGTGCGGAAACACTTTGCTAAAATATTACAGGAAGGACAATTAATAGATGCATGGCGCCTGATGCACCCCAGAGAAAGAGACTACTCATTCTACTCCTCTTTGCATCAACAATACTCCCGCATAGATTATTTCTTAATCCCACACAGTCAATTACACGCTATAAAAGACATAACGATAGGCTCAGTGACTTGGTCAGACCATGCCCCAATTACATTAGTTTATGAGTTACCAAACAAAAGAGAAAGGAGAGAAACAACCTGGAGACTGAATGAAAGTCTTTTACAAGATAAGGAGACTATGGCAGAGGTCGAGTCAGAGATAGTCTTTTTTTTTTTAACTAACACCACTGCAGACTCAGATCCAGGGATAATATGGGAAACACACAAAGCAGTTATACGAGGAATTCTTATAAAACATGGGGCCAGGATCAAAAAACAGCGAACTAAACAATTAGATCATCTATTTCAAGCTCTTTATAAAACAGAAGCAAAACATAAACATGCACCATCAGCGGAGGGAAAGGATGAGCTCTTGAAAATAAGGAGAGACATTAATGAACTCTTATCCTTTAGAGCTAAAGCAGCAATCCAGAAAACTAAAAGGATTTTCTATGAAGCAGGGGATAAATGTGGGAAGCTATTAGCAAAATCACTCAAAGATCAAAATCTGACAACATATGTTCCACATATAGTAACAGACGCAGGACAGAAACTTGTATACCCCAAACAGATAACTCAAGAATTTAAAAAATATTATGAAACATTATATAACTTAAAAACCCAAACAGCCTCACAAACGCAGATGGAGGAATATGTATATACCTCACAAATGCCTCAGTTGTCAGAAGAGGAGAGTAAAATACTCGAGTCCCCTATAACATCTGAGGAGATAATGGAAACTATAAAAAATATTAGAGTAGGGAAGGCACCTGGACCTGACGGGTTTACTATTCATTACTACAAGAAGTTAATGCCACACCTGAAGGAATTTATGAGGGATATGTTCAACGCCTGGGGGGCAGAGAATAGAATCCCTAAAGAAACCATACATGCACATATATCGGTAATCCCTAAGGAAGGGAAAGACCCTACCTCGTGCAAAAGTTACAGACCAATTTCCCTGTTGAACACTGACTTTAAAATTTTCACAAAGATTTTGGCAGTCAGACTACAGAAATACCTGACAAAGTTGATCCATTTGGACCAGGTCGGATTTGTCCCAACCCGAGAGGCAAGGGACAACACGACCAAGCTATTGAGCTTACTACATATAACACACCAAAATAAAATACCAACAGTCCTGCTTAATACTGACGCAGAGAAAGCGTTCGATAGGGTCAGGTGGGAGTATATGTTCACGGTCCTTCGCTATATAGGGATAGGGGAGAAAATGTTAAAATGGATAACACAGAGCTATTCAGTCCCTTCTGCAAAAGTGAGGGTAAACGGAATTTTATCTACAGAGTTTTTAATTACAAACGGAACGAGACAGGGGTGCCCCCTGTCCCCGCTCCTGTTTGTAGTATCACTGGAACCCTTCCTGTGCAGAATCCGAATTAACTCGGATATTTCGGGCATCAGCGTGGGAAAGGATCAGTATAAAATATCAGCGTATGCCGACGACGTCCTATTCTCGATCACGAATCCAATTATATCACTCCCCAACTTGTTATACGAGCTGGAGAGATACGGAACTCAATCTAATATAAAGATAAATTTCATTAAATCCGAAACAATGGGAATAGAACTTCCAGGGACACTCCAACAACAGTTAAGGGCAAATTTTAAATTGAACTGGACTAAGACAGCCCTTAAATACTTGGGGACATCGATCACACCAAATATATCGCAATTGTTTAATCTGAACTTTATTCCCTTACTAAAATCTATAAAACTACTACTGCTAAGGTGGAGAGGAGGAATGCATTCATGGATGGGAAGGTGCAATATAATCAAAATGAGTGTTATACCAAAATTCCTGTACATTTTTCAGGCACTTCCCATACACATCCCACCTCGATACTTGATGCAGATTGAAACTATGATAATGAATTTCATCTGGAATTCAAAACGTCCGAGAGTAGGGAAAAAATATCTATTTAAAGCGAAAACAGATGGGGGGCTGGCAGTCCCGAACATAAAGAAATACTACCAAGCCATTCAACTGGGAAGAGTGATTGACTGGTGTCGACACAGAGAATATAAGCTCTGGCCAAACTTAGAGCAGGCACAATGTGAGATCTCGTTGAAAAGAGCCCCATGGTGTTATAAGATCCTACCAGTATCAATAAAGAAACATCCTATTATAGGAAACACGATCAAAACTTGTGCAAAAATATTTAAACAGGATAAATTAATACGGGAGAACTCCGTACTGTATCCAATACTAGGAAACCCCCACTTTGAGACAGGATATCAAGACAGGAAATTTAAGACCTTAGCAGATAGAGGAATTATACAAATATCTGACTTCCTAACAGAGACAGGCTGGGTAACGATGGAGGAATTAACAGACGTCTCAGGCCATTTCGGCCTAGATCTATGGCGTGCCTTCCAACTACGCCATTTTTTGGGAACATTGCAAGTCCCCTCCCAGGATGATAAAGAGGTAACACCTTATGAAAAATTATGCACTCAAAATGGAATTATGGAACATGCTATATCTAAAATTTACTCCCTGCTAATGACATCAGTAGAACGGCGTAAACCTCCTTTTTTGAAGGAATGGGAGAGGGAAATGGGCATTGTTTTCTCACTAGAACGGGAAAATCAAATAATTAAGTCAGTATTCTCAACTTCAATTTGCGTTAGAATTCAAGAACTGAATTACAAAATTTTTTCCAGATGGTATTACACCCCGGTTAGGATGAATAAAATTTCTACATTAAATACAGATTTGTGCTGGAGATGTGGGACAGAGAGAGGGACAATGCTCCATATATTCTGGGAATGTCCTAAACTAGAAGAGTTTTGGGAGCAGATTCGGAGGTCAATACAGGAAATTATGAAATGTCATATTCCCAAAGAACCTGCCCTCTTTCTGCTCCATACCCCCAGCATACCGATACAAAATTACAAAAAATCCATTATACCACATCTGGTGAACGCTGCCAGGATATGTATCCCTCTTAAATGGAAAGAGACTGAACCACCTAACATAAACATGTGGTTAAGGAAAGTTGAGGAAATACATAACCTAGAAAAATTGGTCCTATCTGCTCATCAACAAACTGATAAATATGAGAAGAAATGGAAACAGTGGAGAGATTATGTTAATTCAGAAGAAAGGTAATTTCCAAGTACAGGACAAGAACATGCGCGGAGAAGATAGATATATAATGATATAGGAGTGTAGAGACCTGTGCACCATTCTTTTCCCTTGCTTTTTTCTTTTTTTTTTTTTTTTTTTTTTTTTTTTTGGGGGACAGGGGGGAAAAAGGGGAAAGAAGGAAAAGGAACGAAATGGGAGTTTTTGGGTTCGGTAATAGATCGCCAAAGAAAGGCTAAGGTTCCTTAAAGGGAATAAATGGTTTGTAATTATAACCTTGAAAGCCAAAATGTAATGTATATACTGTATATGTAACTGAACTTAAAGAAATAAAGATATAATTTGAAAAAAAAAGAATGACCAGCGTGCCCCCTTTCAATGCACAGTGACAAGCGGGCCCCCCTTTCAATGCACAGTGACCAGCGTACCCCCCTTCAAAACAGTGACCAGCATGCCCCCTTCAATGTACAGTGACCAGCATGCCCCCTTTAATGCACAGTGACCAGCATGCCCCCTTTAATGCACAGTGACCAGCGTGCCCCCTTTCAATGCAGAATGACCAGCGTGCCCCCTTTCAATGCAGAATGACCAGCGTGCCCCCTTTCAATGCACAGTGACCAGCGTGCCCCCTTCAATGCACAGTGACCAGCGTGCCCCCTTCAATGCACAGTGACCAGCGTGCCCCCTTCAATGCACAGTGACCAGCGTGCCCCCTTTCAATGCAGAATGACCAGCGTGCCCCCTTTCAATGTACAGTGACCAGCGTGCCCCCTTTCAATGCAGAATGACCAGCGTGCCCCCTTTCAATGCACAGTGACCAGCGTGTCTCCTTTCAATGCACAGTGACCAGCGTGTCTCCTTTCAATGCACAGTGACCAGCGTGCCCCCCTTTAAATGCACAGTGACCAGCGTGCCCCCCTTTCAATGCAGAGAGACCAGCGTGCCCTCCTTTTAATGCACAGTGACCAGCGTGCCCCCCTTTCAATGCAGAGAGACCAGCGTGCCCTCCTTTTAATGCACAGTGACCAGCGTGCCCCCCTTTCAATGCACAGTGACCAGCGTGCCCCCCTTTTAATGCACAGTGACCAGCGTGCCCCCCTTTTAATGCACAGTGACCAGCGTGCCCCCCTTTCAATGCACAGTGACCAGCGTGCCCCCTTTCAGTTCTGGGCTCCGGCCGTCTCCCTGCAGAGAGACAGCGCCAACAGAGAGCAGCAGCGGTCAGCGGATCAGGACAGATGTTCAAACTCACAACTGAGTTTGAACATCTGTCCTGATCCGATGACCGCTGCTGCTCTCAGGTGCCGGTTCTACGAACTTGCAGAAATGTAATAACCAGTTCCATAGAACCGGTGCGAACTGGCTGAATCCCACCACTGGTTCTATCCCAGAAGCCCTGAAGAAAGAAAAGGAAGAACAGGGCTTCGGGGTGTGCACACCCAGAACAATAAAGTTCTTTCAAAATGCTAACATCATCAGTGTGTGACCGGTCGTTGCGATTCAGCCTTCTATGGGGGAACGTGAGGGAGCTTCATCCTGCCCACACCTGCTCTCCTTAAAGTGGATCTTTACTTCATCTGAGCACCAAAAACACTGTTTAAAGAGATCCAGTCTGAAAAAAAGAAATTAAGTCAGTAGCTACAAATCCCTTTAATATAAATGGTCTTACCTGTCCAGGGATCCCACGATGTCCTCACCGGAGCCGATTCTTCAATGGGCTTCGGAGGCAGGCACCAGCATTGTAAGGAAGGGAAACCGGCAGTGAAGCCTTCAGGCTTCACAGCCGGTTTCCTACTGCACATGCGTGAGTCGCACTGCGCTTTCTGGATGGTCCCATCGTCTTGTGGGACACACACCGGTCCCAGAAGGCAGCGGGGGGAAGGAGGAGGGGTCAAACATGTAGTAGATCGCCAATTGGCAATCTTACCTAGAAGTGGGAGCAGGTACCTGTAAAAAACAGGTGCCCCCCTCCCCCCCAAAAAAAGTGCCAAATGTGGCAGTGGAGGGTGCGAACGAGTGGAGCTGTCCGTTTTGGTTGGAGCTCCCCTTTAATTTATTTTCAATATTCAGAGCAAACTCTTCCATCCATCCATGTCTCCATGCTTTATTTTGTTGAGAAATCACTTTGAAACCCCCCCCCCCCCCTCCCGGCATTTCTGCCCGTGCCAATCTTGAGTAAGGGCAAATGATTCATGTAGCATTTGCTTCCTGGAATCCACCTGCCCTTAGCTCAGGCATGGAGGCAGGAGGGAGTGCTTAGCTCAGAAAACCACTCCCCCCCTCCTGAAGACTCCCGGGATGTATGACATAATTTGCCTAGGCAAGCAACCAGGAAGTAACTGAAGAAATGTAAAAAAAAAAAGTATAAAGCAAGTAAATCTATTCTCCCTTCCTATCTATTTATGAACGATAGCAGCATGAGGTCAGTGTTGATTGGGTGAGTGAAGCTCTACTTTTAGCAGCGGCATGCTATGTGAACAGTGACTTATTTTGTCTTCTCCCGTCAGGAATGCAGAGTTTGGGGGAATGTCGCTGACGCAATGCTTTCTGTTACAGGGGGACCGTTCAGCGGCCTGGGAGAAATCATCCACCGGGAGAGCGTTCCCATGCACACCTTCGCCAAATACCTCTTCACTGCACTGCTGCCCCACGACTCTGACCTGGCCTACAAACTGTCTCTGCGGGCCATGAGGTGAGTACAGAGCGCAGGGTGCCGCATGGATCTCCTTGGAGCCAAACCACCATCTGTAACAATATTATGTGTATATATATATATATGACATCATTGTTCCCAGTGTTCTGTCCCTCACATTACATCTCCTGCAATCTATTCATCTTCTTTCTGTCTAAGCAGAATTCCAGGCAGAGAAATAAATGGATACAGCGATGCTTTTATGTAAATCATCAACTTTCTGAATTACCCTGCACAGCAGCACAGTCAGGCATGCAATGAAGGCTTTTACAGCACAGTTAGGCATGCAATGTAGGCTTTTACAGCACAGTCAGGCATGCATTGTAGGCTTTTACAGCACAGTCAGGCATGCAATGTAGGCTTTTACAGCACAGTTAGGCATGCATTGTAGGCTTTTACAGCACAGTCAGGCATGCAATGTAGGCTTTTACAGCACAGTCAGGCATGCAATGTAGGCTTTTACAGCACAGTCAGGCATGCAATGTAGGCTTTTACAGCACAGTTAGGCATGCATTGTAGGCTTTTACAGCACAGTCAGGCATGCAATGTAGGCTTTTACAGCACAGTCAGGCATGCAATGTAGGCTTTTACAGCACAGTCAGGCATGCAATGTAGGCTTTTACAGCACAGTCAGGCATGCAATGTAGGCTTTTACAGCACAGTCTGGCATGCAATGTAAGCTTTTACAGCACAGTCAGGCATGCAATGTAGGCTTTTACAGCACAGTCAGGCATGCAATGTAGGCTTTTACAGCACAGTCAGGCATGCAATTTGGACTTTAACAGCACAGTCAGGCATGCAATGTAGGCTTTTACAGCACAGCCAGGCATGCAATGTAGGCTTGTACAGCACAGTCAGGCATGCCGTATGCTCCTAAAACTATCAATTTTTCAATGTGGGAGGAACTTCTGACATGCAGATTAGCTGCCCAATAAATCAGACTCTGGTAAATGTTTAACCACTTCCATACCGGGCCAATTCTGGCACTCCGCTCCTACGTGTAAAAATCATAATTTTTTTGCTAGAAAATGACTCTCAACCCCCAAACATTATAATTTCTTTTTAGTAGAGACCCTAGGGAATAAAAGGGCAGTTATTGCAACTTTTTATGTTCCACGCTATATGCGCAGCAATTTTTAAACGCGTTAAAAAAAAAAAATAACAAAAAGTTTTATGAATTTAAATAAAACAAAACAAAGTTAGCCCAATTTTTTTGTATAATGTTACGCCGAGTAAATAGATACCTAACATGTCATTCTTTAAAATTGCGCACACTCGTGGAATGGCACCAAACTTCGGTACTTCAAAATCTCCATAGGCAACGCTTGAACATTTTTTACAGGTTACCAGTTTAGAGTTACAGAGAAGGTCTGAGGCTAGAATTGTTGCTCTCACTCTAACGTTCGTGGCGATACCTCACATGTATGGATTGAACGCTGTTTACATATGTGGCCGCGACGTACGTATGCACTCGCTTCTGCATGCGAGCACACAGAGATGGGGGCACTTTCAGTTTTTTATTTTTTTTATTTTAGTTTTTTAGTTTTACACTTTCCCTTTAATTTCTTTTTTTCTTGATCACTTTTATTCCTATTACAAGGAATCTAAACATCCCTTGTAATAGGAATAGTGCATGACATTTCCTCTTCATGGAGAGATGTGGGGTCAATAAGACCCCCACATCTCTCCTACAGGCTGGAAAGTAATAAAAAAAAAAAAAAAAAAGATCTCGGGTATCCAAACGAGATCACTGCAGTATTTAGAACTGCCAGGGCGGGCGTGACGTCGCGTCCGGTCCTCCGAAAGTCCTAGAGACTGCCATGGACCAGCTGGTCCTTGGTAGTCTCTATGGTGTACTTCCGCCGCCAGCGGATTCCTACTCCGACTCGCTGACTGCACGGGCGAGCTGTTAGAAACACGGGGGGGGGGGGGGGAGACGTCCTCTCCCGCAGTCTGTAAGAACGATCAATCGGCTGATTGTTCTTACTGTGCAGAGAATCGCCGGGCCGGGTAAAAAAAAAAAAGATATCTGAATGATGCCGGCAGCTGCACCCTTCATTCAGATATCCTCACTTAAAGCCCAGGATGTCATATGACGGAAGTGGTTACATTTTTCTTTATTTTATTAATTTATTTTACTTTTTATATTTTTAGACTGTTTTAATTTTTGTTTTTATCACTTTTATTGCTGTCTGAAGGAATGTAAACAGGTAGGAGTGACCGGTACTCTTTATAGAGAGATCCGGGGTCTGTAAGACCCCAAATCCCTCCTCTGCCCTAAAAGCATTTAAAACACACAGATTTGTGTTTTTGAATGCTTTTGTTTTTTAAAAAATGGTACCGTTGACATCCCGGTAATCATCCGGGTTACCATAGCAGAAAGCCGATCAAAGCCGATCTCGGCTGTCCGGCCAGTGGGTGGACGTGTCGGCTGGTCGCTCGGGTCTCCCGGTGGGCCAGGAGAGCCTAAAAGAAGCGTAGGAGTGGGAGGGACATCCCCTCCCGCTGCTTGTAAAAGCAGTCCAGTGGCTGGTTAGACGCTCTGATTGCTATTACCAGAGAGCCGAACACCGGCACTAAAAAAAAAAAACGGTACCAGGGAAAAAAACGGTACCGGGGAAATTCCTGCAGCTGCATATCATCCTGGGTTAACTGCTCGAAGTCCAGCGATGTACGGATACGTCGCTGGTTGGCAAGTGGGCATTTGACAGGTGGGATGGTAGGGGTGCTATGTTGCCGCCTAGGTGTCGGTTTTAACCCTTGAAAGCCCGCAGTACCGTGGTTGTGACACAGCCCTGTTTACTTGAATGGAGCAGTACTGCCACCCATCACGACATTAAGTTTTGAGGCCATGGCATGTTTACCACCCCCTCTTAACAGTCATGTTGGCTTGGTTGGGGAAATGGGAAGATTCAGATGGTTTGCTGTAGTAATCGACTGATATCGTTTTTTTGTACCGATACCGATATTTTGGTCATTGGATATCGGTATCGGCCGATATTTTCGGACATGTAAAAATTTTTTATTTTTTTTTCACAGGTACTGTGATAAAGGGATCTGGGAGTCTAAAAGAACCCAAACCCCTCCTCTGCACTTAAAAGCATTCAAAACGCCAAGTTTGGTTGTTTTGAATGCTCAAATTTTTTTGAATTTGCCGCCAAGTACCCGGAAGGGATGTCATGACATCACTTCCAGGTTTTTACATGGAGACCCGATCAGAGCCAAATGCGGCTTTGATAGGGTCTTCTCTTCGGCGGCGGTGGAGGTGGGACGGGAGACCCGTGCAAGCCGCGGGAGGGGGGGAGACGTCCCCTCCCGCTCCTTGTAATGACAGCCGAGCTGTTTCTCAGCCGCATCGGTTGTCATTTCAAGACAGCCGACCGTCGGCTATGGACGCCGGTACCGGGGTGATGCCTCTAGCTGCAGGCATCACTCTGGTACAAGCACTTTCCCGAAATATCGGCAATATCGGTAACCTCATGGGCCGATTCCAATATATCGGGGAAAGTGCATATTGGCCCCCGATATATCGGCATTGCCGATAATCGGTCGATCCCTAGTTTGCTGTGGGTAGCACAGACTGTTCTTGCCTCAGCATTTATACGGAGACTTGATTACACACAGGTGGATTCTATTTATCATCATTAGTCATTTAGGTCAACATTGGATCATTCAGAGATCCTCACTGAACTTCTGGAGAGAGTTTGCTGCACTGAAAGTAAAGGGGATGAATAATTTTGCACGCCCAATTTTTCAGTTTTTTTTATTTGTTAACAAAGTTTGAAATATCCAATAAATTTCGTTCCACTTCATGATTCTGTCCCACTTGTTGATTCTTCACAAAAAAATTACAGTTTTATATCTTTGTTTGAAACCTGAAATGTGGATTACTTTTATAGGCAGCGATGAGGTGCCCCCCCCCCCCCTGCTTTCCAGTTGTTTCCCTGCTTACCGGAGCCGTCGCTAGCGGCGAAAACGATCCGAGCCCCTGGAGCGATGAGCAGGAAGTCAAGTGAGGGCAAGATGGCCCCCACTCAACTCTATGCCCTTGGGGGACCAGAGCGACGTCTGACGTCCCTTCTGTCTAACGGCCAATTATTATTTTTTTTTGTAACTGTAAAATTACTTTGGTTTTTTTTTTTTTTGCTTTTTAGTGTAGATGTGAGATGTGAGGTCTTTTTGACCCCCAGATCTCACATTAAAGAGGACCTCTCCTGCCTATTTCTATTACAAGGGATGTTTACATTCCTTGTAATAGGAATAAAAGCGATTTAAAAAAAAAAAAAAGGGACAGTGTAAAAAAAAAAAGTAAAATACAAATTTTAAGCGTTCCGTCCCTCCGAGCTCGCATGCCAAAAGTGAACGCATACGTAAGTCGCGCCCACATATGTAAACGGTATTTAAACCACACGTGTGAGCTATCGCCGCAACCGTTAGACCCAGAGCAATAATCCGAGCCCTAGGCCTCCTCTGTAACTCTAAACTGGTAACCTGTAAAAATGTTTAAAGCGTCGCCTATGGAGATTTTTAAGTACTGTAGTTTGTCGCTGTTCCACGAGCGTGCGCAATTTTGAATCATGACATGTTAGGTATCCATTTACATTCATAATTCACATTATACAAAAAAATTGGGCTAACTGTACATTTTTTTTTTTTTTAATTTGAAAAATGTTATTGTATCCAAACATACAATTTTTCAGGACAAGCTTTTCGGGGTATGTCCCCTTCATCAAGGTCCAAGTAGTACTGATTCACAAAATGTAAAAAAAAACACAAAATCTTTAATTTTTGTGGTTTTTTTTTTTTTTAACGTTAATTTTGTGAATCAGTACTGCTTGGATCTTGAAGAAGGGGACATACCCCGAAAGCTTGTCCTGAAAAATTGTATGTTAGTGCAAATAAAAAATGTATCACGGACAGTACTCAGTTGTCTCTGTCGCAAGTGCACCAATACGGCTACAATGACCTCAAGCATTGTATCCAAAACAATTGCGTTTGTAAGACCGCTGCGCAAATATGCAGTGACATAAAATATGGCAAGGATCTCCATTTTATTCTCTAGTTATGAGAGTTGCTCTCAATGGCGACCCTGATAACTGGTGCCATATCCCGTGTATTTGCAATACAAAAAAGAGGGGTTCCCCTATTGGTGGGACTTTACAGGCACTCCAATGTAAGTACAATTAAATAATACAAAGGTAATTTTATTGAAGCAAAATAATAACATTTTAAAAACAGAGCAAGCAGTAATAGCAGTACAAAAATGCAGGTGACATGAGTACTGTAATAACAGGAAACCCAACGCGTTTCGAAGTGTGATACTTCTTCAGGGGTACACTTTAGCTTACAGTATTTCTCTATAACAATACATAGTTACATAGTTAGTGAGGTTGAAAAAAGACATCAGTCCATCCAGTTCAACCTATGATGTGTGTGTGTTTGCTTTTAACCGTACATTGTATACCCCTGTATGTTGTACATCGTATACCCCTGTATGTTGTACATTGTATACCCCTGTATATTGTACATTGTATACCCCTGTATGTTGTACATTGTATACCCCTGTATGTTGTACATTGTATACCCCTGTATGTTGTACATTGTATACCCCTGTATGTTGTACATTGTATACCCCTGTATGTTGTACATTGTATACCCCTGTATGTTGTACATTGTATACCCCTGTATGTTGTACATTGTATACCCCTGTATGTTGTACATTGTATACCCCTGTATGTTGTACATTGTATACCCCCTGTATGTTGTACATTGTATACCCCCTGTATGTTGTACATTGTATACCCCTGTTTTTAAAATGATTGGGGGTTCTAAGTAATTTTCGAGCAAAAAATACTGGATCTTACCTTGTAAAGCAACAGAAATGGGTATGAATGTGAGTTAGGGACTTTAGAGTGTAAGCTCCTTGAGGGCAGGGACTGATATGAATGGCACAATACATATGTAAAGTGCTGGGTTAATTGATGGCGCTATACAAGTACCTGTAATAAATAAGTCTTGTCTCCTCTCTCTTCTTCCAGGCTGCCAGTGCTGGAGAGCAGCGCCCACTCAGGAGACGTGTCCCACCCTCATCACATTGTATCTGTGGTTCCAAGCCGCTACCCCCGATGGTTCACTCTGGGACACCTGGAGTCACAGCAGTGCGAGTTGGCATCCACCATGCTGACCGCAGCCAAAGGTGAGCAATACTGCACAGTGGTAGCTGGTGCTAGGGGCACCCTCTGGTGGCTTACTGTGTGAATTACAACTACTTGGTGTCTGGAGCAAAAATTACTTTTCGGCTGTCCAGTTTCTATAGAAAACTTCTGCAGACGTTAAAATGGTATATAATAATACACTGCAAAACTCATATGATTAATAATAAGAGGTCTGTACACCGCTTTTTTTTTTCTTGTGAGAAAGCGCCTGGTCCTTAAAGTGTAACTCCAGAGAAAAATATCCTATATGATGCAGCAGACTGTCAGTAGCAACAACACAGCTGTGACTGTAATATCGTTTTCTTCCCTGTTGATCATGCCAGTATATTTGTTATTTTTACACTTCCTGTAACAAGTGACAAAGCTGTTGATTCTGCTGTGAAATCGCACAGCTGCATTGTCGCCCTGTTGACAGGGTTTGCCTTAAAGCGTTACTAAACCCAGGACTCTGCATTCACTATATCTGATCTCCCCAGGAGCCTGCATTCACTATATCTGATCTCCCCAGGAGCCTGCATTCACTATTTCTGATCTCCCCAGGAGCCTGCATTCACTATATCTGATCTCCCCAGGAGCCTGCATTCACTATATCTGATCTCCCCAGGAGCCTGCATTCACTATATCTGATCTCCCCAGGACCCTGCTTTCACTATATCTAGTCTCCCCAGGAGCCTGCATTCACTATATCTGGTCTCCCCAGAAGCCTGCTTTCACTATATCTGGTCTCCCCAGGAGCCTGCTTTCACTATATCTGGTCTCCCCAGGAGCCTGCATTCACTATATCTGGTCTCCCCAGGAGCCTGCATTCACTATATCTGGTCTCCCCAGGAGCCTGCATTCACTATATCTGATCTCCCCAGGAGCCTGCATTCACTATATCTGATCTCCCCAGGACTCTGAATTCACTATATCTGGTCTCCCCAGGAGCCTGCATTCACTATATCTGATCTCCCCAGGAGCCTGCATTCACTATATCTGGTCTCGCCAGGACCCTGCATTCACTATATCTGATCTCCCCAGGACTCTGCATTCACTATATCTGATCTCCCCAGGACCCTGCATTCACTATATCTGATCTCCCCAGGACTCTGCTTTCACTATATCTGGTCTCCTCAGGAGCGTGCATTCACTATATCTGGTCTCCCCAGGAGCCTGCATTCACTATATCTGATCTCCCCAGGACTCTGCATTCACTATATCTTGTCTCCCCAGGAGCCTGCATTCACTATATCTGGTCTCCCCAGAAGCCTGCATTCACTATATCTGATCTCCCCAGGAGCCTGTATTCACTATATCTGGTCTCGCCAGGACCCTGCATTCACTATATCTGGTCTCCCCAGGAGCCTGCATTCACTATATCTGATCTCCCCAGGAGCCTGCATTCACTATATCTGGTCTCGCCAGGACCCTGCATTCACTATATCTGATCTCCCCAGGACTCTGCATTCACTATATCTGATCTCCCCAGGACCCTGCATTCACTATATCTGATCTCCCCAGGACTCTGCTTTCACTATATCTGGTCTCCTCAGGAGCGTGCATTCACTATATCTGGTCTCCCCAGGAGCCTGCATTCACTATATCTGATCTCCCCAGGAGCCTGTATTCACTATATCTGGTCTCGCCAGGACCCTGCATTCACTATATCTGATCTCCCCAGGACTCTGCATTCACTATATCTGATCTCCCCAGGAGCCTGCATTCACTATATCTGGTCTCGCCAGGACCCTGCTTTCACTATATCTAGTCTCCCCAGGAGCCTGCATTCACTATATCTGGTCTCCCCAGAAGCCTGCTTTCACTATATCTGGTCTCCCCAGGAGCCTGCTTCCACTATATCTGGTCTCCCCAGGAGCCTGCATTCACTATATCTGGTCTCCCCAGGAGCCTGCATTCACTATATCTGGTCTCCCCAGGAGCCTGCATTCACTATATCTGATCTCCCCAGGAGCCTGCATTCACTATATCTGATCTCCCCAGGACTCTGAATTCACTATATCTGGTCTCCCCAGGAGCCTGCATTCACTATATCTGATCTCCCCAGGAGCCTGCATTCACTATATCTGGTCTCGCCAGGACCCTGCATTCACTATATCTGATCTCCCCAG
The DNA here is from genome assembly GCF_965119305.1 of Pelophylax lessonae. NCBI lineage: Eukaryota > Metazoa > Chordata > Amphibia > Anura > Ranidae > Pelophylax > Pelophylax lessonae. The sequence goes on along the minus strand of NC_138775.1, from coordinate 296,608,678 downwards.
GACTCTGCATTCACTATATCTGATCTCCCCAGGACCCTGCATTCACTATATCTGATCTCCCCAGGACTCTGCTTTCACTATATCTGGTCTCCTCAGGAGCGTGCATTCACTATATCTGGTCTCCCCAGGAGCCTGCATTCACTATATCTGATCTCCCCAGGACTCTGCATTCACTATATCTTGTCTCCCCAGGAGCCTGCATTCACTATATCTGGTCTCCCCAGAAGCCTGCATTCACTATATCTGATCTCCCCAGGAGCCTGTATTCACTATATCTGGTCTCGCCAGGACCCTGCATTCACTATATCTGGTCTCCCCAGGAGCCTGCATTCACTATATCTGATCTCCCCAGGAGCCTGCATTCACTATATCTGGTCTCGCCAGGACCCTGCATTCACTATATCTGATCTCCCCAGGACTCTGCATTCACTATATCTGATCTCCCCAGGACCCTGCATTCACTATATCTGATCTCCCCAGGACTCTGCTTTCACTATATCTGGTCTCCTCAGGAGCGTGCATTCACTATATCTGGTCTCCCCAGGAGCCTGCATTCACTATATCTGATCTCCCCAGGAGCCTGTATTCACTATATCTGGTCTCGCCAGGACCCTGCATTCACTATATCTGATCTCCCCAGGACTCTGCATTCACTATATCTGATCTCCCCAGGACCCTGCATTCACTATATCTGGTCTCGCCAGGACCCTGCATTCACTATATCTGGTCTCCCCGGGACTCTGCATTCACTATATCTGGTCTCCCCAGGAGCCTGCATTCACTATATCTGATCTCCCCAGGAGCCTGCATTCACTATATCTGATCTCCCCAGGAGCCTGCATTCCCTATTTCTCTATCGTTCATCGACAGACGCAGCTCCTTATCTTCATGACTCATAGGGTTATGCTCCTCCTTCTAGGAATAGGCACTAGGCAGGAAAAAGAAAACGTAACCACGCCTATGGGGGCTGTCTCTGCAGGCATAACCCCTCAGACTCTGCTATACTCAAACAGTTTGTTCTGCCTAGTGTTAAGAATAGGACCTAGCTCCCTGCTGGGACTTCGGTCTTAGCTGTAACAGGGAAAGTTTGTGATTTTTTTTATTTTTTAACTAGTTAGTTCCTGAGGACCAAGATCCAGAGGAACTACAAGCAACAGCCGGCTGCAGTTTCGCACTGGAAAATATAGATAGTCTCCCAGCCTGGCCAGCGAGTGTGAGCAGGTTATAGTCCAGAACTAGGCCTCGCCACGACATTGTCCCGATGGATGGCGACGAGCCTGCGAGTGGACAGTCTTGCTGGGAAGCACATGACCTGGAACGCCCTGAGTCACAGCTTCCCTTTGGCTGACAGCACCCCCATCCCGGGTGGGAGGTGATCTCTTTCGGAGTAGCGCCCACCTGGTACCATGGTATGGTGAGTAAAATTGTCCCCCCAAACACCCTTGGCGGGCGTGGGCCCCTCCCTGGAATGGTCAGACCTTAGGGGCTCCCTCGGTTCCCTGGCACACCCCAGGGAACTAATCTGGTGTACCCCTTGGTGTTCCCCTACCCCTAGCAGGGGGGTAATAATGCGGCTGTTATGGCGCTTATTTGAGGGGGGCGAATTGTCCTGGGTGGGTCCCTGGCTAGGGACCTTTAGATGCCTATTGTTCTGGGACCCCTTTGGGGGGTCCTGGAGACCGCATGGCGTGCCGTGGGTGCCGCCATTTTGCTGTGGATCATGATCTCTGTGTTCCAATTAGTTTGCATGGGAAGCCATTTTCTATACTCCCCCATTGAGAATGTATGAGCGGCCATTTTCTTGAGGTCCGTGGGCTGGACAGGCATGCGGCATGGCTTGTAATGATAGAGGCAGAGCTTCTTCCTCTTCCTGTGCAGACAGTGTTAGTTTTGTTTTTACACTGATGAAGCTGGATGCTTCTCCGTGGTCTGGTAACATTCCTGGGTGTCCTGTGGGTTTGTTCCTCTTCTGCTCTGCTATTATTACATATTAATCAGGGATTGTGAATCCGCAGTAATAGCGGTGGGACTGCGTTTTTCGTGGTCTTAAAGGGACATTACACACATTTTTTTATGTGAGCAATGGAGTCCCAGGATAAAAATTCACCTGCAGACCCCCTGGAAGTAACTGCGGGACCCTCCGGTTCACAGTCCCAGCCTGAAATTGCAGGGTTTTTTTTTTTTTCAAAGCCTGATGTCAAAAGTGGGTTTTGTAATTTCTTGTGCTGCCAGCCGCAAACGCCCTCCGCCCTCACCTCCATCGGCTGGGTCTTCAGACTCTGAGACAGATATGGTCGCTGCGGACGCAGACCACCTTGAGGGGGTCGGTGTCTTCACATTCTGAGGGTGAAGAGGATCTGTCCTCATCAGCCGCTGCGCCGGAACGCACGTTGGTGGAAGCCCTGATAGTTTCTCTGCGGGGAAACCCTAAAATTTGGCTGAAGAACCCACAGTGTCAGATACACAGGTGTCTTTTGGCTCCCGCAAATCGGGCAATGTATTCCCTCGTCCAGAATTGTTTCATACTATTGTGGATGAACAATGGCGACGCATTAAGCACAGGTTGGTGGTGCCTAAGCGTTTTGCACGCCGTTATCCTTTTGCGGAGGCGGTGTCCAATAGGTGGACTGTACCACCGAAAGTGCATTCTCCGGTGGCCAGGTTGAATAAAGCGACTCTGGTACTGGTGGAAGAGTCTCCAACCTTTCCGGATCCCGTGGATAGACTGGTGGAATCCTTGTCCCGCCATTTACATTTGGTAGCAGGTCACAGGTTAAAGGCTACCTTTGTAAATGTTTTAGTAGCGCAGACTGCTACTGAATGGGTGAACCTACTGAAGAGTAACTTGGAATTGGCACAGCTTCCCCCTGTGGTACCGGAACTAATAGACCAGTAGACCCAAGCCCATGTGTGATACGTCCCTGGACTCAGCTTTGTTAGTGGCCGGGACGTCAGCCGTGGGGATTGCTATAAGGCGCATGGTATGGCTGAAATGCTGGTTGGCCGCCCAGGCTTCTAAGAAGGCAGTGACTGATCTTCCTTTTACAGGGGAGAGGCTGTTTGGATCCTCCCTGGACGAGTTGATCAATGGTATCACAGGGGGTAAGAGCACTAATCTGCCCCAATCCTCTAAGGCAGTGCTCCCCAACCTTTTTATCGCTGCGGACCGGTCAACGTTTGATAATTTTTCGGTGGCCCGCTGAGGGGGGGGACGTCAATGCACAGTTACCACAGCGTGCCCCCAATCAATGCACAGTGACCACAGCGTGCCCCCAATCAATGCACAGTGACCACAGCGTGCCCCCAATCAATGCACAGTGACCACAGCGTGCCCCCAATCAATGCACAGTTACCACAGCGTGCCCCCAATCAATGCACAGTGACCACAGCGTGCCCCCAATCAATGCACAGTGACCACAGCGTGCCCCCAATCAATGCACAGTGACCACAGCGTGCCCCCAATCAATGCACAGTGACCACAGCGTGCCCCCAATCAATGCACAGTGACCACAGCGTTCTCCCAGTCAATGCACAGTGGCCACAGTGTGCCTCCAATCAATGCACAGTGACCACAGCGTGCCCCCAATCAATGCACAGTGACCACAGCGTGCCCCCAATCAATGCACGGTGACCACAGCGTGCCCCAAATCAATGCACGGTGACCACAGCGTGCCCCCAATCAATGCACAGTGACCACAGCGTGCCCCCACCAGTGCACTTACCTCACCTCACGGCAGCTTCTCTTCAGTCCCCGCGTCTCCTCGAGTCCTCGAGTCCTCAGTCCTCCCGCCTCCTCCTCGGCCAATGGCATGGGGTTTGCCTTGCAATCAGGAAGCAGGAGGACCCGCTCCCTTATTGGCCAGGAGGAGGATCCGTGTGACAATAGCGCATTTTCATTCGCTTTTGTCACACAATAGGTGGGCTCTGGGCGCACAGTAAATAATTTAAAGTTCCTCGGGCGGCCCGGTACCGTTTGATCCGCGGCCCGAGGGTTGGGGAACACTGCTCTGAGGGAGCAATTTTGAAGTGTGACATGTTGGGTATCAATTTACTTGGGGTAACATTTATCTTTCACATTATACAAAAAAAAAAATGGGCTAACTTACGGTTTTCTTATTTTTTAATTACAAAAGTGTATTTTTTCTAATCAAAATATTGCGTTTGTCACACTGTATTTGCACAGCGTTTTTACAAAGTATTGCATTTTATTATTTATTTATTTATTTTCCCCCCAAAACATTTTATTTTATTCTTTTATTCTCTATGGTCTCTCTCTTATTCTCTAAATAAATATGTATAATGTTTGGAGGTTCGAAGTAATTTTCTAGCAAAAATACTGATTTTAACTTGTAAACAACAAATAGGCCTGGTCCTTAACCGCTTGCCGACTGCCTAACGGCGATTTACGTCGGCAGTCAGCTCCTCACAGGCAAAGCGACGTAGTACTACGTCACTAGCCTGTGAGGGTCTAGGGAGCGAGCGCGCGCCGCTGGAGGCGCGCTCCCGCTCGCACCCGATGTCCGCCGGTCACTCGCGATCGTCGGTTACACCGGGAGAAAGGCAGGCGGCTAATGTAAATAGCCGCCTGTCTTTCTCCCCTGTGTAACAGCAGAGATCATACGGTCCTGCTATGTAGGACTGTAGATCTGTGCTGTTACACACACAGCCAGATCCAATCAGTTAGAAGCACGCCCCTAGGGACACACTTAACCCCTCCTTCTCAAATAAAGTTAACCCCTTCCCTGCCAGTGTCATTTTTACATTAACAGTGCATATGTGTATAGCACTGATTACTGCAGTAATGTCACTGATAACCCCAAAAGTGCAAAAAATGTCAGTCAAGGGTCCGATCTGTTCACAGCAATGTCACAGTCCCGAAAAAAAAAAAAAAATTGCAGATCGCCGCCATTATTCGTTAAAAAAAACAAACAATAAAAATTACAAAAATCTTTCCCTTAGTAAACGCAATAACTTTTGCGCAAACCAATCAAAATACGCTTTTTGCGTTTTTTTTTTTTTTACAAAACATATGTAGCAGAAAACAAATTGGCCTAAAATGTTAAAAAATTTAGATTTTTACATTTTTTGGGGGGGAATTTCATGTGAATGTGAAAAATATTGTTATTTTTGCAAAATTGTCGCTATTTTTTTATTTATAGCGCATGATCAAAAAATCGCACAGGTGATCAAATACCACCAAAAGAAAGCTCTGTTTGTGGATAAAAAAGGACGTCAAATTAGTTGGAGTACAGCGTCGCACGACTGCGCAATTGTCCATTAAAGTTACACAGTGCCGAATCGCAAAATAGGCCCTGGTCAGGAAGGGGATAAAATCTTCCGGGGCTTAAGTGGTTAAATTTCAACCCTGCTCACTGTACTAATGACATTGGCTGGGAAGGGGTTAACATCTGGGGCAATAAAAAGGGTTAAATGTTTGCTTAATGTGTAAAGTGTGTACTATGTGGTACCTTTACTAAGGGATGTGCCGTTTTTTCCCCCCTGCTTTGCAGGGAAACAAAAACTGGCACATTGCTGCTGTCAGAAGGGAGCCCTGTGTTGGTTACATACACAAAGCTTTCTCCTGTCACTCGCTCCGATTATCAATGGGTCCTGGCCATAAATTATTGGCTGGGAACCGGTGATCGGCATGTCCTGGAGCCAGTGACAGCACAGTTGGGTGGGCGCGCGCCCGCTACAATAATAATTTAGAACTCTGTGCGTTTTTGTTACCTGAATGGTTTGAAAGAAACTGTCAGCTGCTAATCTCTGGTCTCTCCTCCGCCCAGGCGACATGCTGCGGCTACGCACCGTGCTGGAAGCCATTCAACGGAACATCCACTCCTCCTCCCTCATCTTCAAACTGGCGCAGGACGCGTTCAAAATCGCCACTCCGGCTGACAACAGCTCCGACACTACACTTCTGAACGTGGCCCTGGAACTGGGGCTGCAGGTGAGGCCCAGCGCATTCGTTTCCCAGGACGCTCCTCTCTGTAGGAAGGCGGTCTATGGGAAATGTCATTGGGGATGGATGATGTTTGTATTTTATAAACCTTTAAGTCAATCTGTACACCAAAAAAATATTGATGGTAAAATGTGGGCGTTGACTTTTCTAGGTGATGAGAATGACGCTCAGCACGCTGAACTGGAGGCGGAGGGAGATGGTGCGCTGGCTGGTCACTTGTGCTACTGAAGTCGGTAAGGGTAAAAAGATAAAATTCATTTCACTGCGCTCCCAGCATTCCTTTCCAGTATGACGCATAATTCATAGCGTTGTACAAAGTGTATAAGGCCTATACATAGGCATCACTCACATAGTCCATAGCGCTGTATAAAGTGTACGAGGCACACAGGCATCACTCACATAATACAAAGTACTGTACAAAATCTATGAGGCCTATACACATGCACCACTCATAGTCCATAGCGCTGTACAAAGTGTATGAGGCCGACACACAGGCATCACTTACATAATCCATAGTGCTGTACAAAATGTATGAGGCCTATACACAGGCATCACTTACATAATCCATAGTGCTGTACAAAGTGTATGATGCCTATACACAAATATATGACTCACACACACATATCTATAAAATACAAATAGGTGGGGGTGGACCAATAGAGACAAGATTTGGCTGTAGTTCACAACAGTGTAGTGACCGAAGTCTGGAAACGTTGGGAGGTGGAAGAAAGATTATGTAGATCGAAGGTGAGGCCTGGTGAGACAAACCCACACCCCCCTCCCACCACTCTGGTCAGACGCAGCCACACCCCCCTCCTACCACTCTGGTCAGACGCAGCCACACCCCCCTCCTACCACTCTGGTCAGACGCAGCCACACCCCCCTCCTACCACTCTGGTCAGGCGCAGCCACACCCCACTCTCACCACACTGGTCATGCGCAGCCTCACCCCCTCCCACCACTCTGGTCAGACGCAGCCACACCTCCTCCCACCACTCTGGTCAGACGCAGCCACACCCCCTCCCACCACTCTGGTAAGACGCAGCCACACCCCCTCCCACCACTCTGGTCAGACGCAGCCACACCCCCTCCCACCACTCTGGTCAGACGCAGCCACACCCCCTCCCACCACTCTGGTCAGACGCAGCCACACCCCCTCCTACCACTCTGGTCAGAAGCAGCCACACCCCCTCCCACCACTCTGGTCAGAAGCAGCCACACCCCCTCCCACCACTCTGGTCAGACGCAGCCACACCCCCTCCCACCACTCTGGTCAGACGCAGCCACACCCTCTCCCACTACTGTGGTCTGAAGCAGCCACACCCCCCTCCCACCGCCCTGGTCTGCAGCAGCCTTTCTGTTTGGTCTGATGCATCTCACAACACCGATCCCCCTTCCCGGTGGACTAGCACACCCTTCTATTCTTAAAATACACTGAAGAGACAGTTTTACTGGCCAGAGCGGGGGCGCTCTAATACAGGAGGTGTGTTACTGGCCAGAGTGGTGGCGCTCTAATACAGGAGGTTTGTTACTGGCCAGAGTGGGGGCGCTCTAACACAGGAGGTTTGTTACTGGCCAGAGTGGGGGCGCTCTAACAAAGGAGGTTTGTTACTGGCTAGAGTGGGGGTGATTTAATAAAGTAGGTGTATTATTGGCCAGAGTGGGGGCGCTCTAACACAGGTTTATTATTGGCCAGAGTGGGAGTGCTCTAACACAGGAGGTTTGTTACTGGCCAGAGTGGGGGCGCTCTAATACAGGAGGTTTGTTACTGGCCAGAGTGGGGGCACTCTAATACAGGAGGTTTGTTACTGGCCAGAGTGGGGGCGCTCTAACACAGGAGGTTTGTTACTGGCCAGAGTTGGGGGTTCTAATACATGGGGTTTGTTACTGGCCAGAGTGGGGGTGATCTAATAAAGTAGGTGTATTATTGGCCAGAGTGGGGGCGCTCTAACACAAGAGGTGTGTTACTGGCCAGAGTGGGGGCGCTCTAATACAGGAGGTTTGTTACTGGCCAGAGTGGGGGCGCTCTAACACAGGAGGTTTGTTACTGGCCAGAGTTGGGGGTTCTAATACATGGGGTTTGTTACTGGCCAGAGTGGGGGTGATCTAATAAAGTAGGTGTATTATTGGCCAGAGTGGGGGCGCTCTAACACAAGAGGTGTGTTACTGGCCAGAGTGGGGGCGCTCTAATACAGGAGGTTTGTTACTGGCCAGAGTGGGGGCGCTCTAACACAGGAGGTTTGTTACTGGCCAGAGTTGGGGGTTCTAATACATGGGGTTTGTTACTGGCCAGAGTGGGGGTGATCTAATAAAGTAGGTGTATTATTGGCCAGAGTGGGGGCGCTCTAACACAAGAGGTGTGTTACTGGCCAGAGTGGGGGCGCTCTAATACAGGAGGTTTGTTACTGGCCAGAGTGGGGGCGCTCTAATACAGGAGGTTTGTTACTGGCCAGAGTGGGGGCGCTTTAATAAGGAGGTGTGTTACTGGCCAGAGTGGGGTGCTCTAATACAGGAGGTGTTAATGGCCAGAGTGGGGGGCGCTCTAATACAGGGGGGAGGGGGTCAGACCAGAGGGGTGGGAGGGGGGTGTGGCTGTGGCAGGAGGTGTGTTACTGGCCAGATCACCAGGTGAAAACAGGGAAAAAGGCCAAAAAAATAAAGGCAGCCACCACATCTAATAATTGTTAATCTGCAATAGATGACATTTTTGGTTTTGGGTTTAATATTTGTTCTCTGCAGAAACTATACCCAGAATTTGACACGGACCGTTTCCATTGGTGACGGGTACTGAGTGATGTCTTATCTTTTTTTTCTCCCAGGAGTCCGTGCTCTCGTCAGTATCCTGCAGAGCTGGTACACGCTCTTCACCCCTACAGAAGCCACTAGCATTGTTGCCGCTGCCGCCACGTCTCACAGCACCGTGCTGCGGCTAAACCTGGACTACGCCCAGCGGGAGGAGCTGGCCAGCTGCGCTAGGACCTTGGCCCTGCAGTGCGCCATGAAGGACCCGCAGAACTGCGCCCTGTCCGCGCTCACCCTGTGCGAGAAAGACCACACCGCTTTTGAGACTGCTTACCAGATCGCTGTGGACGCCGCCTCCGGGGGCATGACCTACTCCCAGCTGTTCACCATCGCCCGCTACATGGAGCACAGAGGCTACCCGCTTCGAGCGTTTAAACTATGTTCCCTGGCGATGAGCCACCTCAACCTGGCGTACAACCAGGACACGCACCCTGCCATTAACGACGTCCTATGGGCCTGCTCCCTCAGCCACTCTCTGGGAAAAAACGAACTGGCGGCGTTAGTGCCCCTAGTGGTGAAAAGCGTGCACTGCGCTACTGTACTGTCAGACATCCTCAGACGGTGCACGCTCACGGCGCCGGGATTGGCTGGAATTCCAGGCAGGCGGAACTCCGGGAAACTAATGTCAACGGACAAGCCGCCTCTGCGCCAGCTGCTGGATGCGGCGGTCGGCGCTTACATTAACACCACCCATTCCCGCCTGACGCACATTAGCCCACGACACTACGGAGAATTCATTGAGTTCTTGAGTAAAGCCCGGGAGACGTTTCTGCTGGGACAGGACGGGCTTCTGCAGTTCGCCCAATTCATAGACAACTTGAAACAGATTTACAAAGGAAAGAAGAAGCTGATGATGCTGGTCAGGGAGCGGTTCGGCTGAGGCTGCCCTTCCCGCCACGGTTGTCTCTCTGAGCTTCTAACACGTTGGGCCCCTGAGGGCCCCCAGACAGGACTGTATGCAGGAGCTTTTTCATTCCACCTGCCAAACATTTCATGTCTTTTTTTTTGGGAGGGAGGGGGCACTTGTCTGAAAATACAACCTCCTTCATCTACATAGAGCCAGCCAGGGGGGAACAGGACTTCGGCCATCTTGTCCTGTCCCACATATGCAGTATCTGGCTGGGTGTGCGTTCATGTCCTCTCCAGCAGGGGGTAGCAGTGCAGCGGCGGTCCCTGTGTATAAAGATTTTAGCCTTATCCAGGTGATAGAATTGCACCCATTTCTAGGATCTTAAACACAACCCTCTGCATAGAAATCGTCTTTTTCCATTTCTGCAACCCTCAGGGTTGGCGAAACAACTCATTATTATAGAACCTGTCCTTGAGGGCCGGATGCGGGCAGGGGTTTGCAGCATCTGCAGAGCATTGTACATAGTTAAGCTAACATCTCTTTATGATGCAGAATGCCTGGGTGACTAGGCTCTGATGGGAGCAACTTGACCTATTCACCGTGCTAGAATACAGCTGATAAGTCAGAGAAAATAAATAACTGATATTGGTTCACAAAAAAGACAACACAGAACATCCAACGCGTTTCGGCAGCTCACAGAACTCCCCTCTTCAGGGCCTAAAGGTGATGGATAGATATGAGGACTTCAGGATTAAATCATGTGGTTTCATTGCTACAACACTGAACAGCCAATGCATATCTGTGCCCCTCAGAACTCCCCTCTTCTGAGGGGCCCTGAAGAAGAGGGGAGTTGAGGGTCCCTGAAGAACAGGGGAGTTGTGAGGATCCCTTAAGAACAGGGGAGTTGCGAGGATCCCTGAAGAGGAGGGGAGTTGTGGGGGGCCCTGAAGAAGAGGGGAGTTGTGGGGGGCCCTGAAGAAGAGGGGAGTTGTGGGGGGCCCTTTAGAAATGTGCTCTTCTTCAGGGCCCAAGCCTGATGGATAGATATGAGGACCCAGGTTTATACCATAATGTGGATTCATTATTACAACACTGACCATCCAACGTGTTTCGTGGCTCACAGAACTCCCCTCTTCTACAGGGCCTCTCAGAACTCCCCTCTTCTACAGGGCCTCTCAGAACAACTCCCTTCTTCTTCAGGCCCCCTTAGAATTCGCCTCTTTTCCAGGGCCCAAACGTGATCGATAGATTGGAGTACTCCGGGTTTAAACCAGAATGTGGATTCATTATTACAACACTGACCACTGACACGTTTCGGGGGCTCGCAGAACTTCTCTCTTCTTCAGAGCCTAAACATGATGGATAGATATAAGGACTCCAGGATCAAACCATAATGCTGATTCATTGGTTAACTAATCCTGGTTATGTTTAATTTTATAATTCCTGAATCCTTCTACCTATCCATCACACCTAAACTCTAAAAAAGAGGGAGTCCTTTTGAGTCCCCGAAACACGTTGACTGTTCTGTGTTGTCTCTTTAAGGAACCAACATTAATAGCTTTAGGACTGTCAGACCCTTCTGGCGCTCTCATTGAGCCTGTATATGTGAATCTTTAAATCTGAGCCCCCTGTTTGTGGGAGCACCCCATTTTTGTTGAGAGCTGCCTAACCAGAGCCACTGTGCCTTATCGCAGTCTGATCGATCTACCGATCTCAATTCAGCGCCTCATTGCTACTTGTTCCGCATAAGTTGGAGGAAAGCTGCTTCCATCAGAGGATAGTCACTCGAGTTTGCAGAGCCAAGCCACCCGTTTATCTAGACTATGCCTGTAAAAACATGGTGGCCACTGGGGACTACTACCCTCGTACTGGGGTTGTTGCAGGCTGACTGAGCCGTAGGTCTGCTGTGCAGTTTGGTTGGTCTTTGTATGACAATGGCAGTTGCCAGCATTGGTAATAAATGGCAGTTGCCAGCATTGGTAATAAATGGCAGTTGCCAGCATTGATAATAAGGTGCGACAAAAGACCAATAATCAACCTGTGCATTATCTTTGTATCAGTCCAGTCTTCCTGCGATCTCAGCGGAGCAGGGAGGGCTCTATTGGCTGTTAAAATGCAAAGTGCGCTTTTCCCAAGCCTTAGGTTGGGTCACTCCCCTGGAGACCCGGGTGCTAAATGCCAGCCAAAGTCCATCCTGTGCCCCATAAATTACGTGTCTGGATTGGAGAAAAAGCCAGCCGCACTTCTGTAAATTTTTCAAATGCTGAAAACTTTATTGATTTAGACCAGGGGTCTCCAAACTTTCTAAATAAAGGGCCAGTTTACTGTCCTTCATATTAGAGTACAAAATGTCCCAGCATCAGTGGGATTAAACCATCCCCCATCATTGGTGGTGTTGGGGGGGGGGGGGGGGCGGATTGATCAGAAATGTGCCCCATAGTTGGTATCGTTGGGAGGAATTGTGACCTTCATTGGTGTTGGCGACTTAAATAGGGGTCAGTAAAAAGCAAGCAAAGGGCTGCATCCAGCCCCCAGGCCACAGTTTGGAGACTACTGTTTTGGACAAACACATCCAGGAACTCTTCCTCTGTTAATGCATTTCCTCTACAAAGCTGGTCTGTCACAGAGCCTTCTAAAATTAGGCAGAGCTATGTGGGCAAAATGCGCCATTGCGGGAGGTCATCCTAGGCAGGAACTCTCTGCTCTTTGTCTAGAACAATAAAGTTGCCAACATTGGATCTTTCATGGAGTTTAGCCGGCTTTTTCTTCTTTGACTTGTATGTCATGACCGTTGTCAGGCAGTCTGGACTTCCAAGGTCCGCATGTGGCTCAGACCCATGAGCAGTGCGGGTGAAATGATGCTCTGCTGGTGGGCCATACTTTATCATAGCACTTCGCCCAGCTTTTTGTGATAAGAAATATCTGGGACTGGACTTCATTGTAGAGTTCAGGACTCAGTCCAGATATGGGGTCGCCACACTCTCCTATGAGCTGGGGAACATAACAGAAACGGCTCAGAAAAGGTGTTTGGGGTCATTTTTAGGCACCTTGGCTCCTGGATGTGTCCAGTCCCAAAATTAATAATTATTGTCTGTTAAAAAAAATTCCAAACTTTGACGATCGTTTTCTGGCCCCCCCCCAAGGCTGTCTGTTGGAGGAGTAATGGCCCCTCAGGACTATACCCCTGTAGCTGCAGATTTCATCCCTCCCGCCTTGTGTCACTAAGCCAGAGATGGCAATGCAGTGTAACCTCATCTGCTGAGAAACTACATTTCCCAGCATGCCTTTCCTGCCACAGGCTCCCTACTGTAGTGCATACAGTATCGGCTGTAGCTTTGCTCACAATGGACTGCCCCTGTGGCCTGTAAATGGTAGGAAGGAAAATTGGGTGTAAAGCAGATAAAGATATCTGGGAATATCTTGCTTTAATTCCGTTCGTCCACTGCAGGAGCACTGAGCTCCTTTGTGATTGATGGATAAAAGGAAACGTCAGAGTTCCTGTGTGAGAAACACAGATTGAACCTGCTTTCCTCGGACTCCAGCCACCATGTAGTCCAGGCCGTGGAGCATGGTGGATGGCCTTTCATAATCGATAGCCAAGTTGCTTTACTGCCATGGAGCCAGCATATAGCCCAGGAGTCTGAGAACTGCAGCTTCCATCTGAGGTGAACAATGTTCTGGGAATCCAACAAGTCTCCTTATGTCAAATGATATAAAAAAATTAATAGCGTTAAAAAATGTTCTCTCTTGGTGTTGCAGACATAAGGCAGGCTGTACGAATCACAAGAGGAGAAGTCTGCACTCGGAGTGGCATAAAACAATGGTTATCCTTTATTGCAAAAACAGGTATAAAAGCTGTAAAACAGCTGACGCGTTTTGGCCATCAGGCCTCAGTCATGACTACGGCCTGATGACCGAAGTATGTTGGCTGTTTTACAGCTGTCATGCCTCAGTTATGACTAAGGCCTAATTTCGAAACACATTGGCTGTTATACAGCTGTCACGCCTTAGTTATGACTAAGGCCTAACGGCGAAACACGCTGGCTGTTATACAGCTGTCATGCCTTAGTCATGACTAAGGTCTAACGGCGAAACACGCTGGCTGTTATACAGTTGTCAGCCCTTAGTCATGAGTAAGGCCTAACGGCGAAACACGCTGGCTGTTATACAGCTGTCATGCCTTAGTCATGACTAAGGTCTAACGGCGAAACACGTTGGCTGTTATACAGCTGTCAGGCCTTACTCATGGCTAAGGCCTAACGGCGAAACATGCTGGCTGTTATACAGCTGTCACACCTTAGTCATGACTAAGGCCTAACGGCGAAACACGTTGGCTGTTATACAGCTGTCAGGCCTTAAGCCTTGTACACATGCAACGATTGTTGGCAGTGAATTTTCGGCCAACGTCCGATCGGCTGATTATCGGCTTGTTAGTATGATGCTTTCGACAACCGACTGCGACTTTTCGGCTGAACAAAATCTGGTGTGCATGCTATAAAATTTTTTTGGTCGTCAACAGAACGGCCGATTGTTCGTCAGTCAGTACAGATTTCGGCAGACAAAAATCAGATGAGCAAGACTGGGCATGCTCAGAGAAGAAAAAACACACGGAAAGTAAACCAGCACATGACATCACTTCTGAAGTTGGTTATTGTTGGCCGAAAAAATGTGTGTGCAGTCTAGAGCACATTTCAACCAACACAACAACACTGGACAAAAGACGGCCGATCGGTCAGCCAACAATCGTTGCGTGTGTACGAGGCATTACTCATGACTAAGGCCTAATGACGAAACATGCTGGCTGTTATACAGCTGTCAAGCCTTAGTCATGACTAAGGCCTAACGGCGAAACACGCTGGCTGTTATACAGCTGTCAAGCCTTAGTCATGACTAAGGCCTAACGGCGAAACACGTTGGCTGTTATACAGCTGTCAAGCCATAGTCATGACTAAGGCCTAACGGCGAAACACGTTGGCTGTTTTACAGCTGTTATGCATGTTTTTGCAATAAAGAATAACCATTGTTAACCGTGTTACCTGAGGTTTTGGCAGCCCTGTTAGTCTGAGCACCTGGCGGAGCTGGGATGTGAGAAGGTGGAAGCGCCTATACACCTGTATTCATAAGGCAATCAATCAATAGAGGTCTGTCTATAAGGGGTGGGTTCTGATTTTTGGATTTTTAGCTTTGGTTGGGTGACTGCATTTATTTTGAGGTTGCTGTCAGTGTGATGCAGTGCACCACAGCCACCACTAGGGGGCAGACCCTGCCTGGACTTCCCGTGTGCTGCCATCTTGGTGTTCTGTGTACACCAGCAAGACCTGTTCCTGAGTTCCCCGCTCCGCCCATTCCGTTGCAGCCGCCACCAAACAAAACCTTCTCCCTGCAGGAGCAACTGG
The DNA here is from genome assembly GCF_965119305.1 of Pelophylax lessonae. Lineage (NCBI taxonomy): Eukaryota > Metazoa > Chordata > Amphibia > Anura > Ranidae > Pelophylax > Pelophylax lessonae. Next base: position 296,593,668 of record NC_138775.1, on the reverse strand, counting down.
CTGAGGCTTGGCTGGAAACTGAAGTTCTCTCTGCTGGAATCCAGAAGCCATGTACAATGCCCATCCATAACTGAAGTATCAGTTTGGGTTAGACCCACCCTTAAAATGGACACCATGGGGGCCAACTAGTAGCTTATTTCACAGGAAATATGGTTTCCAGCAGAATATCCCCTAAATTTTGGTGATGGTTTACTACACTCTAAAAAAGAAGTGTAATTATTTCCAGTGGAGGGAAGTTTGGCAAGAGGCCTGGCATTCTCTCTTTTTGCAGCTTTTTAATTTTCTGTGTCAGACTTTAATAAACTGATTTACAACATAACATTGGTGAATATAAGAAAGGGAGGAGCTGTTACTTTGCAGAACCCCTTGGCTTCTATCATATACTCAATCAGTGAATTATAAGACACACAAGCCTTGTACTGCTCTGCTAACCCCCCTGCGGGCCCAACCCATCTATCACAGCGACTGTTACATCTGGCTGGTTCATCCATTTTTCTTCAAACATTATTCCAACATCAAGATCCATTCCAGAACCTCCATCTGAAAAGAAACCTAAAATGCAGACGGGGCAGGCTGTAGACCCGCTAAGGAGACACCACAGGGCTCAGCCCCCCACAGGCTGATACTGATACTGCCTCTGCAGCTAGGGGACAGAATTCCAAGTACAGAGGCCATCCTGAGCTCTGCATCTCGTCTGCCCTGCCCATGCCGAGCGCTAGGTTTGCCCTGCCCCTGCCGAGCGCTGGATCTGCTCTCCCCTGTACTGCCCCTGTCAAGCTCTGGATCTCCTCTGCCTTGCCCCTGTGGAGCTCCTCTTCCCTGCCCCTGTAGAGCTCTGGATCTCCTTTTCCCAGCCTGGTGAGCTCTGGACTCTGGAGGTCCCCTGCCCTGCCCCTTTCGAGCTCTGGATCTCATCTGCCTTGCCCCTGTGGAGCTCCTCTTCCTTGCCCCTTTAGAGCTCTGGCTCTCCTTTTCCTAGCTTGGTGAGCTCAGGAGCTCCTCCACCCTGCCCCATGTCAAGCTCTGGATCTCCTCTGCCTTGCCCCTGTAGAGCTCTGGATATCCTTTTCCCAGCTTGGTGAGCTCTGGAGCTGCCCTGCCTCTGTCGAGCTCTGGATCTCCTCTGTCTTGCCCCTGTGGAGCTCTGGATCTCTATTTCCCAGCCTGGCGAGCTCTGGAGCTCCCCTGCCTTGCCGCTGTCGAGCTCTGGAGCTCCCCTGCCCTGCTGCGTTCAAGGTCTGGAGCTCCCCTGCCCCTGTGGAGCTCTGGATTTCCTCTGCCTTGCCCCTGTGGAGCTCTGGATTTCCTCTGCCTTGCCCCTGTGGAGCTCTGGATTTCCTCTGCCTTGCCCCTGTGGAGCTCTGGATTTCCTCTGCCTTGCCCCTGTGGAGCTCTGGATTTCCTCTGCCTTGCCCCTGTGGAGCTCTGAATCTCCTCTTCCTAGCCTGGCGCCCTGGATCTCCACTTCCTAGCCTGGCAAGCCCTGAAGCTCCCCTGCCCTGCCTCTGTGGAGCCCTGGATTTCCACTTCCCAGCCTGGCAAGCCCTGAAACTCCCCTGCCTTGCCCCTGTCTGTTGAGCCCTAGATCTCCTGTTCTCTGACCCACCAAGCTTCGAATACCCTCTTCCCCACGTAGTTCTGCATCTCCTCTGTACTACCCCTATTGAGCTATGAATCCCCTGTGCCCCGCCCCTGCTGAGCCCTGGATTTCCTCTGCCACGCCCTTGCAGAACCCTCTCCCTCCTCATCGCTGAAACAGACTGCAATCCAAACTCAGGGAACACAAAAGTGACAACAAAGCATTTATCTACCTGTAAATAGGATAATATATATGGATTATGAAATGTAAAGTCCTAATTATTTATGGCGGTTCTGTCCATTTTGGCACAGGGCGGCAGTATACTTACTTGAACACTTTGGCTCGGGGTGGTGCTTTAAGTGCTTTCTCAGGAGGGGGGAGGAGGGGAGACTGTGTTCTGGGAATCATGTGGCGTGCAATGTGGCTTTGCTTAAGGGAGCCCCCCGCCTACTCGTACGCAAAGACTGTGCCAAGTTTCCAAGGTCACCCGGACTGTGCATTCTCCTACGTTCCGTCTCAAAGTGGATATTGCAATAAACAGTGGTGGGGGTGGGGGGGATGATAAGCCACGCCTTCACAAACCGCTCCTGACAATATTTTAAATTCTTTAAAAAAAAAAAAATGCAATTTATGATTCCACTTAAAGGGGAACTCCAGGTTAAAATAACCAAGAATTCTGCATACCTTCAGGTGTGCTTGCTGTGCTTTCTGTATTGTACGCTGCAGTACTACCTGCAGACTGAAGGCTACAGTTTACCAATGGACTCCCCACAGCCAAGGGAAGGTGTGGGCGGGCTCACTGGTAGACCCAATTCCATTCTGTGTAATGGCTACTATGTTGCCTGGAAAGTGGGTAAGCTGTCCAAGACGGACCCGATTCTTCTGCCACAGGCTCAAAATTACTCCCCAAAAATATCTGTCCCCCAAACTGGAAGCAGCTTTTCCCCCTTTATGCATATCTCTGAATTGTATGCATCGCCTGGAGTTCTCCTTTAAGGGTTTGGGGGACGCTCTAACTGGGGGTCTGTGTATTTATGAAGATGGTGGGTGGGGTGGGGGGGGGGGGGGTCACACAATGGGATCAAGAAAGACTGTGAGGTGTGTAGCAATAATAAATGTGGTGTCGCAGAGGGGAGGGGGGTGGGGGGCCAGCCCAAAAAAAACAAAAACGAACAACATCCTGTGAACTCTCCCTCACACCAATTTCCTCTTTTTATCCCTTAATTTATTTTTCCCGCCTCGTGCTACCTGTGAATCACCCCGATCACACGTTTTTTTTTATTTTGGTGCGCGTCAGACGGCCCCCCCGCGGCGTATGGTGGGCGAGGGTGAATTCTCGCTGACTGCGACCAAACGCCCTTCATTCTTCCCTCTCTCTTCCTCAGTATTCCTCGCCACAGACGTATCTTTGGTCTTATTTTTACCAGTTTTAATTTGTATGCTTTTTCTTTTTTTTTTTTCCTTTTGTTATATTTGTGCAACCTTTTAATGTTTGTTAATATTAATAAGAAAATGAACCCTATTTATGTATTGCTGAAACCATTTTATATGAATTGTGTTGAAAATTTCAGTGCTTTTTTTATGAATAAATTGTGGATCACAGAAAATTATTTTGACCCGGTGTGTTTGATTAGCGGTGCCCGGCGTCTGCTGTGTTGTTTTGTATGTATTAAAGTGGTTATAAAAATAACGAAAATCAAATACCTTCTCTGTGCAATGGTATTTCACAGAGCAGCCCCGCTCCTCTTCTTCTGGGGGTCTCTAGCCGGCGCTCCAGGCCCCTCCTCCTCATCAGGTGCCCCCACGGAAAGCTTCTTTCCCTGGGAGAACTCGTGCATGCTCGCTTCTGAGCCCTCAACCCCGCCCCTCGCTCCCATGTCACTTAACAGCAGCAGGAGCCAATGGCTCCTGCTGCTATCAATCCACCCGTGCGTGCTCGCTCCTGAGCCCTCAACCCCGCCCCTTGCTCCCGTGTCACTTCACAGCAGCAGGAGCCAATGGCTCCTGCTGCTATCAATCTACCCGTGCATGCTCGCTCCTGAGCCCTCACCCCCGCCCTTCGCTCCCATGTCACTTCACAGCAGCGGGAGCCAATGGCTCCTGCTGCTATCAATCTACCCATGCGTGCTCGCTTCTGAGCCCTCAACCCCGCCCCTCACTCCAGTGTCGCTTAACCGCAGCGGGAGCCAATGGCTCCTGCTGCTATCAATCTACCCGTGCATGCTCGCTCCTGAGCCCTCAACCCCGCCCCTCGCTCCCGCATCACTTCACAGCAGCAGGAGCCAATGGCTCCTGAAAGGTCTGGACTGCAGGCAGGCCAGTGAAGCCCCTGGACTCTTCTACTAGGAAGCAATAGGATTTGGGACTTTAAAGGGCAGACATGACACCGGAATTGTAAAAAATTATGCGATTTTTATTATGCCATATTAACCACTTCCTGACTGCCCGCTGTAGTTATACTGCGGCAGGGCGGCCCTCCTGCGGGAACCGACGTAGGTATACGTCGGTTGCGCGCCTGCAGCTAGGGGGCGAGTGCGCTCCGATTGCCGCCTGACACCTGCGATCGTTCCTCGCAGAGAGAGAAGAACAGTCAGATGTTGTAAACACAGCCGACCGTCCTTCTCCCTAAAATGATCACAGAGCGCCTGTGATCCTTCTATATAGGAACACAGGTCTCTATGGTCATTTCACAAGCCCCACCCCCCACAGTTAGAATCACTCCCCTAGGCTCAAATCTAACCCCTTGATCACCCACAATGTTAACCCCTTCCCTGCCAGTGTCATTATTACAGTAACAGTGCATATTTCTAGCACTGATTACTGTAGTAATGTCACTGGTCCCCCCAAAAGTGTCAAAAATGTCAGTCAGGGGTCTGATCTGTCCGCCGCAATGTCGCAGTCCCACTGAAAATCACAGATCGCCGCCATTACTAGTAAAAAAAAAAAAAACATTTACATAAATTTTTCCCATAGTTAGTAGACGTGATAACTTTTGCGCAAACCAATCAAAATACGCTTATTGCGATTTTTCTTTTACCAAAAATATGTAGCAGAAACAAATTGGCCTAAAATATTAAATTTTGATTTAAAAATTTTTATTTTTTTTTGAGAATGTTATATAGCAGAATGTGAAAAATATTATATATTTTTTTTCAGAATTGTCACTATTTTTAGGTTTATAGTGCAAAAAATAAAAATCGCACAGGTGATCAAATACCACCAAAAGAAAGCTCTATTTGTGGGGAAAAAAAGGACATCAATTTTATTTGAGTACAGCGTCGCACGACCGCGCAATTGTCCTTTTTAAATAAAGCAGAGCCGAATCGCAAAAAATGGCCAGGTCATTAAGGGGGCAAATTCTTCTGGTCCATAGAATGCATTAAAGGGGTTGCAAAAGTTTGGATTTTTTAACCACTTCAGCCCCGGAAGGTTTTGCCCCCTTAATGACCTGGCCAATTTTTTGCGATTCGGCACTGCGTTACAATTGCGCCCTCGTGCGACGCTGTACCCTAATTTTACGTTACGATTTTACGATAAGTACAAAAATTCAATTTTCTCTTTCTTCATCGACGGACGCAACGCTCCATAAATCATAACTACTGGGACGTCCAACAGCAGTGCCAAAAAGAAAAATGAGGGGCTGGAAAAATAACCCTAGGCTAATCATAAAGAGCCCCTAACCAGGACACCGGAGCCCCGTCTGAAAAATTAAAGTTTAAAGAAAAACACCCCCTCAGGAGGGAACAGCCCCTCTTAACCAGTTCTGGACCGTAAGGATTTGCCATTTCTTGCGATTCGGCACTGCATTACTTTAAAGGACAATTGCACGGTTGTGTGACGCTGTACCCAAAAAAAAATTGTCCTTTTTTTTCCCCACAAATAGAGCTTTCTTTTGGTGGTATTTGATCACCTCTGCAATTTTTATTTCTATTACGTCCTCCGACAGTCGCCGCCGCCTCTAAGTCATCACTATTGGGTATTGACTTCCGCTCCGCAGGAGTATCTAGGCATAAGACTTAGTCAAAAAGAACAAAGGCATTTGCATATACACACCCATGGGGGCTGTCCCACTAGGTCAATACCCCCCTGCAGTGACTACTCCCAACTCAGTTTCTTTCTGCCTAGCGTCAGGAGTAGTTAGGCTTCCCTGTGCTGGGGCTCCGGTCTCAGCCTATCTAATCTTTATTTGATTTTCTTTTGAAAATGTCAGTTTTTAATTACTTTACTAGCTGTTTATTTTGTCAGCTTTAGTTTTAGTCGACTCTTCGGAAGAAGATGGATTCATGCGGTGCTGGGATTCGGACTGACAGCCCTGGTTCTCCAGGGCAGAGGGTCAGATGGACCCCAAGCCCGCCATCGAGCGTTCAGCCGTGGTTCGTCCTGGCATTATGAACGACCCATCCCTGTTCGCAGCAGGGATGCAGCCGTGAGGTGGCTACCTCACTGGACACATCTGCGATGCTGCAGTGTAATGTCTCTGGCTAACGGCATTCCCTGTCAGATGAGGACAGCGGCTTTACGTTCTGAGAGGCTCCTCACGCCATCTGGTACAGGTAAGTACTTCTGTGTGGGGCCTCTGTCTGGGGTGGCAGTCCTGTGTTGCGGTGTGTCCCCATGTCTGTGCCTGTGTGACTCCCTGATGCGGTCCCTGTGGGGATCGCTTGTACATGCGCTGCGGTGCTATGTGTTTTTGGGGGTTCCCTTCCCTGTGTAACTTCGGTGCTTGTTGGGGGTGCAGACTGTGTGTGTGTGTGGCGGCTGCAGCGCGGTGAAACCGCGTGGTCCGCCATTTTAGGTATGGGCAAGCATGTTTGGCTTCACTATGGGCAATACTACATGCTGTTTTGGCGCCATCTGACACCATTTTGCGGTGGCAGAACGATCGTTCCGACCGCAGGTTCGGCGGCCATTTTGCCGGAGCCTTCCATTCAGTCCTATGGGGCAGCCATTTTCCCTGAGTCATGCAGTTTATAGTTCAGCCTCCTCTGACAGCACTTCCTTTTCCTCTGAAGCAGCGACATCGGTGGTAACACTCTGCGGGGCTCTGCAGGCTATCTCTCTCATTACCTTCTGTATTGTCATTTCTGGCTCAGTTTTCTTCTCCTGTTTGGGGGTCTTTTGTCACTGTATCTGTAGCGGTGGGCTGCGCACTCCGCAGCGGTCTTAAAGGGGCAGTACCAAATTTATTGCACTGTTGTTTCATCTTGGGCAATGGATTCTCAGGACAGCAAATTCCCCCCAGCTCTGGTGGGGGACCCAGGTTCTCCTGTGGCCCCTCTGAGACCTGATTTGGCCGCTGTAGTGGCGACCTTGGTGTCCAATATGGAGATGCTGATGGCTCATATTTACACTGCTTTGGGACATCCCAATAGTGATGACTTAGAGGCGGCGGCGACTGTCTGAGAACGTAAGAGAAAACTGAATTTTTGTAAAATCTTACCTGTAAAATTCCTTTCTCGGAGTCCTCCAACAGTCGCCGCACCCGCCCTCGCCCTATTTTGGGGTTGTTGTCTTATTACCTACTGCTATGCTACCAAACTGAGTTGGGAGTGGTCACTGCAGGGGGGTATTGATCTAGTGGGACAGCACCCATGGGTGTGTATATGCAAATGCCTTTGTTCTTTTTGACTAAGTCTTATGTCTAGCTACTCCTGCGGAGCGGAAGTCAATACCCAATAGTGATGACTTTGAGGCGGCGGCGACTGTCGGAGGACTCAGAGAAAGGAATTTTACAGGTAAGATTTTACAAAAATTCATTTTTTTTGTGCTATAAACAAAAAAAGAGCGACAATTCTGAAAAAAAATATATATTTTTCACTTTCTGCTATATAACATCCCCCCCCCCAAAAAAAATAAAAAATCAAAGTTTTTCATAATTTTAGGCCAATTTGTATTCTAAAAATCCCAATAAGTGTATATTGATTGGTTTGAGCAAAAGCTATCACGTCTACAAACTAGGGGAAAGATTTATGTAATTTTTATTTTTTTCTTCTTTACTAGTAATGGCGGCGATCTGCGATTTTTAGCGGGACTGCGACATTGCGGCGGACAGATCGGACCCTAACTGACATTTCTCTAGCGCTCATCGACAGACGTAGTCCTCGGTGATACACCACCTTCGGGTTATGTTACCTCCGCAGGAGCAGGACTAGACAGGAAATTAAAAAGCTCTGGCCACACCCTAGGGGCAGTCCCAGAGGGTATATCCTCTCTCTCTCTGCCTCAGCAAATCAGTTATTTTCTGTCTAGTTAGGAGTAAGGACCTAGATACCTTGCTGGGATCTTAGGTCCTGGCAAGAAATTTTTTTCTAAAAGGATTTTTGGACAGCTTTTTTTCTCCAGTGTTCCTGTGAGATCTTCAAGCAAGAAAGCTGAACTGGGCGACGGGCTGGATGTTGAGATCCGGTGGTCACCCCAGTTCAGCCTACGAGCGCGTGCAGGCCATAGCTCCGCGCTGAGTCGGCCGCGACAAAGTCCCATTAAAGGACTGAACCCGCGAGTTAAACGTCTCGCTGAAACGCCAAAGACCATGAGTCACGGCGTCTGTATCGGTCGACAGCCCTCCCGCCCCGGTGGAGAGGGGTACTGTCAGGAGTTGGTGCCCGCCTGGTTCCGGTATGGTGAGTAGTATGTTCCCCCTGTTTTCCCTGACGGGTTTTGTGGTGAACGCGGGCCCCTCTCTGTATGGTAAGAAAGAGTTTCTTTCTATCCTATAACATGTCACAAATCCTCCTACTTTGAGTGTGATTTTATGTGTGCAAAAGCCAGGAGGCTTGGTTTGGGAGCTAACAATCTATTGTATACATGTTTCAAAGATGTAATCTGTGGCATTCTGGGAATCTTATGGGTTAAGTATAAGCTACCTACCAGTCAGAAGCCATGGACATGTAGACTGCCTTCCAAGTCAGATCTCCAGCTAATAGCAGGCCTCCCGAACGGCCATGCGGTCCGCCAGGGCCGGTACCGCCAAACACGCCATATCCCCATGCAGAGAGAGTGTTGTGTGCCTGCAGCACACCGCTAGTCAGCACAGGCCGCCGCCATTTTTTTTGCTGGATCGCACGAGCCGCCATTTTGGCGTAGCCTCGTGTCTCCAGCATGGGGGCGGCCATGTTTTAGGTGATTCTACACCTCGTGGAGCTTGGGGGAGGCGCCGGAAGGCGTACAGAGGGGCGGAGCCGCCTCCTTTCTTCCTGGGCAGCCAGCCAAAAGACTTCCTGTTTGTCTAAGACAGCGCTGTAAGCTGTTGCAGTTCAACTCTGAACATCAAGTGGTGAGCCTGGGGGTCTATCTCTCTCTCTCTCTCGATCGATAGGGATCCCTAGCAGGTAACACTAAGGGGTTTTTTTGTGGCGCTGAGGGTCAAAAAAAAAAAAAAAAAAAAAAAAAGTTTTTCTTTACTTTGAATTATATCATCCAGGAAGTAACTGGAGTTATTATGGACCCTGCCACACAGATTCCCCCACCTGTTTCCCTCGAGGGGGCCTCGGGACCCGCCGGTGTACAGAGTATAGAGTCATTTACAGCAATTTTGGAGTCTATGGTGGCTCGGGTGGAGGCGGCCTGTCAGGGACGGGGGTCAAGGAAGCGACCCCCGCCTACCCCTATACTATCTGACACCTCTGACTCTGATTCAGAGATGGTCACTGCAGTTGCAGGTTCCTCTGCAAGGGCTGTTATCCCAGGTAAAGCCCCCTCAGACAGTGAGGAGGACGCTTCTTCTCCTGCTATAATTCAGGAAGAAGCATTGGTGGACGCACTAGTTGTGGCAGTGCAAGAAACCTTAAAACTTGAGGCTTTACCGGCAGAGGCAACTGAAACAGAGAGGCCTTTTGGGACTAATAAGCCCATTAAGACGGCGAAGGCTTTTCCTGTACCTAAATGTTTTGGAAATCAGATTAAAGGAGAATGGGAACATTCTAAACGTACCTTTACTATTTCCAAGCGTATTGCTAGACGCTATCCGTTTGAGGAATCCATCATTAAGAAATGGACGGTACCACCAGTCGTGGATCCGCCTATTTCCAGGCTGAATAAAGCCACGGTTATTCCAGTGGAGGACACTTCGTCCTTTAAGGATCCGGTGGATCGAAAGATAGAAGCGGAGTCCCGCACTATCTTTTCTCTGATAGGGTCAGCATTTAGACCAGTAATTGTTATTGGTCTAGTTTCCCAGACACTTACAGAATGGGCGAAGATGGTACGCCAAGATCTTAGGGGAAAAGATATTCCCCAGGAGACATCTGATTTGATAGAACAGATCATACAAGGGCTACGGTTTATCTGTGACGCAGCCTTGGACACTACTCCCTTGTTAGGGCATGCATCTAAGTTAGCAGTGATCCTCAGACGTGTGCTGTGGTTAAAATGCTGGTCAGCTGACCTAGGTTCCAAAAAGACTTTGACCAATCTCCCTTTCCAGGGGAATCGTCTATTTGGAGCCAACCTAGATGAAATCATTAAGGATGCCACCGGGGGCAAGAGTACTTTCTTACCACAGGCTGCAAAAGCTAAGGAACCTCGCAACAAGCGAGGACCTTTCTTTACCGCCCATAAAGGACGCCCGGCTGGTACTTCCGGGAAAGGCAAGACTCCTCCAGGAGGGTTCAAGAAGGGCTGGTCGGACAAGCAGAGGACCAACCCAGCCAAACCCGAAGTAAAGGAGTACACAGCCTGAAGGTGCGCCCCCACCCAATTTCAGGGTGGGGGGACGTTTTCACCGGTATTCAGGACATTAGATCGAGCATCAACCACTACTACCGGTGCGATTCTTCCCTTCCAACATTTAAGTACAGGAAGCGGTAGTTACCGTTCCCTGTATAGATCTTTTCCTTTACCTTTTCCTAAGATTAGTCCCGATACCTCACAGGAATCGGATCTGATTGACCAGATACGCCAAGTAGCCTCTAGTCGGGTGACTTCGGTCCCTGAGGTTCAACCAGAAAAGATCACCTTGCCTGATAACTATCAGGTATCTGATAAATGTGTGGGAACAGAAAACGACCAGACTTTCTCGGATGGTCGGGGCCAGATACCTCTAGGGACGCCTGGTTCAGATCCAATCAGCGCCAGTGGTCCTAGAAATTCTAGGCTGGCCTCTTCAAGCCGGCCTGGCCGACTTGGACAGGTTAGTCGCAGACGTTCCGTGGGAACTTCGTCTCAGGGAGTGTCTGTAGTCTCAAGGACCTATTTACCTTCGTGCTTTACAGTCGCTGGTTTTAATGGCCTGGCCATTGAGACCCAAGTACTGAAGGACAGAGGTTTGTCTACTTCTGTCATTCCTACCCTTATTAAAGCAAGGAAAGCGACTTCCAGCAAAGTCTATTATCACACATGGAAGACTTATATTGCGTGGTGCGAATCTTTAGGATTTCCTCCACGTACCTATTCGGTGTCTCGAATATTGGCCTTTTTGCAACAAGGGGTTGAGCAGAAGCTAGCCTTGAGCACCATCAAGGGTCAAGTTTCAGCATTAGCAATCTTCTTTCAGAAACCTTTAGCTACCAAATCCTTGGTGCGGAATTTCATCCAGGGGGTGCGGCACCTGGCTCCTCCAGTCCGCGCGCCCTTACCGCCCTGGGATCTTAATTTGGTTTTGTCGGTTCTACAGAAACCTCCCTTTGAAAACATCAGGGAGATTCCCTTGCTTACTTTATCCCAGAAGGTGGTCTTCTTGGTGGCTATTACTTCTGCTCGCAGGGTGTCAGAACTGGCTGCATTATCATGCCAGTCCCCATACCTAGTGATTCATAGGGATAAGGTAGTACTTCATCCTAAGCCATCTTTTCTTCCTAAGGTGGTTTCAGATTTTCATCTGAATGAAGATATTGTACTACCTTCCTTGTGTCCTCAGCCCAAGCATCATCGGGAACATGCGTTGCATTCCTTGGATGTGGTTCGGGCAATCAGGGTATACCTGAAAGCTACGGAATCATTCCGTAAGACGGATTCACTTTTTGTGATCACGGATGGCCCCAGAAAGGGTTTGCCTGCATCTGCCGCGACCATTGCCAAATGGATTAGACAAACGGTGGTACAGGCTTATTCTATTAAGGGTCAGAGTCCTCCGTTCCCTGTTAGGGCGCACTCCACTCGAGCGCTCAGTACTTCCTGGGCCTTTCGCCATCAGGCGTCAGTGGTCCAGGTATGTAAGGCGGCCACTTGGTCGTCGGTACATACCTTTACTAAATTCTATAAAATTGATGTGACGGCATCGGCGGATGCCTCATTTGGCCGCAAGGTTTTGCAGGCCGCAATTTGAGGAGACCGGTGGTCTACCTCGAGGGTTTTTTTTTTTCTGTTTGAAAAATTTTTTTGTTGAGTCTCATCATTAAGGATGAGCATTGTAAACTTCTAGTTGGCACCGGTTGGGCCTTCTAGATTGGGATTTGATTTCCATTTTCCCACCCCTCAGTTGTGATACTGCTCTGGGACGTCCCGAAGGTGGTGTATCACCGAGGACTACGTCTGTCGATGAGCGCTAGAGAAAAATGGATTTTTGTAAAATCTTACCGTAAAATCCTTTTCTCTTAGCTCATCGACAGACGTAGTCCCCGCCCCTCTGTTTTGGAGTTGGGTTGGGTTAAATTCTCTAAGCACTGCTTTTTCACATAACTGATTTGCTGAGGCAGAGAGAGAGAGGATATACCCTCTGGGACTGCCCCTAGGGTGTGGCCAGAGCTTTTTAATTTCCTGTCTAGTCCTGCTCCTGCGGAGGTAACATAACCCGAAGGTGGTGTATCACCGAGGACTACGTCTGTCGATGAGCTAAGAGAAAAGGATTTTACGGTAAGATTTTACAAAAATCCATTTTTTTGACACTTTTGGGGGGACCAGTGACATTACTAATCAGTGCTAAAAATATGCACTGTTGTAATAATGGCACTGGCAGGGGAGGGGTTAACTCACGGGCGATCAAAGGGTTAAGTGTATGCCTAGGAGGTGTTTTCTAACTGTGAGGGGGGTGGGCTTGTGGAATCAACACCGAGATCTGTGTTTCTTAAAGGGGAAGTCCACCCTAACACTAAAATCGCTACATCTACAGGCATCCACAATCTAACACTAACCTATCTAGCCTTGTAAAGAAGAAATCAGTATCTTACCTTTTTTGAAGCCGCTCCGGTCTCCAGCGGTGGAGGCTCTGCAGAGGACACAGCTAACAATGGCTGTGAAATGCCTGGAAAGTGACGTCACCCATAGAGTCATTATGGGACTTCCATTGTCGGCTGCCTCCTCTGCACCCGCCTCCACAACAAAGCAGCGCTGCGGCTGACAGCTCCACATGGGACTGGACCAGAGTGGCTTCAGTAAAGGTATGTATACGGATTTCTTCTTTACAGGGCTAGATAGGTTAGTCTTAGATCGTGGATGCCTGTAGATGTAGCGATTTTAGTGTTAGGGTGGACTTCCCCTTTAGTAACTACTTGGCGCCCACGCTATAGCTGAATGACGGCTACCGCACGGGCTCAAAATGCCAGGAGGGCGTCCATAGATGACGTCCTCCCGTTCTCGCTCTGCCTGTATGCCCCAGTGATCCTTGGGACTCGGCTGATCACAGATCGGGTACAGCGGCCCTTTACCACGTGCTCATCAGCCTGAAGAAAAGAAGAAATCCATACAGCGCATCCAGAAAGTATTCACAGTGCTTTACTTTTTCCACATTTTGTTGTTACAGTAAAATGGAATAAATTCATTATTTTCCTCAGAATTCTACAAATAATCCCCCATAATGACAACGTGAGAGAAGTTTATTTGAAATCTTTGCAAATGTATTAATAATAAAAAAGGGAAAAAAAAATCCCATGAACATAAGTATTCACACCCTTTGCTCAATACTTTGGTTAAGCTCCTTTGGCACCAATTACAGCCTCCAGTATTTTTGAGTATGATGCTACAAGCTTGGCACTCCTATTTACATAGAAACATAGAATGTGTCGACAGATAAGAAACATTTGGCCCATCTAGTCTGCCCAATATATCTGAATCCTATGAATAGTCCCTGGCCCTATCTTATATGAAGGATAGCCTTATGCCTATCCCATGCATGCTTAAACTCCTTCACTGTGTTTGCAGCTACCACTTCTGCAGGAAGGTTATTCCATGCATCCACTACTCTCTCAGTAAAGTAATACTTCCTCATATTACTTTTAAAGTTTGCCCCTCTAATTTAAAACTGTGTCCTCTTGTGGTAGTTTTTCTTCTTTTAAATATGCTCTCCTCCTTTACCGAGTTGATTCCCTTTATGTATTTAAAAGTTTCTATCATATCCCCTCTGTCTCTTCTTTCTTCCAAGCTATACATGTTAAGGTCCTTTAACCTTTCCTGGTAAGTTTTGTTCCTGCAATCCTCTCTAGAGTATCTATATCCTTCTGGAGATATGGCCTCCAGTACTGCGCACAATACTCCAAGTGAGGTCTCACCAGTGTTCTGTACAGCGGCATAAGCACTTCTCTCTTTCTACTGCTTATACCTCTCCCTATACATCCAAGCATTCTGCTGGCATTTCGTGCTGCTCTATTACATTGTCTTCCCACCTTTAAGTCTTCTGAAATAATTACTCCTAAATCCCTTTCCTCAGATACTGAGGTCAGGACTGTGTCAAATATTCTATATTCTGTATTCTGCCCTTGGGTTTTTACGCCCCAGGTGCATTATCTTGCACTTATCCACATTAAATTTCAGTTGCCAGAGTTCTGACCATTCTTCTAGTTTTCCTAAATCCTTTTCCATTTGGCGTTTCCCTCCAGGAACATCAACCCTGTTACATATCTTTGTGTCATCAGCAAAAAGACAAACCTTACCATCGAGGCCTTTTGCAATATCACTTATGAAGATATTAAACAAAATTGGTCCCAGTACAGATCCCTGAGGTACCCCACTGGTAACATGACCTTGTTCTGAATGTTCTCCATTGACTACAACCCTCTGTTGTCTGTCACTCAGCCACTGCCTAATCCACTCAACAATATGGGAGTCCATGCTCACAGACTGCAGTTTATTGATAAGTCTTCTATGTGGGACAGTGTCAAAAGCCTTACTAAAATCTAGATATGCAATGTCTACTGCACCTCCACCGTCTATTATTTTAGTCACCCAGTCAAAAAAATCTATAAGATTTGTTTGACATGATCTCCCTGAAGTAAACCCATGTTGTTTTTCATCTTGCAATCCATGGGATTTAAGATGTTCCACAATCCAATCCTTTAATCGGGTTTCCATTAATTTGCCTACTATTGATGTCAGACTCACTGGTCTATAGTTGCTCGATTCCTCCCTACTACCTTTCTTGTGAATGGGCACGACATTTGCCAATTTCCAATCTTCCGGGACGACTCCTGTTACTAATGATTGGTTAAATAAATCTGTTAATGGTTTTGCCAGCTCTCCACTAAGCTCTTTTAATAATTTTGTGTGTATCTCATCAGGACCCTGTGACTTATTTGTCTTCACTTTAGACAGCAATCTTAGAACGTCTTCCTCTGTAAAGACACATGCATCAAACGATTCATTAGTCATCCTTTCAAGTGGAGGTCCTTCTCCTTTTTCTTCTGTAAAAACTGAACAGAAGTATTCATTAAGGCAGTCGGCTAGCCCTTTATTCTCTTCTACATACCTTCCGTCCTTTGTTTTTAATTTAGTTATTCCTTGTTTTAATTTCCTTTTTTCATTTATATATCTGAAGAATGTCTTATCCCCCTTTTTCATAGACGGAGCTAGTTTTTCTTCTGCCTGCGCTTTAGAAGTTCTTATAACTTGCTTGGCCTCTTTCTGCCTAATCTTGTAGATTTCCTTATCTTCATTGCTCTGGGTTTTTTTATAATTACAAAATGCTAGCTTTTTATTTTTAATGATTTGGGCCACTTCTGCTGAGTACCACAGTGGTCTCTTCCTTTTTTTGCTTTTACTGGCAAGTCTAATGCAATTTTCTGTTGCCTTCAATAATGCACCTTTTAAGTAGTCCCATTTCTCCCGGACTCCATGTAATCCGTACCAGTCTGATAAGGACTCATTTATGACTAATTTCATTTTTGAAAAGTCTGTTTTTCTAAAGTCTAAAACTTTTGTTTTTGTGTGGTGTGACTCTTTCACAGTTCTTATATTAAACCACACTGACTGGTGATCACTAGATCCCAAGGTTTCGCCTACAATGACATCATATACCGAATCCCCATTTGTGAATACCAGATCCAAAATGGCCTCCCTCCGGGTTGGCTCCTCAACCACTTGTTGCAGAGACAACCCCAGTAGGGAGTTTAGAATATCTGTACTCCTGGTAGAACTTGCTATTTTGGTTTTCCAGTTTATCTGGAAGATTGAAATCTCCCATAATGATAACTTCTCCTTTCATTGTCATTTTAGCTATTTCTTCAACTAGTAGATCATCTAGTTCTTTGACTTGACCAGGTGGTCTATATATCACACCTACACGAGTTACTGCATGATTAGCAAACTGCAGTTTCTCCCATTCTTCTTTGCAGGACCTCTCAAGCTCCATCAGGTTGGATGGGGAGGGTCGGTGCACAGCCATTTTCAGATCTCTCCAGAGATGTCCAATCGGGTTCAAGTCTGGACTCTGGCTGGGCCACTTAAGGACATTCACAGAGTTGTCCCATAGCCACTCCTTTGTTATCTTGGCTGTGTGCTTAGGGTTGTTGTCCTGTTGGAAGATGAACCTTTGCCCCAGTCTGAGGTCCAGATCGCTCTGGAGAAGGTTTTCATCATGAGCATGATGAAAGCATGATGCTGCCACCACCATGCTTCACTGTAGGGATGGTATTGGCCAGGTGATGAGCGGTGCCTGGTTTCCTCCAGACATGACACTTTCCATTCAGGCCAAAGAGTTCAATCTTTGTTTCATCAGAGCAGAGAATTTTGTTTCTCATGGTCTGAGAGTCCTTCAGGTGCCTTTTGGCAAACTCCAGGCGTGCTGTCATGTGCCTTTTACTGAGGAGTGGCTTCCGTCTGGCCACACCCATACAGGCCTGATTGGTGGAGTGCTGCAGAGATGGTTGTTCTTCTGGAAGGTTCTCCTCTCTCCACAGAGAAACGCTGGAGCTCTGTCAGAGTGACCATCGGTTCTTGGCCACCTCCCTGACTAAGGCCCCCCCTCCTCTGATCACTCAGTTTGGCCGGGGCGGCCCGCTCTAGGAAGAGTCCTGGTGGTTTCAAACTTCTTCCATTTACAGATGATGGAGGCCACTGTGCTCATTGGGCTCTTCAATGCTGCAGAAATGTTTCTGTACCCTTCCCCCCGATCTGTGCCTCCATACAATCCTGTCTCTGAGGTCTACAGACAATTCCTTGGACTTCATGGCTTGGTTTGTGCTCTGACATGCACTGTTACCTGTGGGACCTTCTATAGACAGGTGTGTGCCTTTCCAAATCACATCCAATCAACTGAATTTACCACAGGTGGACTCCAATCAAGTTGTAGAAACATCTCAAGGATGATCAGTGGAAATCAGATGCACCTGAGCTCAATTCTGTGTTTCATGGCAAAGGGTGTGAATACTTATGTACATGGGATTTTTTTTCCTTTTTATTTTTAATAAATTTGCAACGATTTCAAACAAAATTCTTTCACGTTGTCATTATGGGGGATTGTTTGTAGAATTTTGAGGAAAATAATGAATTGAATAAAGCTGTAACATAAAATGTGGAAAAAGTGAGGCACTGTGAATACTTTCCAGATGCACTGTAAGCGGGTGGAATCACCGGCTTTCATATTGTGCTCCCCGTTGTGATGGGAGCTCCTGGAGACCAAAACTGCACTTTGGCCTAAAAGCAAAACGCTATGTGTGGTATAAAACGAACACTGACCATCATCCTGAACACACCATCCCCACTGTGAAACAGGGTGGTGGCAGCATCATGGTGTGGGGATGCTTTTCTTCATCAGGGACAGGGAAGCTGATCAGAGTTGATGGGAAGATGGATGGAGCCAAATACAGGGAAATCTTAGAAGAAAACCTGTTAGAGTCTGCAAAAGACTTGAGACTGGGGGCGGAGGTTCACCTTCCAGCAGGACAACGACCCGAAACATCCAGCCAGAGCCACAATGGAATGGTTTACATCAAAGCATATTCATGTGTTAGAATGGCCCAGTCACAGTCCAGACCTAAATCACATTGAGAATCTGTGGCAAGACTTGAGAATTGCTGTTCACAGACGCTCTCCATGCAATCTGACAGAGTTTGAGATATTCTGCAAAGAAGAATGGGCAGAAATGTCCTCTCTAGATATGCAAAGCTGGTAGAGACATCCCCAAAAAGACTTGCAGCTGTAATTGTAGGGAAAGGTGAAGGTGAAGGGGGGGGGGGGTGAATGCAGCCACACTTTTCTTTGTATCAATTATGGCCACTTTGTGTCGGTCTATCACATAAAATCCCAATAAAATACATTTATGTTATGGTTTTAACATGAGAAAGTAAGGGAAATTTCAAGGGGTGTGAATCCTTTTTAAAGGCAATGTATACTGGAATTTATTTTTTTGGTTTTTACTAGTAATGGCGGCGATCAGCGACTTACAGCGGGACTGCGATGTTGCAGCAGACATTCGGACACTATGTGACACTTTGTGGGGACACCAATACAGTAATCAGTGCTAAAAATATGCACTGTCACTGAACTAATGACACTAGCAGGGAAGGAGTTAAACATCAGGGCTGATCAAAGGGTTAACTGTTTGCCTAGCCAGTGTTTGTGTGAGGTGCTTATACTAAACTTTCTAAACAGCGGGCCAGCTTACCGTCCTTTAGACTTTAGGGGGGGGGGGCTGAACTGTCGCCATTGGGCATAGAAGATGTATTGGTGTCAGTGAGATTAAACAATGCATCGTTGGTATCCGTGGGGGGGCGGGAATAGTCCCCAATCATTGGCGTCAGTGGGGGGGAATAGTGCCTCATCGGCGTCAATGGGGGGGGAATAAATAGTGCCCCATTGTTGGCATGGGGGGGGGGGAATAGTGCCCCGTCATTGGCATCAATTGGGGGGGGGGGGAGAATAGTGCCCCATAGTTGGCGTCAATGAGCGGGGGGATAGTGTCCCATCGTTGGTGTCAATGGGGGGGGGGGGAATAGTGCCCCATTGTTGACGTCAATGGGGGGGGGGGGGGAATAGTGGCCCATCGTTGGCATCAATTGGGGGGGGGGGGGGGGAGAGAAGAAAAGTGCCTCTTCGTTGGCGTCAATAGGGGAGGAATAGTGCACCATCATTGGCATCAATGGGGGGAGGAATAGTGCCCCCATCATTGGTATCAATTGAGGGGAGAGGATCAGTGCCATTGTTGGCATCAAAGGGGGGGGGGGAGAGGAATAGTGCCCCCATCGTTGGCGTCAATGGGAGGGGACGAATAGTGCCCCCATCATTGGCATCAATGGGGGGGAGGAATAGTGCCCCCATCGTTGGCATCAATGGGGGGGAGGAATAGTGCCCCCATAGTTGGCATCAATGGGGGGGGGGGAGGAATAGTGCCCCCATAGTTGGCGTCAATGCGGGGGAAAGGAATAGTGCCCCATTGTTGGCATCAGTAGCAGGAATTATGCCTGTTGTTGGTGGGAGGAATAGTGTCTTGTATCAGTGATAGGAAAAGTGCCCCAAAGGCTGGACAAAGGCAAGCAGAAGGCCAAAACCAAGTAAACACTGCACGAGGGGGAGCTTCTAGCACTTAGAATAGCGATACGGGCTTACAAAACAATAAACAAATATTGTTATTAGTGCTGCACTATGACCTGATTGTAAAAAAAAAAAAAGTTAAGAAAAAATTGATGAAACAGGAATAAATAAGTTCATAAAAGGGATCAAATCCAAGAGAGAAAAAGGAGTAGACGACACCACCGATCCCAGAGGAACCACAAAATGGATAGTGAGAAAGGGTGACTGGAAAATCAGGAAGAACACTTCATACCCTCTGTGAGAAGGTGATCTCCTTACCAGATGAGGTGGACCACTAGATTATAGGTGGTGAAACCAGGTATCTCATCTATCCATAAAGAATGGTCATATCTCCTCCAGCGTATTAAACAAATGTTAAGTGACTAGATCAGATGAACGATTGAACCTCCATCCAACAACACTAAAGGTGGTCATCAATCCTCACAATCATATGGCATGAAAGAGAGTAGACCCTCCCCCATAGTGCATTAAAAGATATAGCATTTATTAAAGAA
Source organism: Pelophylax lessonae (assembly GCF_965119305.1). Lineage (NCBI taxonomy): Eukaryota > Metazoa > Chordata > Amphibia > Anura > Ranidae > Pelophylax > Pelophylax lessonae. Next base: position 296,573,922 of record NC_138775.1, on the reverse strand, counting down.
AAACAGTTGCACCCACAATAAACGAAGCAAGATCAGGCGTACAGACAGCAATGGTGTTGCGGCATTCCTGCGGGCTTTGTTCCACTAGCCCGGCTTCTGGGGAGGGATACCAGCCACCCTCCAACCAGAACCGAGAAGCCGGAGGTAGTCACCGCTGTAGACCACGCCTTACATGTTTCGTCATATGCAACGTCATCTGGGGGGTTGGTCTGGGAGAAGCAGAAAGCCACATCAGGCCCCTAGGGGGCCATAGTTTGGAGACCCCTGATCCAGAGGTAAACAAGGATCAAAAAGTGTAAGCCGAGTATAATAAAATCCAAAAGGAAGAATGGTGGCTGTTTTAGGTAACAAGTTTATCTAAGGAAATGTTCCCAGCTTTCACCACGTGTATCTGGGCACTCCAAGTCACAGCAGGTAGGATGGTATATTCTGTATATCTGGTGGCATTTTGGTTATACATATTAAAAAAAAAAAAAAAAAATTAATACAAGATTGTTTAATACCCAAATTTAATGTTTTCATTTCTTTACATAATGAACCATCATTGGGCCCAAAAAAAACAAAACACTTCCAGCCTCCACCAGAGTGCAGAGTAGCCGGTACGGGGTTTGCAGTCCGTTCATGTGCGTCCCGGAATGGCTCCATGTGGCCTCCCAAGCAGCGGCTCCTGAGGAATATCGCTCTCCGATCCTCCATCAATTCTCCTCCTTTTCTGAGTGTTTGTGCACAGCAGCTATAAAGGCTCCTACATGCTCCGGGTCCATATCGGGGTACAAGCCATGGCCCAGGTTAGCTATATACGCCTGGCGGCCAAAGGCCTCCACCATCGTCTTTGCCATCTTTTCAATGTTCTCCTGCGAGAGAGAAAGAAAGGACACCATCACTTGGCGTGAAGCAAGGTTTACACTTTTGAGAAGGTTCTGGTTTGATTCCCCTATGTAATGATAACTTTTTTTTGAGGGGGTAATGATTCTTTATTTTGGAGGGGGCTAATGTACATGTCACATGCAGTGGGAGAGAAGGGGTTGAAGGGTACAGATGTGCAGGGGGTAAGGTGCACATTAACTGGAAGAGAAAGGGGAGGGCCCTCAAAATTTAAACTGCAGTACTGTACTTAGCGATCACAAGGCACAGAGCTGCTCTGATTGGCTCTGTGGCTTTTTGCCTAGGTAATGGGGGGTGTACAGGCAGGGACAGGGTAGGAGAATTGGAGAAAATTAGGGTATGGGGGGGCAAGAGGAAGGACTGCAAACCTATAAAAAAAAAAAAGACAACGCACAATTGTGTCCCTCCAGGGAGATTTCCCCTCATTTCCTGTCCCAGAGACACAACAGGAAGTACAGTAGTAGGAGAAGATTTCTCTCCAAAGTGAAGGAAATCCCCTCCACTCCTAGACCAGAAGATAAGAGGAAAATTTCCGACTGGGACACCAGTTTTGGCTCAAACTGTAACATTTTTGGATTTGCCATTGTTTTCTGTACAAGAATGAGGCTTCCAGAGACTCTATACTCTTCCTAAACAAGTAAATCCCAGCAGTCCCTGGTGAGAAGTTTCCCCAGAAGAAGCCGAGGAACGAGTTCTACACAACCTCAAAACTGTTTATTGTCGTCTATTGAAGACCTTTTGGTTCCCTCAACTGTACAATGAAAAAAATGATGGGGGCAAAAGCAGGTCAGGGCTCGTACACGGGGCTGTTAGGAGGCAGTCCTGCATGCACGAGCATCCAGAACTTTCCAAACAACTCCCCGGGGGGGCTCAGCCGCTGCTCAACAAATACCCACTGACAGCCGCATCTCATCATTGCGGTCAATGGGCGGCTGTACCCAGCTGTGGGTTCCAGGAAAGGTTTGGGGGAGGTTCCTGAGTCCTGCAGCCCAGCCTCCCATTTGGTCCTGATTGTTCAGTGCTGCCGCCCTGAACTTTCAGTCAGGGAGAGTAGGGAGTATGCGCTGTAGACATTACAGAATGGTCACATGACAGGAGTACATGGTCCCCAGCGATAACACCGCACATACTTGCCCATCCTAGACCTTCCCAAGTCCAGAGTAGTTGGTACCTCCTCCCCAGTGACAACGCAGCACATGCTCGCCAGTCCCAGCTCTGCCCACATTAGAAGTATATAGTCCTTTATCCCCAGTGATTGCCCATCCTAGACCTTCCCACATCTGAAGTCCATGGTCCCTCATCCCTTTGTCCCCAGTGATTGCCTATCCTAGACCTTCCCACATCTGAAGTCCATGGTCCCTCATCCCTTTGTCCCCAGTGATTGCCCATCCTAGACCTTCCCACATCTGAAGTCCATGGTCCCTCATCCCTTTGTCCCCAGTGATTGCCCATCCTAGACCTTCCCACATCTGAAGTCCATGGTCCCTCATCCCTTTGTCCCCAGTGATTGCCCATCCTAGACCTTCCCACATCTGAAGTCCATGGTCCCTCATCCCTTTGTCCCCAGTGATTGCCCATCCTAGACCTTCCCACATCTGAAGTCCATGGTCCCTCATCCCTTTGTCCCCAGTGATTGCCCATCCTAGACCTTCCCACATCTGAAGTCCATGGTCCCTCATCCTTTTCTCCCCAGTGATTGCCCATCCTAGACCTTCCCACATCTGAAGTCCATGGCCCCTCATCCCTTTATCCCCAGTGTTTGCCTATCCTAGACCTTCCCACATCTGAAGTACATGGTCCCTAATCCCCAGTGATAACAGCACATGCTCGCTTGTCCACATTAGGAGTACATAGTCCTTTATCCCCAGTGATCGCCCATCCTAGACCTTCCCACGCCTGGAGTACATGATCCCTCATCCCCAGTGATGGCGTAGAACATGGGTGTCCAACCTTTTGGCTTCTCTGGGCCACATTGAGTGTAGAATAATTTTCTCGGGCCGCACTTAAAATATATACAATAGTTAAGGTATATAAGTAATAAAACGGTGCTGCTCCCTTCCCGAGCTGCCGCGCCCCCCGCACTAATTTAACACAACTAGAGGATGATCCCCTCCGAGGCAGCCTCTGCCTACAGTTAGTTGGAAGCCGCCGTGGCTGTGCCCTCGACTCAACTTCCTTCCTTCCTCCCCAGCAAAAAATAAATAAATTGTCAGGGGGCAGTGGGCCGCATTGCCCGCGGTTCTGGGCAGCAGGTTGGACATGCCCGGCGTAGAACATGCTCAGCCATCCTAGTCCTTCCCATGCCCATGGCCAGAGTACATAGTCCCCAGTGATGACACAGCACATGCTCACCTGTCCCAGGCCTGCCCACATTAGGAGTACATAGTCCTTTATCCCCAGTGATCGCCTATCCCAGATCTTCCTATGTCCGGAGTACATGGTCCCTCATCCTCAGTGAGGACGCAGCACATGCTCGCCCGTCCCAGGTCTGCCCACATTGGGAGTACAAAGTCCTAAATCCACAGTGATTGCTCATCCTAGACCTTCCCAAGTCTGGAGTACTTGGTCCCTTAGACCCAGTGATGACGCAGTACATGCTCGCATATCCCAGGTCTGCCCACGTTAGGAGTACATAAGGTCTAGGATGGGTGCTAACTCAGGACAAAGGATTATGTACTCCTAACGTGGGCAGACCTGGGATGTGTGAGCATGTGCTGCATCATCACTGGGTCTAAGGGACCATGTACTCCAGACATGGGAAGGTCTAGGATGGGCAATCACTGGGGATTTAGGACTTTGTACTCCCAATGTGGGCAGACCTGGGATGGGCGAGCATGTGCTGCATCATCACTGAGGATGAGGGACCATGTACTCCAGCCATAGGAAGGTCTAGGATGGGAAATTACCGGGGATCAAAGACTATGTACTCCTAACATGGGCAGACCTGGGACAGACGATAATGTGCTGCATCCTCACTGGAGATGAGGGACAATGTACTCCAGACATGGGAAGGTCTACGATGGGTGCTAACCTCATCCCCAGTGAGGACGCAGCACATGCTAGTCTGTCCCAGATCTGCCCATGTTAGGAGTACATAGTCCTTTATCCCCAATAATTCCCCAGCCATAGGAAGGTCTAGGATGGGGAATTATTAGGGATAAAGGACTATGTACTCCTAACATGGGCAGATCTGGGACAGACTAGCATGTGCTGCGTCCTCACTGGGGATGAGGTTTGCACCCATCGTAGACCTTCCCATGTCTGGAGTACATTGTCCTCATCTCCAGTGAGGATGCAGCACATGATCGTCTGTCCCAGGTCTGCCCATGTATGGAGTACATAGTCCTTTATCCCCGGTAATTTCCCATCCTAGACCTTCCTATGGCTGGAGTACATGGTCCCTCATCCTCAGTGATGACACAGCACATGCTCGCCCGTCCCAGGTCTACCCATGTTAGGAGTACATAGTCCTTTATCCCCAGTGATCGACCATCCTGGACCGTCCAGAGTACATGATCCCTCCTCCCCAGTGATGACGCAGCACATGCTCGCCTGTTCCAAGTCTGCCCACATTGGGAATACAAAGTCCTTTATTCTCAGTGATCTTCCATCCTAGTTGGTCCCTCATCCCTAGTGATAACACAGCACATGCTCGCCCGTTCCAAACCCGCCTGTGTTAGGAGTACAAGGTCTTTTATCCCCAGTGATAACAGCACATGGAAGCTCCATCTCAGGCTGACGCATGCACACTGTATACATTACATAATGGTCAAATGGCCGTCTCATCCCCAGTAATAACACAGAACATGCACGCCTCATCCAGGGCTGAAGACCTCAGATAACGGTCCTATGATTGCTCACACTGAGTAGAAATGGTCCCTCATCCCCAATGATAACACAAAACATGTTCTACCCCCACCCCAGACTGATGAACGCACGTAGAATGGCTATGGTAGGGCTCCAGGGGACCTATTGTTGCATGTAGCATTTTACTCTTCCACACTCCATAGGGTGTAGGTCCTCGGGCTTGCCCTCAACTTCTTGAGGGGAGGACATGTGGTTTTATATTTAGGTTCCACCCCCTCCACCACCTCCCATGAGGGTCGAGGGAGCCCCACCAAGCACTTGTATGGACCTTGCCTCGCAGGTCCTCTGAAAAATGGTGTCCACCTAGTTTCAGATGGCCAAGGTCTCTTCTCCTCCTTGAGGACCATGCGTTCCACCCTGTTGTATTTTTTTTGTACGCTTCACTTTTTTTTTTTTTATTACAACTTTGTCATAGCGCCTGATGTTAGTTTTGTGAGTGCGCACTGCACTGCAGAGCACAAAATAAAGAGGCTCCCTAGGACCCCTCAAGGCAGAGTGACCACCCTAAAGATAGAAAACAGAGAACACAAAAAAGGGAACATTGCAAGTCCTGTGCTGTGCGGCTACAGATCACATTTCAGGTTTCATAACACTTCAATGGTGGAGTTGTGTAACCAACAATTGTCTGTGTGGTTATGAAGAAGAGAACGCTGAGGGGGGAGGGGGGAGATTACAGAGTTCTGTATAGAAATTTTCGGGTTCTCACCTTACTGGCGTACAGGGCGCAGGGGTCCAGATTTCCCTGCAGGGTCAACCTCCGTCCTGTCCTCTCCCTGCAATAAAAGAGACAATCAGACCAATGACCAAACACCAGAGATCACACCGGGGGGGGGGGGGGTTTTGGAGATTTACTAAAACTGGAGCACACAGAATCTGGTGCAGCTCTGCCTGGGAACAAATCGGCTTCTAACTTCAGTTTGTTCAATTAGGTTTTGGAAATAAAACCTGGAAGCTGATTGGTTACTATGCAGAGCTGCACCAAATTTTGTACCCTCCAGTTTAAGTAAATAACCCCCCAATGTGTCTGTAGAGTTACATACAGGGCAATCAACATAAGGGGGGGCCAGGCCCTATGGGGTCAGTTGGGGGGCCTGGACCCGGTGCAGTGTTATTCAATGTGCGCATGTGAGAACAGTGCAGCATCATTCTAAATCTCTTCTCCCCTCCACGATCGATTGCCAGTGGATGAGGGAGGGAGGGATGGATGTACTGCAGTGCACCTCCCCTAGCACAAAATCTCTACCCCCCCAAAATCTCCCCTTCGAGCACAAATCCTTACCCATCAATTATACCCTCCCTGCACAAATCCTTACCCACCAATTGTTCCCTTTTTTGCACCAATGCCCCCTCCTAGCACAAATTCTTACCTGGCAATTATTCCCTTTCTTGCACCAATCCCCCCAGTAGATGAGAGGGAGGAAGGTATGTGCTGCAGTGCACCTCCCCAAGCACAAATTCTCTATCCCTCAAAAACCTCTGAGCACCAATCCCTCCTCCGAGCACAAATCCTTACCCACCAATTATTCCCTCCTAGCACAAATCCATTCCCCCCCAAACTTACCCTTTTAGCACAAATGCCCCCCCCCCCAAAAAAAAAAAAAAAAAAAAAAAAAAAAAAACACACTTGCTCCTACCACAAATCCACATCTCTCCCATCAACACACCCCTCCTTCAACCCCCCCCCCTCCTATCACAAATCTACTTCCCCCCCCATCCCACCTCCCAGCACACCCCCTTCAAATTCCACCTCCTAGCACAAATCCCCCCTCCAATCACACCTACTAGCTCAAATTTTTCCTCCTCTCAAAATGCTCTCATAACAAAAAATCCACTCTCTCCCCCCTCCTTTAAATTTCCTCTCCTAGCACATATCTCCTCCTCCACCAAAAACACTTTTGTCAGGTAGGTTCCTTAGTTATGCTTTTTTTGCTCCTCTCACCTGTAAATTAAATGAGTAAGGCCCTTTTCAAAATCTGACAGGTGGGCGGAGCTGGGAACCCGGGTACAGGAAAGACCCTAATAAGTTAGACACAGCAGGCAAAAATTAACCCACTGATATCCACACATAACTGAAATACAAAGATTTAGGTGGAATAACTCTTTAAAGAGTCACACAGATTCTCCCCCCCCCCCCCCCCCATTCTGAAGCTGCGCTATACGTGGGGCTCAAAGTGAAGAAATGTCATCAGCACACCAAGGATTCCTCGAATGGGTCCAAAGGTTTATTCCGTGGGCACATAGATATGCAGCAATATTTACGAGCCACGCAGGGCCCCTTCATCAGGCAAGCGATTGGGCCCTGCGTGGCTCCGAAACGTTGCTACATATCTACTATGTGACCATAGAATCATGGGATTTCTGACATACCGTAAAATCCATTTCTTTGATGGACATAGCTCCTGATCTTCTTAGCCATTGGGTTATACTGCCCCCTACAGGAGTAGGATACTAGGCAGATAAAAGTCTGGCTCTGCCTATGGGCAGTCCAAGGGGGTACACTCCTCTCTGCTATAGGTACTCCTTTTTGTTACAAGCAGTGTCAGAAAATATAACTCCATAGAGGGGTGGGTGCTGTGTCCGTCAAGGAACATCAGAGAAATGGATTTTACTGCAAGTCAAAAATCCCATTTTCAATTTCATTCATTGACGGACACAGCTTCTGATTTTCTTAACCAATGGGTTGTCCCAAAGGAGTAACATGAGGGGTGGGAGCAGCGAAAAAAATTCCCAAGGCTAACTATAGCCAACCAGGTAAACAGGAGCTCAACCAAAACAACTGGAGCCCACCTGAAAAAAAAAACAATACACCCTCAGAGGAACAGATCCTCTAAACAGCAGCCTGCAAATCCTTGCGGCCAAAGGAAGCAGCTGCATATTCCAACACATCCAAATTTATAGAACTTTGTGAAAGTGTGCACCGACAACCAGGTGGTCACCTTGCAAACCTGCGTCACTGATGCCTGATGACGGAATGCCCAGGAGTAGAATGTGCCTTGACAGGGAAAGGAGGAACCGGACCCCTGATGGAATAGGCCTGAATCACCATCTGTCTGATCCATCTGGAAATGGTCACAGAGGAAGCGAACAACCCTTTCCTGAGGCCCATCAGTGAGCACAAAGAGTGAGTCTGATTACCCAATTACCTAAAAGACTCCGTAGCTGCCAGGTACACTCTAATCCCCTGGACCAAATCCAAGGCATACAAAGCAACTTTCTTCAGGTGTTTTGGCCTGGGACAGAGGGAAAGCAACACAATGTCTTCATGCAAATAAAAAAAAAATCAGACAATCTTGAGGAAGGAACGACGGACAGGGGGCGAAGAACCACCTTATCACTGTAAACCACAGGGTAATGCCGCCAATTTCGACAGCCTGAGCGCAGAGTTAAAAGACCCCAAAAAGGCCATCTTCTGGGACAGTGTAAGCAGAGAAATCTCCCAAAGGTTCTCAAAAGGAGGCTTCTGGAGAACAGAGCACTAAATTGGGGTCCCAAGGCGGCAACGTGGACCGCACTAGAGGGGTCAAGTGCCTAACTCCCTGAAGAAAAGTACGCACCAGGGAGTATGTGGCCAAGGGCCGTTGAAAGAAGACTGCTAAAGCCGACACCTGGCCCTTGATAGTACTCAAGGCCAGTTTCTGCTCAACCCTTCTTTGAAGGAAGGTCAAGATCCGAGCCACCGAGAGAGCGAGGATGAACCCCAAGAGATTTACACCACGCACTGTATGACTTCCACATACGATGGTAGATCTTCCTAGAAGTAGATTTCCTAGCATTTAACAGCGTTAGAATCACCAATGCAGACAAATCCCTTAGGGACCCCAAGGAGACGCTTTGGTCTTCCCCCACTCTTTAGCAACAATTCTGTCAAAATAGGAGAGGAAAGGGAACACCTTTGGCTCTCTGGATGGCTTGTGAATGCCACAGGGAACCTGCGCCTCCGTTGCAGCTGCATCCTCCATTTTTAAGGTCTCCTGTACAGATACAATCAGTGCTTCCACCAGCACCTTTTCGTGCAGATGTGGAGGAATTCTTGAGGATTCCGGGTGCGTGGTCGAAGACCCAGCAGGGTGACCCACGTCCGTAGCGGCCGAATCAGATTCAGGATCTGTGGAGACAGATGAGGCAGGGGAAGGCGGGGCGCTTTTTGCTAGCCCGTTGCCTGAAAACCACCTCCACCCGGGACACAAAGGACTCCAGGCCCGCAGCCAGTGCATGGATGGATGGATGGATGGTTGGGACCCAGAGGGACCCCACAAAAAGTGTAAAACACTGCAAAGGGACAGCCCCCACCACACTGGAAGCACCATGCAATCCTCAGCAGAAAGGGGGAGGACCCCAATAGACTTACCACCCAGCAGTAACAGGCACCCACAGCCACCAGGATAATCTGCACTCCACGTGCGGCAATCAGGAAGTGAAAAGATTCAGGAGTCAGTACCAGGGGATGAGGAGGAGTTCCCACCGTCAAAATCGCCGCCCACAGGGCTCCACAGTATGGATGCCACCATTTTTAAATGGCAAACCACTGCAAAATGGCCGCTGGACTACACAAACATGGCCACCCTGCATTGAGCACACAGGCTACAACAAAATAGCAGCACCTCTAGACAGGTACAAAACACCCCCGCCAAGCCGATTGTCCAGTCGTCGCCGGCGGTGCACCCCCCCCCCCCCCGCCAGCATAGCGCCCTCCCCTCATCCCAGGAGGGGGACCAGAACACCCACACAGCTCCAGCATAAGTAGGGGGGGGGGGGGAACAGAGTGAAAGGGGTGCCTAACAGGAAGGAGGGGAACCCAGGGGTCCGACCGTCCCAAGAAGGGGCCCATGTCCACCCCACAACCCTCCAGGGGAAGGGGGGGGGGACGGGGGGGACAGCTACTCACCATACCAGGAACCAGGTGGGCAGCGCTCCAGACAGAACCGCTCGCCATCTAAATGGGGAGGGGAGGGCTGTCGGCCAAAAGGAACGCTGCGACTCAGGCTGAAACCCAGTCGTATGCGACCTCACGAGGCGTTTAACTTGCAGGCCAGCCCCCATCCAGTGGGGCTATGTCACGGCTCGTCTAGCGCAGAGCTGAGGTTTGGGCGCGCTCACTGGCCAGGTTGGGGGTGGCCACTGGATCCAGATTATCCAGCCCATCTCCCAGTCCGGCAGTTGATTGCAGATCTCACAGGAAAAAAACAGGAGAAAATTTCTATCTAAAAAGAAAAAATTGCCAGAGATCCCAGCAAGGAACTAGGAACTTACTCCTGACTAGGCAGGAAAAAAAAAAAACTTAGTACCTATAGCAGAGAGGGAGTATACCCCCCTGGGACTGCCCATAGGCGTAGCCAGATTTGTTTTCTGCCTAGTGTCCTCCTCCTGTAGGGGGCAGTATAACCCAATGGTAAAGAAGATCAGGAGCCGTGTCCATCAATGAACGAAAGAGAAAAAGCTCTGGACCCTTTCCAGGAATCCTTGGTGACATTTCTTCACTTGGGAGTACTCACGGTTTCCAACCTATGGTCATTACAGCACCCAGCATCACTGAACTGCCGGTTATCTTGAATGTGTGCATGGGGAAATATTGCATTTCGATTAAAACTTGGAGTTCCTCACCTGGCCTCCTGGGGGCGAATCGTCCAATCCAGCCCAACCACCTCATAGCCGGACTGTGAGAGATCCTCTAAAGCGTAATGAGCGTCCTTAGCGAATACAATCTGAAAGAAGTAAATTATTATTAATGAACGTTTAGAAAATAAATGCAAAAAAGATGTTCATAAGTGCAAGAACTACAAAGTCCAGCAGGATAGGTACACAAAGGGCTCCCCTCACCCCACCCAAGATGGAAAGATGTTGAGAGTCTTTTTCCCCACTGCCCACACCGATCAATACAACCGTGCCGGATCACTATACAGAGCACCGATCCTCTCCCCGACTGAACCGTCATTCACATTCACTGCAAATCCAGCTCATTATATATATGTATTATATATACACATCGATACATACATACGATCCTGCACAGAACGGCCGCCCTGTCTCAGTAAATCTGATATTGGGCGGTCGGGAAGTGGTTATAATACTCATTTTGTTTACAATTTTTATTACCACTAATAAAAAGTAATAACAACATTATTATTTTGTTAATATTAATGAATAGAAATAAAAAAAAAATATAATATATATATATATATATATATATATATATATATATATATATATATATATATATATATATATATATATATATATATATATATATATATAATGTATTTATTTATTACAGGTACTTCTATAGCACCGATAAGTTACGCATCGCTTTACATCCATTTTATTACACTCCCATTAGTCCCTGCCCTCCCAAGGAGCTTACACTCCAAGTCCCCTTACCCCCATTCATACACAGTAGGGCAAAATTTAGACAGGAGCCAATTAACCTCCCAGCTTGTCTTTGGAGTGTGGGGGTAAACCAAAGTACCCGGAGGAAACCCGCACAGGAAGAACATGCAAACGCCAGGCAGGTAGTGCCGTGGTGGGGGATTTGAGCCAGTGCTGCTAGGCAGAAGTGCTAACCACTTAGCCACTGTGCTAGAGTTTCCCCTCATTTCCTGACTTGGGTGTCACCAGAACAGGAAATGAGGGAATGGGAGGTCATTCGGACAGGAAGACACAAAAATCTGGCAGAAGAAGCGCTAATGTTTTCCCACTCCATGTAAAATAAGAAGTTTTGGTTGGATTGGGGCAATAAGTATCAAAAAAGAACCTGAAGTGCATTTTCATCTTTGAAGTCCACACCCTACTGAGAGAGCTTCATAAAGTCAACATGACCCACATATAGGGGAATATAAAATGTACACAATACACATGGCACAGATTGCAGTATGATGGACAAAGTAATGGGGGACAAAATGGTCACATGACCCACATGGCACAGACAGTGGCACAGGGAACCTACCATGGGCACCACCTCCATCCCCTCAGCTTTCAGCTTCTGTTTCACCCTGTGAGCAATCTCGCGGAGATACGGCAGAGAGAATTCGGCAAATTGCTGGGGTCCCAGACAGCCGGCATGAGACTCAAACACCTGCAAAGCCTGAATACACAGGGACATAACTGGTTAAAAAAAACTACATTTAGAAACGTTACTGGCACTCGTCTCTCCCTGACTACATTACCTAAAGAGGGTGACAACATTTCTGCAGTTCTACATGAATTGAAAAAATAGGATTCATGACTTCTAGAGTAGCTAAAAAAATAAACCAAAGAGTGTCCACCAATATGGGGGTATAAGGTTCTCGGGTAAGGGCGTCCACCCATATGGTGGTGTGGAGGAGTTCTCGGGTAAGGGCGTCCACCCATATGGTGGTGTGGAGGAGTTCTCGGGTAAGGGCGTCCCCCCATACGGGGGTGTGGAAGAGTTCTCGGGTAAGGGCGTCCACCCATACGGTGGTGTGGAGGAGTTCTTGGGTAAGGGCGTCCACCCATATGGTGGTGTGGAGGAGTTCTCGGGTAAGAGCGTCCACCCATATGGTGGTGTGGAGGAGTTCTCAGGTAAGGGTCATCACACACATGGTGGTATGGAGCTCTAGGGTAAGGGTCATCACACATATGGTGGTATGGAGTTCTCAGGTCAGGTAAGGGTCATCACACATATGGTGGTATGGAGTTCAGGTCAGGTAAGGGTCCTCACACATGGTGGTATGGAGCTCTAGGGTAAGGGTCCTCACACATATGGTGGTATGGAGTTCTCATGTCAGGTAAGGGTCATCACACATATGGTGGTATGGAGCTCTAGGGTAAAGGTCATCACACATATGGTGGTATGGAGCTCTAGGGTCAGGTAAGGGTCATCACACATATGGTGGTATGGAGTGCTCATGTAAGGGTGATCACAGGTATGTGGGTGTGGAGTTCTCAGGTAAGGGTCATCATAAATATGGTGGTATGGAGTTCTCGGGTAAGGGTGATTACACATACTGGTATAGAGGTAACCAAAAAAAAAAAAAAAATCTACCTGGGCACCTGCTGCCACCTGTCCCACCAGGTAATCCACAATGACGTCCGTGAGCTGCTGCAGGAGCTGCTGACTTTCAGTTGGGTTCTGATAAAGCCAACGTTTGGCCTTGGACATTGTGGCGGATCCACCACCTTCAATCATATAGGTCATCAGTGTCCACTAGGATGGAAGAGAAGACACACAGGTCACCAGACATCTACAATATGCACACATTTACCAGCAGATATCAGGACTCTGAAATCCTCATTTACCCTCCTGAAGGAACAGAGGAACAGAGTAACTCAATCAGGAACGCCATTAGAAATGATTGGGCCCAGTACAGCCTGCAGGTGAAAACATAAATCACCAACTCATCCTGGATCTTCACAATGGTATCCAGAAGTTTATTTAAACCACTTGCTGACCAGTGGTATACCCATATATAGTTTTTTAGAGCTGGAGGTCGGCTCTCTTGTAAAAGCAATCCTAGTGGCTAACTAACCACTTGATTGCGTTTACAAGCAGCAGGAGGGGACGTCTCACCCCCCCCCCCTCTCTTGCTCCCTTCTGTGGCTTTTTCTGTCTCTCTCGTCCCACCTGGGAAGTGTGAGCGACCAGTCAGCGCTTCTACTGGCTAATCTGAGCGCCTCTGGTAAACCGTAATCGATGACCTGACATCACTTCCGGTTTCCCAAGATAGCACCATTTCAAAAATCAAAAGCATTTGAAAACCCCAATGTTTGGGGCGATTTAATGCTTTTAAAGGCAGAGGAGGGATCTGGGGTCCTTTAGACCCCTGACCCCTCCATGAAGAGTACCAGTCACTGCCTATTTCCATCACAAGGGATGTTAACATGCCTTGTGACAGCAATAAAAGTGCTCAAAAAAATGTTTTTATATATAATATATCTATACAAGAAGAAAAAAAAAATTTATTTATATATATATAAAAATAAAAAGCCCCTTATGCTCATGTACAAAAGAAAACACACGAACAGCGATCGTTCCAAACGTGAGGTATCACCGCAAACGTCATATCATGTGCCGTAATTCTAGCACCAGACCTCCTCTGTAAATCTAAAGTGGTAACCTGTAAAGGCTTTTAAAGTGTCGCCTATAGATAGTAAAATTGACGCCGTTTGTCACCGTTGCGCAGACGAATGCAATTTCAAAAGCGTGACATATTTGGTATCTATTTACTTGGTGTAACATCATCTTTTATAGCATACCAAAAATTGGATTATAGATTGTGTTTTTTCCATTAAAATGCAAAAAAAGTGTATTTTTTCCCAAAAAAAGTGCGCTTGAAAAAAACGCTGCATAAATACCGTGTGACATTAAAAAAAAAAAGAAGTATTAATAAATATAATATTATATAATTTTTTTTTTTTTTTTTATTTGGGGGGTTCTAACAAATTTTCTAGCAAAAAAATAATGATTGTCACATGTAAACAAAGTTCCAGAGAAGGCCCGGTCTTCGGCCTTCTAGTGGTTAAAGAAATCACAGCAGAAAATTGTGACATTTCGCGGCCTACACATGACCCCTTTCATCAGGCACCCCCCCCCCGTGTCCCACTCACCGGGGCACCAGTGAAACCAATCAGAGGAACCTTCCCTGCGATCTTGTGACGGGTGAGGGTGATGGCTCGGAACACATAGCCCAGCTCCTGGGAAACGTCCACGGTGGGCTTCAGCTTCTGCAGGTCCTGCGGACTCTGGAGGGGTTCAGGGAACACAGGTCCTCTTCCAGGCTCCATACGGATCTCCATGCCCAAAGCCTGCGAGTGACAAGAAGAAGAATTACGCTCTGGTGGGCGAGGATGGAGGATGGTGTCACTGGGTCCAAAATAAGGCGTAATATCAAAATAGATAGGATTTAAAAAATAAATGCTGATGAGGAGGTAGGGGGAACCAGGGAAAGCAAAATAAAGCAGATTAAACTTCAACATTAAAGTGCATCCCATCCCCCATTGCAGTAAGTATATACCCCGTTTCCCTGAAAATAAGCCCTACCCCAAAAATAAGACCTAGTAAAATCCTTGATCTGAGCCCCTCCCTCTGCAGTATTCAGAGAGGGAAAGTAGAGCCCCGGAGGGTCACGTGAGCGCCCAGCGGTGCTGTAAAAAAGGTATTTTCCACAATAAAGTTACAAAAGGAGACACACTGCACATTCCATAATCTTTTTACAAAATCGATTACATAATTTTACAATGACTTTATCCAAGGTTTATTTTTGGGATTACAGAATGTCATAATGCTGACTCCTGAGCTGACAAGGAGAGAGGGGGAGAGAACTTTAGGGTTACAATCGCTTTAAGATCGTCTTTTTACATACCGTAAATAAGACATCCCCTAAAATAAGCCCTAGTGTGTAGTTTGTAGCCAAAATTAATATAAGAGCCGGCTTTATTTTCGGGGAAACACGGTATACTCCGTTCCCATCACTCAGATCTATATACTCCGCTCCGATCCCAGCATTCAGATCTATATATATATACTGCTCTGATCCCAGCATTCAGATCTATATACTCCGCTCCGATCCCAGCACCCAGATCTATATACTCCGCTCTGATCCCAGCACCCAGATCTATATACTCCACTCCGATCCCAGCATTCAGATCTATATACTCTACTCTGATCCCAGCACTCAGATCTATATACTCCGCTCTGATCCCAGCACTCAGATCTATATACTCTGCTCTATATACTCCACTCTGATTCCAGCACATGAGAACCTAACAGCACTCCATATTCAAGGGGTCAGGTTTTGTAGCCTGGGCCACTTGTGCCCGAGTTGCGTCCACTGTGTGTTTTGAGAGCTTCCGCCCGCAGCTGTGCCAAATCTCATCTCTGCGCCTCGTTGCCATCAGAGGGGGAGCAGTCTCCCCTTGGCAGCAACTGTGCAACTCTCACGGCACCGCATGCCAGGGTACCGCGCGGCAGAACAGCTTCTGTTCATGGCAGATGTGAAGGAATTGTACGTCTGACCTGGTTCACAGCAGCAGCTGATAGCTGGATGAAGACTGGGCTCCTCTGGAGCCCTCTGGTGGCCGATCATCAGCACAGCATATGGATGGGAGAGCTGGAAGTGTGTGTGTTGGTACTCAGCAGGCAGATGTCGGCTTTCCCTTACAAACCCAAAACTGGAAGAATGACAGCTGGAACGTGAAGGACACCCGAGACACGTCTCCCCCCATAACGCAGCGTCATATGGCCGCATCTATTGTGACATCTGGAAGAGGAACCGGTCAGTGATGCCTCAAAGCACCCAATCACAGACTGACAGCTAGATAAAGAATGCTTAACCCCTTCAGCTCCTGAAGGTTTTACCCCCATTCATGACCCGAACATTTTTTGCTATTTAGTACTGCACTACTGTAACTGGCAATTGTGCGGTAATGCAACACTGTAACCAAATGGCCTATCATTTTTTTCATAGAAATATAGCTTTCTTTTGGTGGCATATGATCACTACAGGGTGTTTAATTTTTTATTATATAAATAAAAAGACCCAACATTTTAAAAAACTTGGTTTTACTTATTTTCCATTTTAAAATTTCGCAAACAAAATATTTTCTTCATCAATTTGGGCCAAAATGTATTCTGCTAGATTTCTTCTGTAACGATAACCTAAATCAGTGCAGATTATTAATTCTGTAGTAAAGTTATAGAGTTCACAAACTATGGGATATATATATATATATATATATATATATATATATATATATATATATATATATATACTGTGTCTGAAGAGACCCGAAAATGCCAGGACAGTAAAAATATCCCCCAAATTAACTCTTTTTGGAAAGTAGAGAGTCCAAGGTATTTAGTCAGATAGTAAAGCAAAGTTTTTTGAAATTGTAATTTTTTTGTAATAATTTTTCAGAAAAAGAAATTAAACTTTTTTTTTCACATAACTGGCGTGGCGTTGATCAGGGATAATGACTGGTGACAGTATGGAAATATTATTATTAATATATAAATACACACATACATTTCCATACTGTCACCAGTCATTATCCCTGATCAACGCCACGCCAGTTATGTGAAAAAAAAAAAAAAAAAAAAAAAAAAAAAAAAAAAAAAACGGTCGATCTCTAATTTTATTATTATTATATATATATATATATATATATATATATATATATATATATATATATATATATATATATATATATATATATATATATATATATATATATATATATATATATATTTTTTTTTTTTTTTTTTATTTATATTTTGAGATCGACCGATTATCGGCAAAGCCAATATATCGGAATCGGCTTTTTATTTACCGATATTTTGGAAAGTGTTGTACCGGAGTGATGGCTGCAGCTAGAGGCATCACCGCGGTACCGGCGTCCAAAGTCGATGGTCGGCTGTCTTGTAATGACAACCGATGTGGCTAAGAAGCCGCTCAGCTGTCATTCCAAGACTTGGGAGGGGACGTCCCCCCCCCTCTCCCGCCTCCTTCCATGGCTCGCCCAGGTCTCCCCTCCAACCGTCAGACCCGGAAATCCTACCTTCTCCGCTGCCGTCTGACCCGGGTCTCCATTTCTTTGAATTTGGCGCCACCGCGTACCCAGAAGCGATGTCATGACATCACTTCCGGGTACTGGCGGCGCCGAATTAAAAAAACAGCATTGGCATAAGTGCAGAGGAGGGGTCTGGGGGTACCTGTAGACATTAAAAAAAAAAATTATATATATATATATATATATATATATATATATATATATATATATATATATATTTATTTTTTTTTTTTTTTTTTTAATGTCCGACAATATCGGCAGATATCAGCCAATACCCGATGACCAAAATATTGGTATCGGTGGTAAAAAACAAAATCAGTCAATCACACATATTATATTATATACACACACACACACACATACACACGCACACACACACATATACATATATATACACACACACACACACACACACACACACACACACATAGTGTTTCCCCTACTGTTATTTTCGGGGAGGGCTGCAATACAAGCCCTGCCCCGAAAATAAACCCTAGATTAGTGTTTGTAAAATCCTATAATCCACTTTTATACTGTTTTATATAATGTCCAGTGTGTGTTTCTGTAATCCAATTGTGTGAAATACCTTTGGTACATCGCCGCTCAGCTGATTCCCCGCTCTGCTCTTCTCATAGCTGTCAGCGGGGGATCTCAGCCCCTCCCCTCTGCAGTGTTCAGAGCGGGTCACAGAAGCGCTGAGCATTATAATAGTGTGAAATACCTTCGTTACAGCGCCACTCTGCACTTTCGTGACCCCCAGCTGTCAGTGGGGGGGGGGGGGGGGGGAGAGAAGGAAGAGCAGCGGGAAATCAGCTGAGCGCCGAGCCGCGCTGTACTGAAGATATTTCACACTATTAGAATATAATGCTCTGCGCTTCTGTGACCCGCTCTGAGGGGGAGGGGCTGAGATCCCCTATTGACAGCTATGAGAAGAGAAGGAGAGGAGAGCAGAGCGCCGAGTGGCACTCTACCAACGGTATTTCACACTATTAGATTACAGAAACACACACTGGACATAATATAAAAACAGTCATAAAGTGGATTCTAGGATTTTACAAACACTAAACTGGGTTCACAGGGGGTATCCTGACAGGCAGGGAGGGAGAGAAGACAGCACATTACACAGAAGCCCTACCCCGAAAATAAGCCCTACTGTGTCTTTTGGTGCCAAAACACACACACACAGTCTTGAAAAAGTATTCATACCTCTTGAAATTTTCCATCTTGTCATGTTACACCGAAAAATGTAAATGTATTTCATTGGGATTTATGTGATAGACCAACACAAAACTATTGTGATGCTGCGATTGGCCCACAGCTGTCATGGTACAGGGTACTGTGATTGGACCAGGTACCATGTGATCACTGGTGACCAATCACAGATCACACACAGTACTAAACGATGAGGTCTTGAATTGATTCCCCCCGCCCCCCCCCCCCCAGTCGGGAAAGATGGCGGATGGCTGTCATTTCTGCATCTTATTTCTACCGATCAATCATTTCCTATGTATGTGAAGTTACTTGGACAGTTTCTGACGTACCTGAGGAATGACGAGGATGTCGGAGAAGATGATGGCGGCGTCCAAAGGGAAGCGACGCAGAGGCTGCAAGTAAAGAAACAGAGTTACAGCGGAGAGGAGCGGCGTTCTGGTGCAGTTAGTCACATCGCATCCCAATAAACATAACAGGTTTTAACCCCTTCCCGCCCACCAAACACATATGTGAGACGGCAAAGAGGGTTGGCTTTAATACCCCACACTAATGCATCTCTGGGGGGAGGGGGGCACAAGTCTGAGCGGCTTGGTCCGGGGCTAAAGATCTGATAGTCGGAAGGACCAGTGTAGTGAGCACAGTGGGGGTACAGACCCAGGAACTCAGCACAGAGATGGTGGGAACCCCTCATAATGGGTACAGCGGGTGTACAGACCCGGGAACTCAGCACAGGGATGGTGGGAATCCCTCATAATGGGCACATCGGGTGTACAGACCCGGGAACTCAGCACAGGGATGGTGGGAACCCCTCATAATGGGCACAGCGGGTGTACAGACCCGGGAACTCAGCACAGGGATGGTGGGAACCCCTCATAATGGGTACATCGGGTGTACAGACCCGGGAACTCAGCACAGGGATGGTGGGAACCCCTCATAATGGGCACAGCGGGTGTACAGACCCGGGAACTCAGCACAGGGATGGTGGGAACCCCTCATAATGGGCACAGCGGGTGTACAGACCCGGGAACTCCGCACCACTGTAGTGGTCACTGATCCTTTCTGCCACCCCCCTTTTAGGCATGCTGAACCTGTATAAAAAGGACACTGAGGTGGGCAGGAAGGGGTTAAGGATGTTTATTCATAGAAGACAGGAAAATATTTGCTATTTTACTACAACCGGAACATCCGGAGTATTGATGTTGAGGAATCTGTATTGACCCCCCCCTCCCCCCCCCACTTTCCTGCCAAACACTATAAATATCTCTCATCCATTTGTTTGTTTTCTGCAATATCCTCATCCTGCATCACCAGACCGACCAATCAGGAGACTCCTCTCCTCCCATAATGTGCATTCCAACTTCTGCAAACATTTAGTAAAATGGACCAACATGGGTATAATAAAAATGTATTTAATTCATTATTTTATTTATTCATTTAAAATATATATATATATACACACACACACAAACAAACATACAGTGGATATATATATATATATATATATATATATATAAAAAAAAATAAATAAATCTGCACACCCCTTGTAAAATCTCAGATTTCCATGATGTAAAAAATTTGGACATTGTCACTTAGGGGTGTACTGACTTTTGTTGCCAGCGGTTCAGACATTAATGGCTGTGTGTTGAGTTATTTTGAGGGGACAGTAAATTTACACTGTTATACAAGCTGTACACTCACTACTTTACATTGTAGCAAAGTCTCATTTCTTCAGTGTTGTCACATGAAAAGATAGAATAAAATATTTACAGAAATGTGAGGGGTGTACTTACTTTTGTGAGATACTGTGTATATAAAAATGCCGGCTGCACTACAATCGCCACATTCAGACATGGTGATAGGCGGGGCTTATAGTACTGTCACTGGCCAATCCCAATGAATGGATGGCACACACAGCAGTAAGTTGCCCCCAGTGATTGAGGTAAGGGGGTGCAGCGCGGGTTTAAATGTGGAAAATGCCGGCATGGCAAAGCAATTGTACATCTTGGAAACCGTTTTCATTTTCTATAATGAATGAATCTCCAAAGTCAAGGAAAAAATAAAATGCTACAGGTTCAGAACCCCTCAGTAGCCCCCCCCCCCCCCCCCCAGGATTACCTGTAAGGTGAGCTCACAGCAGATCTCTGGGCTGCGGCACGATGCAAAGAAGTCCTGCCCGGCGCGGGTCTCCCGGAACTCTGAAAAACGAGGGGAGAGAATAAATCTGCATTTCCATCATTCATCACAAGGGGGCAACTGCTTGTTTTATATGGAGAGAGGAAGGGTTACAACTTGGGTCAGGGGGGGAGACCGTCGGAAATGGGAGAGATGGGGGGGGGGGTGTTGGATCCAGGAAAGAGTGGGAGGGGACTGCTTGTTCCTGCAGAGATTGGGGCATGGTGTTGACCATTGGGTCCAGGAGAGATGGGGAGGGGACCAATGGCTCATGGAGGGAATGGGGGGGGGGGGGGGGCAGGTAATGTTGACCACTGAGACCAAAAGAGATGGGGGAGGGGGAGGAGAAGAACCATAGGGTCCAGAAGAGATTGGGAGGGCACTGCTAGGTCCTGTAGAGAATGTGGGGGGGGGGGGGTAGTAATGTTGACCATTAGGACCAGTAGTGATTGGGGGGACATAGGGTCCAGGAGAGATTGGGAGGACACCACTGGGTCCTGGAGAGATAATGTTGACCATTGGGACCAGAAGCAATTGGAGGGGGGGGGGCGACCATAGGGTCCAGGAGAGATTGGGAGGGCACTGCTGAGACCTGGAGGGAATGGGGGGGGGGGGGGAATAACGTTGACCATTGGGACCAGGAGCGATTGGGGAAGCATAGGGTCCAGGAGAGATTGGGAGGGCACTGCTGAGTCCTGGAGGGAAGAATAACGTTGACCATGGGGACCAGGAGTGATTGGGGAAGCATAGGGTCCAGGAGAGATTGGGGAAGCATAGGGTCCAGGAGAGATTGGGAGGGCACCGCTGGGTCCTGGGGGGGGGTAAATGTTGACCATTGGGTCCAAGAGAGATTGGGAGGGGACCGCAGGGTTCTGGGGGGGGGGGGGGGGTAAATGTTGACCATTGGGTCCAGGAGGGATTGGGAGGGCACCGCAGGGTTCTGGGGGGGGGGGGGGGGTAAATGTTGACCATTGGGTCCAGGAGATTGGGAGGGCACCGCTGGGTCCTGGAGGGAGGGGGGGGTAAATGTTGACCATTGGGTCCAGGAGAGATTGGGAGGGCACTGCTGAGTCCTGGAGGGATTGGAAGGGCGGGTAATGTTGACCATTGGGACCAGGAGAGACTCGGAAGGGGACTGCTGGGTGCTGGGGAGATGGGGGAGGGAAGAGAAGGGTCCGTGAGAGGAGACAGGGAAAACATTGGGCGGGGAGTGTTCTCAGTAGTGGGGGGGGGGGGGGGGTCAGAGGTCAGACTCAGCAATCAGTCACTTCCAAACACTCAGCCAGCACGGGAAGCCATGACAGTCTGAGAGTCCCATCCTGCCCCGGTGTGGCGCCCTCACCTGGCAGGTAGCGGCCGGCTTGTCTCATACACCATACCGGCACATGTCGGCATTCTTCCCCACGGGCGGCGCGCAGGAATGTGTCATTCTGCAGAGGGGGGAAATTCTCCGCACTAAAAACACAAAAAACAAACATTAATATCAGACGGAGACATGTGACCATCAGAAATTTACACCCCGCCCTCCACCAATCACAGCGTCCAATCCCCAATTCTGACATTCACTGTACAGATCTGTCAATCATAGGAGAGTGCGGGACGGTGGGGTCCGCTGGGACTTCCATTTCCTCTACTTCTTAAAGTGGTTGTAAACTCTATAAAAAAAAAAAATAAAATAAAAAAAAACCTGCAAGACAAAGGCATAATGAGCTAGTATGCATCGCATACTAGCTCATTATGTGTAACTTACCTTAAAACGAAGCCCCGACACGGGCCCCCGGACATCGCTGCGGTCGCTGCCATGGTCCCTCGTCGTCTCTTCCGGGTTCGGCGGCTCCGGCGCGCTGATTGGCCGGAAGAGACGGCTCCGGCGCGATGATTGGCCGGAGCGGCGATGACGTCACTCCCGCGCATGCGCATGTCAAAAAGCGGGATACTACCGCTTTAAATCCCCCCTCAGTCTTGTACAGGTGTAGCGGCTCCTCCCCCTTCAGTCTTGCCCAGGTGTAGCGGCTCCTCCCCTTCAGTCCTGCCCAGGTGTACCGGCTCCTCCCCCTCCAGTCCTGCCCAGGTGTACCAGCTCCTCCCCCTCCAGTCATGCCCAGGTGTACCAGCTCCTCCCCCTCCAGTCATGCCCAGGTGTACCAGCTCCTCCCCCTCCAGTCATGCCCAGGTGTACCAGCTCCTCCCCCTCCAATCATGCCCAGGTGTACCAGCTCCTCCCCCTCCAGTCTAGGACAGGTGTACAAGCTCCTCCCCCTCCAGTCTAGGACAGGTGTAGTGGCTCCTCTCCTGGACTGATTCGGCTTCCTCTGATTTCCCCGCACACTGTGAGCTTCTCACAATGTGCATTAGAAGCTGCAGCAAGTCATAGAGCCCCGCCTCCTTTCCTGGCTGGAGGACTTCCACCATTATCTAGCTCTTTCCTCCCACAGCCTGACTGTCCCAGACCCCGCCCCTTTCATTAATTGGATTTCAGTTCTTCCAATAATGGAGGCTGGACACCCAATGTGGGCGTTATCTATGCAAATACAGGCAGCCTAGGAACGCCCACTCCTCCAGACTGACACCCGCCCATACAGGAGTTAAACAATTTGCATAACTCCTCCCACTGCTTGCATTAGGACCGAGGGCTCTGGAGAGGAGGGCTCCAGCTGGGGGCTGGGATGGTTTCAGGAAGCTCTGTACAGCCCCCTGCCGGCCCCTCCCACCAGCCATGATCTGCCTGGATTGCATAGAGCAGAGCAGAGACCCAGTGATGACATCAAAGTCTAAAGGAAGGTCTGTAATGAAACAGAAAGGTGTAAAAGAAAGAAAAAAAAAAAAAGGAGGGGGGGGGGTAATATATCTCGTCAGCTTTGATAAAATGACCCAACCAGAAGTTATTGGGATAATAATTTGGTGGTCGGCAGACTCAGCACAGGTCTGTGGTGACACGATGGCGGCGGCCTCGCTCCATTCACTCCATTGGGGCCCCTCCCCTGACAAATGCCGAGTCTGCAGCTCTCCCCATCTGTGCGGGGCAGATAGACCCTTCACATGGGGGGGGGGGGGGAGGGGAGGGGTGAGCTCTGCCGGGGGAGATAACACACCCCGGGGTCACCGCCTGGCTGCAGATAACTTTACAGCCGAGAACTCCACCATTCATAGAACCCAATGAGAGATCAAAGAGGGAACTCTGCGCGGTCAACTTGATGTTTGTGCGCCAATCGCTGCGACTTCCCGCCAACCCGACCAGAGGTGACCCCGGCAATCTCCTGGAAGATTTAACAACTGAATGTCACATCAAACATCTGCACTAGGGTGAACCACACTCTGTCCCTCTCCCAAGTGTGATCCTGCGTTGTCACCCCATCGTCCCTGTTCACTCACTTCCTGTTATAAGGGTGACAACCCTCTGTACATGTCTCCCAAGTGTGATCCTGCGTTGTCACCTCGTCATCCCTGTTCAGTCACTTCCTGTTATAGGGTGACAACCCTCTGTACCGGTCTCCCAAGTGTGATCCTGCGTTGTCACCCCATCGTCCCTGTTCACTCACTTCCTGTTATAGGGTGACAACCCTCTGTACATGTCTCCCAAGTGTGATCCTGCGTTGTCACCTCGTCATCCCTGTTCAGTCACTTCCTGTTATAGGGTGACAACACTCTGTCCTGTTTTCCAATGGTGCTCGGTGTTGTCACCCTTTCACAGGACTTCTGATGGAGACTACAAGTCAGTCAGCACACATTACACAGACACAAACCCGCCCTGAGAAATGCTGTGTAGCCATCACTGGAGTGCACTGAGGGATGAAATAGCAGCAAAGAGACCGCAGGAGATCAGCAGCACTGAAGTGCAACAAAGAGAGGGAAAAAAAAAAAAAAAAAAAAGGATTTCTGAACACGCAGAGTGAAGAGTCATCAATTGAGGATTTGCCCTTCTGTGGTCACATGACACAAATCTGATTCATCCTCCACACAGGAATGTCAGCGCCGCGCTCTAATCCGTCACATGACCGCGGGAACGGCGAAATTCATGGACTCACTTCTAGAGTTACGTTGGGTGTCGAAACAGAAAATTCAGGATGCACTTGGCCGAAACTGAAAATTTTTTTTTTTTTTTTAATATATAAATTGTATTATATTTAACTTTTTAATGAATAGAATGAATTTAACCCCTTAGCTCCAACGGAACGCAAATATGCGGCCTCGGCTTTAGGTGGTTGTAGCGGGATGATTGGTGCAGCTAGAGGCGTCACCCCGGTGCCGATGTTTAGAGCAGACGGTCGGCTTTCTTGTAATGACAACCAATGCGGCTCAGCAGCCAGTGGGCTGTCATTAATAGGAGCGGGAGATCCGCCCCCCCCCCACACCGCTGCCTTCCGCGGCTCGCCTGGGTTTCCCGTCACACCAGGAGACGTGACCAGATGGCACATCCGCCCGCTGGTCGAAGACCCGGATTCGGCTCGGATCGGATCTCCGATGTAGAAACCCGGAAGCGATGTCGTGACGCCACTGCTGGGTAATGGAGCCTTCAATGTAGCAGATATTCAAAACAGAAAAACTTGGCGTTTTGAATACATGGAAGTGCAGTGGAGGGGTGGTGGGTGTATGGTGTGTAGGCTGGTGTGGCCCAGGGGGGGGGGGGTCGTGTATGGTGTGATCCAGAGGGGGGGGGGGGGGTGTATGGTGTGCAGGCTGGTGTGGTCCAGAGGGGGGGGGGGGGGTGTATGGTGTGGTCCAGGGGTGGGTCGTGTATGGTGTGGTCCAGAGGGGGGGGGGTGTATGGTGTGATCCAGAGGGGGGGGGGGGTGTATGGTGTGCGGGCTGGTGTGGTCCAGAGGGGGGGGGGGGGTGTATGGTGTGCGGGCTGGTGTGGTCCAGAGGGGGGGGGGGGGGTGTATGGTGTGTAGGCTGGTGTGGTCCAGGGGTGGGTCGTGTATGGTGTGGTCCAGAGGGGGGGGGGTGTATGGTGTGGTCCAGAGGGGGGGGGGGTGTATGGTGTGCGGGCTGGTGTGGTCCTGGGGGGGAAGAGGGGGGGGTGTATGGTGTGGTCCAGAGGGGGGGGGGGGGGTGTATGGTGTGGTCCAGAGGGGGGGGGGGTGTATGGTGTGGTCCAGAGGGGGGGGGGGGTGTATGGTGTGGTCCAGAGGGGGGGGGGGGGGGTGTATGGTGTGGTCCAGAGGGGGGGGGGGGGGGGGTGTATGGTGTGGTCCAGAGGGGGGGGGGGTGTATGGTGTGGTCCAGAGGGGGGGGGGGTGTATGGTGTGCGGGCTGGTGTGGTCCTGGGGGGGAAGAGGGGGGGGTGTATGGTGTGGTCCAGAGGGGGGGGGGTGTATGGTGTGGTCCAGAGGGGGGGGGGGTGTATGGTGTGGTCCAGAGGGGGGGGGGGGGGTGTATGGTGTGCGGGCTGGTGTGGTCCAGGGGTGGGTCGTGTATGGTGTGGTCCAGAGGGGGGGGGGTGTATGGTGTGCGGGCTGGTGTGGTCCTGGGGGGGAAGAGGGGGGGGGGTGTATGGTGTACAGGCTGGTGTGGTCCAGTGGGGGTGGGGGGCATGGTGTGCGGGTAAATGATAACAATCACCATTTTATTCCCCTATGGTCTCTGCTAAAAAAAAAAAAAAAAAAAAAAACCACTATATAACCCAATTTTTTGTCCAATATAAAAGATGTTACGCCAAGTAAATAAATACCCAACGTCACGCTTTAAACTTGCACACACTGGAATGGCGACAAACTACGGTACTGAAAAAATCTCCGTAGGTGAAGTTTTAAACGCCTTCACAGGTTAGCAGTTTAGAGTTACAGAGGAGATCTAGGGATAGAATTATTTCTCTCACTCTAACGATCGCGGCGATACCTCACATGTGGGGTGGGGACACAGTTTACATATGCGTTCGCTTCTGCGCGTGGGCACAGAGGGATGGGGGGGGAACTTCACGTTTTTTTCTTACTTTACTTTTATTTTTATACTGTCCCTTTAATATAAACGTCCCTTTATGGAGACACCGGACATCAAAAAGACCCCAAAATCTCTTCTTTACCTTTAAAAGCAAAATCAAAAAAAAAATAAAAACACGTTTACTTCCATCCTGGGCCGGAAGTGATGCCATGACCTCGCTCTGGTCCTCCAAGGCCATAGAGCTGATTAAAGAGGATCTCTTTGATCTCCTATGGGAGCAGCCAGTGTTCTGCCGAAAACTCCAACTCGCCAAAATCTCCAACCACGTCACTTTCGGTGACTCTACAACAGGGATATGCAAACTGTGACCCTCCAGATGTTGCAGAACTACAAGTCCCATGAGGCATAGCAAGACTCTGACAGCCACAAGCATGACATACAGAGGCTGAGGCATGATGGGACTTGTAGTTTTGCAACAGCTGGAGGGCTGCAGTTAGCATATCCCTGCTCTATGGCAACAATAATTGAAGGTTTTGACAAGTTGAGTGTTGGAGTGATAGAACACCGGGTAAGTAAGGAAAAAAATTGTCACCACCTTGGAGGCGGCCATGTTTTTGGTTAGTCTAACAATGTCACTCATCTTCACCGATAACCTGGAAAACCACAACGTATATTATATGTATATTGCAAGTGGTTAATAAGCGGAGGAAGCTCCCTATTAAAGATCCTGATTATGGAAATTTTCATTCCTGAAAGTCCCTCAAAATCCGGTCCCTGAGAGATCCGGTCCCTGAGAGATCCGGTCCCTGAGAGATCCGGTCCCTGAGAGATCCTGGCACTGGAAAATACGATCCATGGGAGATTTTGTCTCCAGAAGATTCATCTCAACCCTCAAAGAGTCCAAATCCTGGAAGAATCCCTCAAAGGTCCTGTATTCAAGAGATCCTGTCCCTAGAGCTGGAAGATTTTGTCTCCCGAACACCCTCACCATGGAAGATCCCATCCCCGAAAGAGTCCTGTACCTGGAAAAGTCCCTCAAAGATCCTGTCCCTGGAAGAGTCTGCCCATGGAAGATTTTGTCTCTTGAAGATCCTGACCATGGAAGATCCGGTCTCTGAAAGGTCCTATCCCTGGAAGAGTTACTGGAAGATCCTGTGCCTGGAGGTCTCTGCCCATGGAAGATTTTATCTGCAGAAGATCCCAACCATAGAAAAGTCCCTCAAAAGATCCCATCCCTGAGAGATCCGGTCTCTGGATAATTCTATCCATGGAAGATTTTGTCTCCAGAAGATCCATCTCATTCCCGAAACAGTCCCGTCCCTGGAAGAATCCCTCAAAGTTAATGTCCTTGAGAGATCCTTTCCCTAGAGAATTCTGCCCATGGAAGATTTTGTCTATAGAAGATCCTGACCATGGAAGATCCGGTCTTTGGAAGGGTTTCTTGAAGATCTTGTCTCCAAAAAAATGCCCCATCTATGGAAGATCCTGGCCCTGGAGGACCCTGACCATGGAAGATCCTGACCCCAGTGGTTAGAATACCCCTTGAAGATACTGTCCATGGAAGAGCCTGGCCCTGGAGGACCCTAACCATGGAAGATCCTGGCCCTGGAGGACCCCCAACCATGGAAGATCCTGGCCCTGGAGGACCCCGACCATGGAAGAGCCTGGCCCTGGAGGACCCCGACCATGGAAGAGCCTGGCCCTGGAGGACCCCCAACCATGGAAGATCCTGGCCCTGGAGGACCCCCAACCATGGAAGATCCTGGCCCTGGAGGACCCCCAACCATGGAAGATCCTGGCCCTGGAGGACCCCCAACCATGGAAGATCCTGGCCCTGGAGGACCCCCAACCATGGAAGATCCTGGCCCTGGAGGACCCCCAACCATGGAAGATCCTGGCCCCAGTGGTTAGAATACCCCTTGAAGATCCTGGCCCCGGACGCTCCTGACCATGGAAGATCCTATCCCTGGAGGTTAGAATACCCCTAGAAGAAGATGTTGTCCCTGGAAGATCCAGCTGGAGGTTGATAGGACTTCAGCAGCTGCCCATACACTGTCGCTGGTCCTGATTGGCCGGTGGGCGGCCCTGAGAGCAGAAGGAGTGTTGGGGGTGGCGGTCACATCAGGAGGATGGGTGAGGGAGGTGCAAATCCCAGGATTAGGCGACCTCCCCAACCCACCGAACCGAACCCCCGATAATGAGGCCTCAGGTTCTTATTTTTTTTTTTGCCATTGGTGTCTCATTGGGGGAGATTTTCCCCCACTTCCGGTCCTGGAGACACAACAGGAAGCGTTCACTAGGTGTCCCCATTGGGCGATTCCCTCACTTCCTATTCTGGAGACACAACAGGAAGCGGTCACTAGGTGTCCCCATCGGATTCCCCCTCACTTCCTGTCCCGGTGACAACCACACATTCCGGATACACAGAGATAATATAATAAGAGGAGTTCTCACGGTGAAATCTGCTGCCGTTACCATTAGCAACCAATCACAGCGCCATGACAGACCCCGGACATGTCAGTGTCCCCCCCCCCCCGGGATTACTCACATGTGGTGCTCCGGCCGCTCCATCCCGCTAACTGTCCGCTCTCCGCTCCGCACTGCCCTCCACACACCACTGTCACCACTGTCCCCGCCCACACAGGGGCGCTGCCATTACTAGGCTCAGCCACGCCCACTGGAGGCTGTTAGGAAACACTCAGCCACGCCTCCACACACTCTCCTGTCTGAGTCCGCCACGCCCCTTCTCGCTGAGATGGACGTCCTGACGCAACAACGTCTAAATCAGCGTGCTTCAGCAGGTCGGCTGGTTGCTAGGTGACCGAGAGCGCCAATGAGAGCACGTGCACGGCTGTATAATGACGGGTACCGTATTGTGTGTAGTGTGCGCGCAGCTGCCTGTGTGAGGGGAGAGTGCTGGAAGATCCCAGCCCTGGAAGATCCCCTATCTCTGGAAGATTCTCCATCTTGGAAAGGGTCCCTGGAAGATTCCATCACTGGAAGAGTCTGTACTTCCCTACAAGATCCCGCCCCTGGAAGAGCCTTTCCCTACAAGATCCCGCCCCTGGAAGATTCTGTCCCTACAAGATACCGCCTCTGAAAGATTATGTCCGTCCCTACCAGGTCCCGCCCCTGGAAGAGTCTGTCCATCCCTACAAGATCCCGCCCCTGGAAGAGTCTGTCCATCCCTACCAGGTCCCGCCCCTGGAAGAGTCTGTCCATCCCTACCAGGTCCCGCCCCTGGAAGAGTCTGTCCATCCCTACCAGGTCCCGCCCCTGGAAGAGTCTGTCCATCCCTACAAGATCCCGCCCCTGGAAGAGTCTGTCCATCCCTACAAGATCCCGCCCCTGGAAGAGTCTGTCCATCCCTACAAGATCCGCCCCTGGAAGAGTCTGTCCCTACATGATCCCGCCCCTGGAAGAGTCTGTCCCTACAAGATCCCGCCCCTGGAAGAGTCTGTCCATCCCTACAAGATCCCGCTCTTGGAAGAGTCTGTCCATCCCTACAAGATCCCGCCCCTGGAAGAGCCTTTCCCTACAAGATCCCGCCCCTGGAAGATTCTGTCCCTACAAGATACCGCCTCTGAGAGATTATGTCCGTCCCTACCAGGTTCTGCCCCTGGAAGAGTCTGTCCATCCCTACAAGATCCCGCCCCTGGAAGAGTGTCCATCCCTACAAGATCCCGCCCCTGGAAGAGTCTGTCCATCCCTACAAGATCCCGCCCCTGGAAGAGTCTGTCCATCCCTACAAGATCCCGCCCCTGGAAGAGTCTGTCCATCCCTACCAGGTCCCGCCCCTGGAAGAGTCTGTCCATCCCTACAAGATCCCGCCCCTGGAAGAGTCTGTCCATCCCTACCAGGTCCCGCCCCTGGAAGAGTCTGTCCATCCCTACCAGGTCCCGCCCCTGGAAGAGTCTGTCCATCCCTACAAGATCCCGCCCCTGGAAGAGTCTGTCCATCCCTACAAGATCCCGCCCCTGGAAGAGTCTGTCCATCCCTACAAGATCCCGCCCCTGGAAGAGTCTGTCCCTACATGATCCCGCCCCTGGAAGAGTCTGTCCCTACAAGATCCCGCCCCTGGAAGAGTCTGTCCATCCCTACAAGATCCCGCTCTTGGAAGAGTCTGTCCGTCCCTACAAGATCCCGCTCCTGGAAGACCCTGTCCCTACAAGATCCCGCCCCCGAAAGAGTGTCACTACAAGATCCTGCCCCTGGAAGAATGTCTTTCCCTACCACATCCCGCCCCTGGAAGAGTCTGTCCGTCCCTACAAGATCCCACTCCTGGAAGAGTCTATCCGTCCCTACAAGATCCCGCCCCCGGAAGAGTGTCACTACAAGATCCCGCCCCTGGAAGACTGTCTTTCCCTACCACATCCCGCCCCTGGAAGAGTCTGTCCGTCCCTACAAGATCCCGCCCCTGGAAGAGTCTGTCTGACCCTCGAAGATCCAATCCTGGGAAGAGTCCCTTGGAGATCCTGTCCCTGGATGATTCCATTCCTAGAAGATTCCTTTGAAGATCCCATCCTTAGAAGAGTTTCTTGAAAGGTTATGGTCCCTTGGCCATCCCATCCCTGGAAGATCCCATCCCTTAAAGAGCCCTTGAAAGATTCTGTCCTTGGAAGAGTCTCTTTAAGATTTAGTCTTTTGGAGATCATGCCCCTGGAATAGTCCTTTAAAGATGCTGTCCCTGGAAGATTCTCCTCCTTGGAAGAGTCCCTTGGAGACCCTGTCCCTGGAAGAGTCCCTTGAAGATCCTGCCTCTGAAAGACTGTCCCTGGAAGATTCTGTCCCTGGCAGAGTCTTTTGAAGATCCTGTCCTTGGAAGAGCCCCTTGAAGATTCTGTCTCTTTGAGATCCTGTCCCTGGAAGATCCATTTCTGAGGGAGTCTGTCCCTGGCAGAGTCCTTTGAAGATCCTGTCCCTGGAAGATTCTGTCCTTGGAAGAGTCCTTCGAAGTCCTGTCCCTGGAATATGCCATCCCTGGAAAGGGTCCTTAAAAGAGCCTGTCCTTGGAAGAGTCCCATAAAGTGTCTGTCTCTTGCAGAGTCCTTTGTAGATTCTTTCTTTGGAAGAGTCCTTAGAATAGTCGATCCTTTGGAGATCCTGTCCCTGGAATGTCCCATGTCTGGAAGAGTCCCTTGAATATTCTGTCTCTGGAAGATCCCGTCCCTGAAGGAGTCCCCATCCTTACATCAGAGTCCCCCCTTATGTCAGAACCCCCCCCCCCCCAACATCAGAGTCCCCTCCTACACCAGAGGCTGCCTTAGAAGTCCCCCCTTGCATCAGGGTCCCTATTAGAGCCCTCCTTACATCATAGTCTGCCTTAGGAGTCCCCCTCTCCCTTACATCAAAGCCCTTCCCCAACATCAGGGTCCCCATAAAATCTCCCTTTACATTAGATTCACCCCTACAACAGGGTCCCCATCAGAGTCTACCTTAGGAGTCCCCCCCAACATCGGGGTCCCCTCATATTAGCATCCCCATCAGAGTCCCCCCTCCCCAACATCAGGGTCCCCATAAAATCTCCCTTTACATTAGATTCCCCCCCCTTACAACAGGGTCCCCATCAGAGTCTATCTTAGGAGCCCCCCCCCCCAACATCAGGGTCCCCTTATATTAGCATCCCCATCAGAGCCCCCCCCCCCCTCCCCAACATCAGGGTCACTATCAGAGTCATCCCTTATTTCATAGTCTGCCTTAAGAGTATCGATTTACATCAGAATCCCCATCACAGTCCCCTTTACATCAGATTCACCCCTTACAGCAGGGTCCCCATGAGAGCCCCCCCCCCCCTTTACGTTAGAGTCTATCTTAGGAGTCCCCCCTACATCAATGTCCCAATCAGAGCCCCCTCCCCAAACATCCGTGTCCCTATCGGAGTATTCCCCATCAGAGTCTTCCCCCTCCCCCAACATCAGTGTCCCTATCAGAGTGTTCCCTTACATCATAGTCTGCCGTAGGAGTCCTCCCTTATATCAGAATCCCCATCAGAGTCGTCCCTTACACCAGAGTCTACAGTATCCCCGGAGTCCTCTCTAACATCAGGACCTCCCTTATATCAGAATCCCCATCACAGCCCCCTTTGCATCGGATTCACCCCTTACAGTAGGGTCCCCATTGGAGGAATTCAGAGCCCCCCCTTTACATCAGAGTCTCTTAGGAGTCCCCCCCCCCCTTTCATCAAGGTCCCTATCAGAGTCTCCAGTCTGTGCACATCTTGTAGTGGGCCGTATGTGGCCCGCGGGCCGTTGTGTGGCCCCTCCCCCGCAGTTGCAGTGCATGGTGTGATTGGTGGGGGAGGATGTGCCGGCGGTCCATTCATTTCAATGGGCTGACCTAACGCAATGTAAGTCAATGCGCAACATAACGCCCGTGTGTCCCTGCAGGTGAATGGGCCCCGAATGTCCTCCGGGGGCCACGTGGTCCCTCAAGATCAGAAGGATCAGCAGTTGATTTTCCGCTGTCAGCAGAGCCGACACCCCCACCCCCGCCTGCGGATTCTGATAACAGCCAGGCGTTTGGATTCCCCCCCCTATCAGAGGCGGCTGAGCCGGGTGGGGCGCTTCATGTATGACATGGGGGGGGGGGGGGTCATATCTTGTATGAGAGATATCCGGCCCACCAGGGGGGGGGGGGAGGGGGTCACCTGCTGCTTCACTTCTATCTTTATTCATTTCCCTGATCTGTCACATTGCACCATGAAGAGTGTTAGTGGAACTCTGGTCCTGAATGTGGAGAAGATGGGGGTTGTAGTCCTCATTTCTGAGTGAAGAATATAGAAGGGATGAGAGCCACAAACGTAATCAGTCCAGGAAAATCTTTATTGCAAGCAGAGGTGTAACCGAAACCTTCAGGGCCCCGGTGCAAGAAACCATGAAGGGCCCCCCAGACCCCCCCTGGCCCTTCCCTTTAAGCCTGGGGCTCTTCCCACTGATCCTGGGGCCCTTTACTCTCATTGCGGGGGCCCTTTATTACAGTCCAGCAGCGGGACCCTTTCACAAGTTCTGCAGTGGGCCCCCTTCCTGCCATCTTGGGGCCTCCCCACGGTGGTGGAATGCCAGGGCCCGGTCCCAAGTGTGAGCTTTGTGATCCTGGAAGTTCACCCACTGGTGTCAGTAGTTTTTATTTTTTGGTATTTTAATTGTATTATTTTTTATGATTTTATTTTTTTTTTTTTTTTTACAATGTGACTGACTATGACTCTGTCCATTCATAAAAGGAAGGAGCTGGTAAATTACATATTTATCGACCCCTCCCTGGTTCTCTATTGTGACACATCCCCTGCAGCAGCTGGCAGGAGAGGGAAGGGAGCACAGTGTGGGGGGGGGGGCACATAGGGGCCCAGCAGTGGCGGCCCATCCATTGGGTGCGCAAGGGTGCCACCCCCCCCTATCCATGCGTCCGGCCCCCTAATCTACATGCACATGGATTCCAATAGGATTTTTTTTTTTTTTTTTTAAGCACGTGATTACAACCAGAGGCTCGAATAATCTTCAAAAAAGGGTGGGCTCTGCGCCCCGAGCCCCACCTAGTTGTGTGACAATAGCGAATGAATATTTGACATTGCCACACTGATTATCCTCCCAGCCAATCAGGAAGCAGGTCCTGAGACCTGTTTCCGATTGGCAAAAAGGAGAGGGGAGACGGCCCGCCGAGAGGGAACATGGAGAGTGAGGGGGAAGCCGCCGCCTGTCAGTCCCACTGGGGCCCAGAGACAGCAGAACACAAGTGAACTGGATATGAGGAGTGGCGGGGGCAGCATACAGAGGAACCAATCTCCTCCATTTTCCTCCTGCAGCTACAGGAGGAAAAAGGAGGGCAGTGATTTCTCTACATGCTGCCCCCGCCGCCCCTCCTATCCAGGTGTACAGGGGAGCCGCACAGACCCCTGAGCATGGGGCCCGGTTGCAGTTGCAACCCCTGTAGTTACACCCCTGATTGCAAGTAAAACAATTGCAGGTATTGATATTTCATACAAAGTTACATTGTTGCAACTATGTACAGGAGCATCTCATAAAATGATATCATCAAAAAGTTAATTTATTTCAGTAATTCAATTCAGAAAGTGAAACTCATATATTTTCTATAGATGTCACACACAGAGTGAGAGATTTCACGCATTTCTTTCTTTTCATTTTCCATCGAGTGACACCCCAAAATTCAGCATCTCAGAAAATTAGAATATTACATGAGACCAATAAAAAAAAAAAAAAAAAAAAAAAAAAATGATTTTTAAAGTGGTAGTATACTCCTTTTTTTTTTTTTTTTTTTTTACTTTTACCTTTCAGGTAAGCCTATAATGCGGCCTATAATGCGGCTTACCTGTAGGTACAAATAATATCTCCTAAACCCGCACAGTTTAGGAGATATTTGCCCTGCATGCAGCCGCTGACGCTAGCAGCGCATGCGCTCTGAAGGTCTGGCGGACCTTCAGAGTTCCTTGCCGGGCACGTGCCGGAAAGTGACGTCATCGCGGCTCCAGCCACTCACAGCGCCAGAGCAGCCGAACCCAGAAGAGACGCCGAGGGAGCATGGCAGCTCCCACAGCGGTGTCCGGGGGTCCGTGTCGGGGCTTCATTTTAAGGTAAGTATTTCATAATGAGCTAGTATGCGATGCACCCCACATTATGCCTTTGTCTTGCAGGGCTTGTTTTTTTTTTTTTCGGAAGTATACAACCGCTTTAACCACTTAAGCCCCAGCCCTATTTCGGACACTTTTTGTTTACAAGTTAAAACCAGTATTTTTTCCTAGAAAACTACTTAGAACCCCCAAACATTATATATATATATATATATATATATATATATATTTTTTTAGCAAAGACTCTGGAGAATAAAATGTCGGTCATTGCAATATTTTTGTCACGCGGTATTTGCGCAGCGGTCTTTAAAACGCCATTTTTTTGGAAAAATTACGAAAAATCACATTTCACTGCATTTAAAAAATACTAAACAGTAAAGTTAGCCCATTTTCTTTATATATTGTGAAAGATGATGTCACGCCGAGTAAATAGATACCCAACATGTTACGGTTTAAAATTGCGCCCCCCCGTGGAATGGCGACAAACTATGGTCAATAGAAATCTCAATAGGCGACGCTTTAAAATTTTTTAACGGTTACCAGTTTAGAGTTAGAGTGTAGGTCTTTTTTTTAATTATTGCTCACGCTCTGGCGATCACGGCGATACCTCACATGTGTGGTTTGAACAGCAATTTAACTCGCCGCTCGACTTCTGTATACGTTTTCTTTCGTACACGAGCTGACGGGGGCGGCTAAAATTTTTTTTTTTTTCCTATTTATTTTATTTTTTTTTTTTAACTTTATCACAGGTTTTTAAAAAAAAAAATAAAAATGTGATCACTTTTATTGCTGTCACAAGCAATTTAAACATCCCTTGTGACACCAATATGCAGTGACAGGTACTCTTTATGGAGGGATCGGGGGTCTAAAAGACCCCAAACCCCTCCATTGCACTTCCATGTATGCAAAACGCCAAAAACTGCATTTTTGCATACAGCCGGTTTTTTTTAATCTGCCGCCTTTTGCAGCAGAGTAACCCGGAAGTGACGTCATGGACGCCGCCTCTGGGTTACGTCATTGAAGACCCGATTGAAGCCGCTTCCGACTACATCCAGCCGGTGGACACGTCGGCTGGGTGCTCGGGGAGCCCCGAGCAAAGTTGCGGAAGGCGGCGGGAGGGGGGGGGGTGTCCCCTCCCGCTCACCCGGGTAACGATCGAGTGGCTCCCGAGCCGACCGTCGGCTCTAAACCACGGTACCGGGATGGTGCCTTTAGCTAGAGGCATCACCCCGGTATAACACCACAAAATTTGCCGACGTAGCCCTACGTCACTTTGCGGTAAGTGGTTAAAAGAGAAATGTTGTCTTAGTGAGAAGTCTGTCCATGTACAGTATAGGATGAGAAGTCTGTCCATGTACAGTATAGGAGAAGTCTGTCCATGTACAGTATAGGAGGAGAAGTCTGTCCATGTACAGTATAGGATGAGAAGTCTGTCCATGTACAGTATAGGGGGAGAAGTCTGTCCATGTACAGTATAGGGGGAGAAGTCTGTCCATATACAGTATAGGAGGGGAAGTCTGTCCATGTACAGTATAGGATGAGAAGTCTGTCCATGTACAGTATAGGGGGAGAAGTCTGTCCATGTACAGTATAGGGGGAGAAGTCTGTCCATGTACAGTATAGGGGGAGAAGTCTGTCCATGTACAGTATAGGAGGAGAAGTCTGTCCATGTACAGTATAGGGGGAGACGTCTGTCCATGTACAGTATAGGAGGAGAAGTCTGTCCATGTACAGTATAGGATGAGAAGTCTGTCCATGTACAGTATAGGGGGAGAAGTCTGTCCATGTACAGTATAGGGGGAGAAGTCTGTCCATGTACAGTATAGGAGGAGAAGTCTGTCCATGTACAGTATAGGAGGAGAAGTCTGTCCATGTACAGTATAGGATGAGAAGTCTGTCCATGTACAGTATAGGAGGAGAAGTCTGTCCATGTACAGTATAGGGGGAGAAGTCTGTCCATGTACAGTATAGGGGGAGAAGTCTGTCCATGTACAGTATAGGATGCACTCAATACTTGGTCGGGGCTCCTTTTGCATGAATTACTGCATCAATGCGGCGTGGCATGGAGGCGATCAGCCTGTGGCACTGCTGAGGTGTTATGGAAGCCCAGGTTGCTTTGATAGCGGCCTTCATCTCCTCTGCATTGTTGGGTCTGGTGTCTCTCATCTTCCTCTTTACAATACCCCACAGATTCTGTGGGCCAGGGGGGGGCTTTTGATATCCAATGTAAGGGGGAGGGGGGGGGGGTGCTCTGGACATCGAGTCTTTCAGATACAACCGGCCCTTTGAGGGCAACCATAATGCTGATCCGTCCCGCGATGAAATTGAGTTTGACACCCCCTGTCCTAGAGGAAAAGAGAGATCTGTGTTTCAGTTTAGAGGAAACACACAAGATCTCTTTCCCTCCCTGACAGAACCGCGCTCTGCCTTGTTTACATAGGAAGACCGCCGTTCTGTCATTCCACTGAACGAACGGCGGGTCTCGATGGTCACTGATTGGCTCCTGCTGTTTCCAATTACGCGCGCCCCGAAATCTCATGCACTAAATCACGTATACTGTATGTACGCAACCTTGCACAGCCAGGCCAGAAGTGATTAACTGGTAATTGCGCGGTCATGCAACACTCTACCCAAATTCAATTTATATCATTTTTTTTTCACACAAATAGAGCTTTCATTTGGAGGTATTCGCTCACCGCTGCGATTTTCTTTTTATTTTTTTGCGCTATAAATTAAAAAAGATTGAAAACACCAACTGCCACTGACATCACCAGTGACGCTAATGCAGTGATCAGTGCTAATACTATGCACTGTCACTGTACACTAATGACACTGGCTGGGAAGGGGGTAACATCAGGGGAAATCAAGGGGTTAAATGTGTAATGTGAGCTGCTTTTACTACTACATCTCTGTTTCTTATCTCTGCTTTGCAGGGAGGAGAAACAAAGAGATCATTCCCTGTGTACAGAGCTCTGAGCTGTGATTGGATGCAACCGGTCAGCAGGTCCCGGCCGTGAATCATTGGCTGTGATCTGGTGACAGGCTCCCTCTGTGTGCATGCATAAGTAGGCAGTGATGTATGGGTATGCCACTGCCTACACAGCCCACTCACTGGGTAATGATACGCCTCTTGCACAGCCACACCCTATTTAAATGAAAGTTCCGCCCCTAATTAAAGACCATTTTCTGCAGTAATAGCGCTATATCAGTGGGCTGTGCTATAATACACCTCCGTACACTGGGCAGTAATAGCGCTATATCAGTGGGCTGTGCTATAATACACCTCCGTACACTGGGCAGTAATAGCGCTATATCAGTGGGCTGTGCTATAATACACCTCCGTACACTGAGCACTGATATAACCTTTTTGTATATACACAGCTGAGAATTTTCTATAGTGATATATATGGTAGACATGCGCACATAGTTCGGTATATACAGTAGATATGCACGGCTACTCTGGAATATACGGTTGAGCATGTGCAGCTATTCTGGGAATTATGGTAAGGTGCACAGCTATTCTGGGAATTATGGTAAGGTGCACAGCTATTCTGGGAATTATGGTAAGGTGCACAGCTATTCTGGGAATTATGGTAAGGTGCACATCTATTCTGGGATATAAGGTAGGAGTGCACAGCTATTCTGGGGTGTAAGGTAGAGGGCACTTCCGGGTTGGGTGGGGTAATTACGGTAGTGATTGGTGTTGGAGGAGGAGATCAGTGCAGGTAGGTGAATGTCCCCCCCTCCCCCCATATATAGGATGGAATTGGCTCCTCTCTATAGAATTATACAGCCAATGTCTG
Organism: Pelophylax lessonae; assembly: GCF_965119305.1. Lineage (NCBI taxonomy): Eukaryota > Metazoa > Chordata > Amphibia > Anura > Ranidae > Pelophylax > Pelophylax lessonae. Next base: position 296,535,000 of record NC_138775.1, on the reverse strand, counting down.
TGTGCTGCAATCAGGACTGTCTGTGCTTCCAATACAAACCAATGGGACCGGTGTCACTGGGGGTCCTGCAGGGGTCAGGAAGGCAGCACTGAGCCCCCCAGGGTACCCCGGTGTATGGGAAGGACCCTCCTCCCTTCCCCCCCATACATCAGAGCCCCCTAATGTGAGGGTCCCCCTTCTTATTTCATGGTCCCCTTCAGGGTCCCCTACCCCCCTTATCTCAGGGTCCCCATCAGAGTCCCCTACCCCCTTATCTCAGGGTCCCCATCAGAGTCTCCTACCCCCCCTTATCTCAGGGTCCCCATCAGAGTCTCCTACCCCCCTTATGTCAGGGTCCCTATTTGATTCTCCCCCTTTACATCAGGGTCCCCATTAGAGCCCCTCCTTCTTACATCATTGTCTCAACACAACCCCCTCCCCTTCTGGTTAGGTCAGGGTCCCCATAAGAGTCACCCCCCCCCCCCCCATTTCCTTGTGTCAGTGTTCCCATCACGGTTCAATTCCCACCTTACAATAGGGTCCCCATCAAAATGTATTTTCCCCTTTACATCAGAGCCCCAATCGGAGTGCCCCCCCCCCTTACATCAGAGCCCCCTCATGTCAGGGACCCCCTTCTTGTATCATGGTTCCCATCAGAGACCCCTACCCCCTTATGTCAGGGTACCCAATAGATTCTCCCCCTTTACATCAGGGTCCCCATCAGAGCCCCCCTCACTTTGCATCTGGATCCGCATCAGAATTCCCCCCTCCCCTTTTTTCTGGGTCCCCATCAGAGTCCCCTACCCCCCCTTATGTCAGGATCTCCATCACATTCCACCCTTTACATCTGGGTCGCCATGAGAGCCTCCCTGCTGCTTACATCAGTGTCCCCTTCAGAGCCCCCCTCCCTCAACATAAGGGTCCCTATCAGCACCCCCTACCCCCCTTATGTCAGTGTCCCCATTAGATTCTCCCCCCTTACTTCAGGGTCCCCATTGGATCCCCCTGATCCTTACATCAGTGCCCCCCTCAGAGCCCCTCCTCCTTACATCATCAGAGTATCACCCCCCCCTTTATAAGTCAGCTTCCCCATCAGAGTCCCCCATACATCAGAGTAATCAGTGGGGTTTGGGGGGTAGAAGTGGAAATTGAACTGAATTCTTAGTGTTAGGAATGGCCACCGACCCCCTTTACCTCTCCTAGTGATGGGCCGAATAGAATGTCTGACTGGGCCACATGTGTCCGGGGGAGGGGGGGAGGTGCTTGTGCTGGGGGTTCTTTCTATGTGGGAGGTGCATGCACTGGTGTTTCTCACTATGGGGGAGGGGCTTGCACTGGTGTTTCTCACTATGGGGGAGGGGCTTGCACTGGTGTTTCTCACTATGGGGGAGGGGCTTGCACTGGTGTTTCTTGCTATGGGGGAGGTGCTTGCACTGATGCTTCTTATTGTGGGGGAGGTTATTAGGGGAAGGCATAGATCGGTGTTTTGCAGGAACACACAGCGATCTGCCTTGCTTACATGCCTAGGTCTCCCTCTGTACCGATGGATCGGCGGGTGCCAGCAGACATCAAGTCCATGGTACCCACCGACCAACTGCTGCTGTGTATTATTAGGTGGTAATTAGCCTAGGCTAATGACATCATGCACAGCTCTCTCTCACTCACTCTTGTGAGAGTTTGCCAGCAAGGGAGGAGGGATGAGTCATAGGAGAGCCCAGGAGAGCTGGATGAGGGCGGAGATAACAGGGGACTGCAGAGATCCATGAGTATTCATCAAGGGAGGAGAAATGTGCAGGCAAGCAGTGGTGTGAGTGTGTCTGTCTGTATATATACAGTATCTGACAAAAGTAAGTACACCCCTCACATTTTTGTAAATATTTTATTCTATCTTTTCATGTGACAACACTGAAGAAATGACACTTTGCTACAATGTAAAGTAGTGAGTGTACAGCTTGTATAACAGTGTAAATTTGCTGTCCCCTCAAAATAACTCAACACACAGTCATTAATGTCTACACCACTGGCAACAAAAGTGAGTGCACCCCTAAGTGACAATCTCCAAATTGGGCCCAATTAGCCATTTTCCCTCCCCGGTGTCATGTGACTCGTTAGTGTTAGAAGGTCTCAGGTGTGAATGGGGGGCAGGTGTGTTAAATTTGGTGTTATCGCTCTCACTCTCTCATACTGGTCACTGGAAGTCCAACATGGCACCTCATGGCAAAGAACTCTCTGAGGATCTGAAAAAATAATTGTTGTTCTACATAAAGATGGCCTAGGCTATAAGAATATTGCCAAGACCCTGAAACTGAGCTGCAGCACGGTGGCCAAGACCATACAGCGGTTTAACAGGACAGGATCCACTCAGAATAGGCCTCACCATGGTCGACCAAAGAAGTTGAGTGCACGTGCTCAGCGTCATATCCAGAGGTTGTCTTTGAGAAATAGACGTATGAGTGCTGCCAGCATTGCTGCAGAGGTTGAAGGGATGGTGGGTCAGCCTGTCAGTGCTCAGACCATACGCCGCACACTGCATCAAATTGGTCTGCATGACTGTCGTCCCAGAAGGAAGTCTCTTCTAAAGATGATGCACAAGAAAGCCTGCAAACAGTTTGTGGAAGACAAGCAGACTAAGGACATGGATTACTGGAACCATCTCCTGTGCTCTGATGAGACCAAGATAAACTTATTTGGTGTCAGATGGTGTCAGGCGTGTGTGGGGGCAACCAGGTGAGGAGTACAAAGACAAGTGTGTCTTCCTACAGTCAGGCATGGTGGTGGGAGTGTCATGGTCTGGGGCTGCATGAGTGCTGCTGGCACTGGGGAGCTACAGTTCATTGGGGGAACCATGAATGCCAACATGTACTGTGACATACTGAAGCAGAGCATGATCCCCTCCCTTCAGAGACTGGGCCGCAGGGCAGTATTCCAACATAACGACCCCAAACACCTCCAAGATGACCACTGCCTTGCTAAAGAAGCTGAGGGTAAAGGTGATGGACTGGCCAAGCGTCTCCAGACCTAAACCCTATTGAGCATCTGTGGGGTATCCTCAAACAGAAGGTGGAGGAGCGCAAGGTCTCTAACATCCACCAGCTCTGTGATGTCATCATGGAGGAGGGGAAGAGGACTCCAGTGACAACCTGTGAAGCTCTGGTGAACTCCATGCCCAAGAGGGTTAAGGCAGTGCTGGAAAATAATGGCGGCCACACAAAATATTCACACTTTGGGCCCAATTTGGACATTGTCACTTAGGGGTGTACTGACTTTTGTTGCCAGCGGTTTAGACATTAATAGCTGTGTGTTGAGTTATTTTGAGGGGACAGTAAATTTACACTGTTATACAAGCTGTACACTCACTACTTTACATTGTAGCAAAGTGTCATTTCTTCAGTGTTGTCACATGAAAAGATAGAATAAAAAATTTACAAAAATGTGAGGGGTGTACTTACTTTTGTGAGATACTGTATGTGTGTGTGTGTGTGTGTGTGTGTGTGTATGTATATATATATATATATATATATATATATATATATAATTATGTGTATGTATGTATGCGTGTATATGTGAGGGGTGTGCTTACTTTTGTGAGATACTGTTTACAATTTAATACATTTTGTACATTTTATACCTTTGTGATTTGTGTCTTATAAAGCCCTTTGGGCCTTCTTTTTTTTTTTTTTGTTTTGTATTTATTTGCATTCATCGACACTAAGACACTTCCATGCCCCTCATATGCCAGCTCTCCTCTGTGTACAAATAGATCTTTCTTTTGTTTGTTTTGAAAAAAATATTTTTTTTTATTATTATTATTTTGCAAAATTTATGGTCTTTTTTTTTTTTTGTTAATATCACAAAAAAAAAAAAGCGGTGATCAAATACCACCAAAAGAAAGCTGTATTTGTGTGGGGAAAAAAAATGCTACAGATTTGATTTGGGTACAGCGTTGCATGACCGCACAATTAGCGGTTAAAGTGCTGAATAGCAAAAAATGCCCCGGTCATGAAGGGGGGGGGGGGGGGATAAAACCTTCCAGAGGCAAAGTGGTTAAAGAAGTTGCGTTGGTGGCCGTTGTGATATTTTTATGATCCGTCATGAGTCATCCTCGGATGATCGGAACGGGCGCACAGCATTACTGATCCATTCTCTTTAGGTCCCTGACTCAGTACTGATTGATACTTTGTATCACATTGCACTGACGTGGCACCAGAGGCAAATTATCACTTCTGTGTGCGCCAAGATTCGGCATAGCCTACGATTGGGCCGGAAGACTAAGTAATACAACGCCTGCAAGGGAGTGTGTCTATAGGAATGTTTCACCATTCTTCCAGAAGCGCATTTGTGATGTTGGAGGAGAAGGCCTAGCGCACAGTCTCCACTCCAATTCATCCCAAAGGTGTTCTATCGGGTTGAGGTCAGGTCAGTCACGTTCCTCCACCCCAAACTCGCTCATCCATGTCTTTATGGACACACACGTATATAAATGGTATTCGCACCTCACATCGCTGCGATCATTAGAGCGAGATCAATAATTCTAGCGCTAAACCTCCTCAGTAACTCTAAACTGGTAACCTGTAAATGGAATAAAACCATTGCCTATGAAGATTTTTAAAGCAGAAAAATTGTTCGAACTCCTTTTTCGAAAAATGAAAAATCGGCCGTGAGAGCAGACGATCGCTCCATCATGTAATGACCGAACTTTGAACGATAAATCGTTTTTCGTTCAGTTTGTCACATATGCCCGGTGCAAACAGTTCGGCCGAGAAACACATTAACCACTTCTGTACCGCAAGGATTTGTCCCCTTAATGACCAGGCTATATTTTGTGATTCGGCACTGCGTTACTTTAACTGACAATTGCGCGGTCGTGCGACAGTCTACCCAAATAAATTGAGGTCCTTTTTTTCCCCACAAACAGAGCTTTCTTTTGGTGGTATTTGATGACCTGTGCGATTTTTTTTTTTTTTTTTTTTTTTTTTTTTTTTTTTTTTTTTTTTGCGCTATAAACAAAAAAAGAGCTACAATTCTGAAAACAAAACAATATTTTTTACTTTCTGCTATATAACATTACCATTAAAAAAAATAAAAATCGAATTTTCTTCATCATTTTAGGCCAATTTGTTTTCTTCTACATATTTTTTTTTTTTTTGTGCTATAAACAAAAAAAAAAAAAAAGCGACAATTTTTGAAAAAAAAAAACAATATTTTTCACATTCTTTTATATGACATTCTCAAAAAAAAGTAAAAATCAAAATTTTTTAACATTTTAGGCCAATTTGTTTTCTGCTACATAATTTTGGTAAAAAAAAAATCGAAATAAGCGTATTTTGATTGGTTTGTGCAAAAGTTATCGCATCTACAAACAACGGGAAAGATTTGTCTTTTTTTTTTTTTTTTTATACTAGTAATGACGGCCATCTGTGATTTTTTAGCGGGATTGCGGCGGACAGATCAGACCCCTAACTGACATTTTTGACACTTTTGGGGGTACCAGTGACATTACTGCAGTAATCAGTGCTAAAAATATGCACTGTTACTGTAATAATGACACTGGCAGGGAAGGGGTTAACACTGTGGGTGATCAAGGGGTTAAATGTGCGCCTAGGGGGTGTTTCTAACTGTGGGGGGCGTGGCTTGTGAAATGATCATAGAGACCTGTGGTCCTATATAGAAGGATCACAGGCGCTCTGTGATCATTCCAGAGAGAAGAACGGTCAGCTGTGTTTACAACATCCGACTGTTCTTCTCTCTCAGCGGGGAGCGATCGCGGGTGTCAGGCGGCAATCAGAACCGTCTGCCCCGTGCATCGGAGTCCCCGCTTCCCGAGAGCGAGCGCCGTACATGAATGGCGATTTGCCGGGGAGAGGCTGCCTGCTGCAGTACATCTGCGGTGGGTGGACGTAAAGTGGTTAAAATTATTAAAGTGTATTTTTCCCCCAAAAATTGCATTTGCAAAACCACGTGACATAAAATATCGCCATTTTATTCTCTTGCGCCTCTGGTAAAAAAAAAGTATATAATCTTTGGGGGTTATAAGCAATTTTCTAGCAAAAAATACGGATTCAAACTTGTATACAAAAAGTGGCAGAAAAGGGGCGGGTCTTCAAGTGGTTATTCGGCAGCACAACTGGCTCCTCCTCCCTCCCCCAGGCTGAGCTCTGCTGTACATGCAGGAAGCTGATTTACTCTGCTCTCTCCTCCTATCAGCATGTCCCTTGTGCGCTGCAGCACACCTGGTTGGCTCCTTGTGCTGCTTCTCCCTGTCCCAGTCTGTGCTCTGCTGTGCTGAGGCTGATACAAATGATCAAACTCCTGATTCAGTGGGTTGCAATCTGTGCTTTTTTTTTTTTTTTCTTGTTGTCCGCAGTGTTTCCGCCATGCAGGACGGCAACGACCCGCGGCGGCTCCTTGGCCAGATCCGTTGTGTTCTGGAATGTATCGAATGTCTGCGCCGGGCCAAGCTCCTCCCCCAAGCTCTGTGCTATGTCCCCGCGGAGGTGCAGTACAAGATCTGTAAGGACCCCAACGCAGCCGCCACGTCCCGCTCCCTGATGACCGTGTGGGAGGACCCCGGCTACTCCAAGCACAATCTGAAGAAGCTGGTCAGGGCCACCGTGGAGGTGCAGAAAGGAAGCTGCGTCAAAGCCACGGGCGAGGAGTACGGCAACGCCAACGGGCTGTGGGTGAAGCTGAGCAAGGTGAGAAAAATAACTTCTCCATAATACTCAGCACAGGGATGGTGGGAACCCCTCATAATGGGCACAGCAGGTGTACAGACCCAGGAACTCAGCACAGGGATGGTGGGAACCCCTCATAATGGGCACAGCGGGTGTACAGACCCAGGAACTCAGCACAGGGATGGTGGGAACCCCTCATAATGGGCACAGCGGGTGTACAGACTCGGGAACTCAGCACAGGGATGGTGGGAACCCCTCATAATGGGCACATCGGGTGTACAGACCCGGGAACTCAGCACAGGGATGGTGGGAACCCCTCATAATGGGCACAGCTGGTGTACAGACCCGGGAACTCAGCACAGGGATGGGGGGAAGGGATGTTGGGGTGTCGGGGGATGGTATGATGGAAATACGTCTTGTGGTGAGTGATTGCGGTTGCCCGGCGCTCTCTGTATTCCAGGATCAGATGGAGGAGTACGGCATCGGCGGTGACATGGCGGAGGGCTGGGTGCTGCTCTGCAGGCAGGACAATGGAGGGGACCGGCTGGTCCCGGTGGAATCCCACGATAAGCTTACCGGCCAGCAGCACTTATTTGGGGTGGATTACAAACCCATCAGCAGGTAGGTGTGCGATGGTTGGCGGGGGCAGGTATGGGTGGTGGGGGAGGGGTATATATAGAGATGTGTTGGGTGCGGGGCTCATTCCGGTCTCTCTGCAGGTGGGAGGATGTTGTGGACGCCACTTACTCCATGCGCCTGGCGAGGCACCCAAGATCTACCCAACCAGATGAGGAAGCGGTACAGAAATTACGGTAATGACCGGAGAGATTCCACCCCCACCGACCCCCGATACCAAAATATGTCCGACACCATATTGTATCATTTCTGTTCTCGGAGTGCCCACCTTCATTGTGTGCTACCCACCTTATGTCTATACTAGGAGTACCCACCTTCATTGTGTGCTACCCACCTTATGTCTATACTAGGAGTACCCACCTTCATTGTGTGCTACCCACCTTATGTCTATACTAGGAGTACCCACCTTCATTGTGTGCTACCCACCTTATGTCTATACTAGGAGTACCCACCTTCATTGTGTGCCACCCACCTTATGTCTATACTAGGAGTACCCACCTTCATTGTGTGCCACCCACCTTATGTCTATACTAGGAGTACCCACCTTCATTGTGTGCCACCCACCTTATGTCTTTACTAAGAGTACCCACCTTCATTGTGTGATACTCACCTTATGTCTATACTAGGAGTACCCACCTTCATTGTGTGCCACCCACCTTATGTCTTTACTAAGAGTACCCACCTTCATTGTGTGATACTCACCTTATGTCTATACTAGGAGTACCCACCTTCATTGTGTGCTACCCACCTTATGTCTATACTTGGAGTACCCACCTTCATTGTGTGCTACCCACCTTATGTCTATACTTGGAGTACCCACCTTCATTGTGTGCTACTCACCTTATGTCTATACTAGGAGTACCTACCTTCATTGTGTGCTACTCACCTTATGTCTATACTAGGAGTACCCACCTTCATTGTGTGCTACCCACCTTATGTCTATACTTGGAGTACCCACCTTCATTGTGTGCTACTCACCTTATGTCTATACTAGGAGTACCTACCTTCATTGTGTGCTACTCACCTTATGTCTATACTAGGAGTACCCACCTTCATTGTGTGCCACCCACCTTATGTCTATACCAGGAGTACCCACCTTCATTGTGTACTACCCACCTTCATTGTGTGCTACCCACCTTATGTTTATACTAGGAGTGCCCACCTTCATTGTGTGCTACCCACCTTATGTCTATACTAGGAGTACCCACCTTCATTGTGTGATACCCACCTTATGTCTATACTAGGAGTACCCACCTTCATTGTGTGATACCCACCTTATGTCTTTACTAGGAGTACCCACCTTCATTGTGTGATACCCACATTATGTCTATACTAGGAGTACCCACCTTCATTGTGTGATACCTTACCTTTATCTATGTGCCACCCACCTTTTATGTCTCTACAAAGCTTACCCATCTTTATTTCTATTGTACCTATTCTTATGTTATTAGTAGGGATACCCACTGTGATCTGTGTAGTACCCACCTGTATGTCCTTACCAGGCGTACCTACCTTTATCTACATAGTACCAACCTTTATATCTATAATAGGAACACCCACCTAATCCCTGTATCAGCCACCTTTTATGTCTTCTCTGGGAATACCCCTTTAGTTTCTGTAGTATTTCCCTTTATGTCTTTAGTAGGGATTTCCTCCTCGATCCATGCAGTACCCACTAACATGTGCAGAACGGAAAGATTCGTTATTTTACTCATTTTGGTTCATTAAGGAATTCATTTCGTTTGGTTTCGGAATTCCTTTAGTTTCGTTTTCGTTAAAATTCGTTTCATCTATTAATTTTCTAACCAATTCCAACTTTTCAGAAGAATTTGAATTCGGATCGGTTGAAAAACGATTGACCGATTCGAATTCTGTGTGAAGAAATAGCTGGTTGTTAAGCAGCGGGCCGGGAAGCCGGCCGCCCGCGTCCTTAGCAACCACGAGTCCTCATCTGTCAGCGGGCTTCCCCACTGACAGATGAATGTAGAGAGAAAGAATGCTGACAATAGAAAATTTTAAAAAAAGCCACGTAGGGTCCCCCCCCTCCCCCGGTACATATCAGGCCCTTTGGGTCTGGTATGGATATTAAGGGGAACCTCCACGCCAAAATTAAAAAAAAAAATGACTTGGGGGTCCCCCCCAAATTCCATACCAGACTCCGGGCATGCAGCTCGGCAGGTCAGGAAAAAGGGGGGTGGGACGAGCAAGCGCCCCCCCCCCCTCCTGAACTATACCAGGCCACATTCCCTCCACTTAGGGGGGTGGGTGCTTTGGGGCACCCCCACCCCAATGAACCTTGTTCCCATGTTGATGGAGACAAGGGCCTCTTGCCAACAACCCTGGGCTGTGGTTGTCGGGGGCTGTGGGTGAGGGGCTTATCGGTACCTGGAAGCCCCCAGATCTCCCCCCCCCCACCCATGTGAATGGGTATTGGGTACATCGTATCTGTATCCATTCACCAAAAAATAAAAACCACAGAAAACCGTTTTTGATAAGTCCTTTATTTAAAAAAAGTAAGATGTAAATTCATCGTTCATCACGATGCCCACCGGCCTCAAAAATAGAAAGATTGAAAATAACGCTTCACTTCCTAAGAGGCTACCAGGGCAAGACAGGGGCAGGGGGGGGGAAGTTGCCCCCTAGGGTCGCTCTGGTGCCCGTTAAAAGGTTGCATTGCTTCTGCCACAGACATGCCTAAAGAATTACTGCTGATGAGAAGAAGGAAGTCCCAACTTCTGACCTACTGAGTGCGGGTTGAAGACAAGGACAGAGCGCAGGCCTCCCCCAGCGTGGACGGTGTAAACTGTGTCTGAGCAGAGGCCGGTTCCCTGCCCCACTGGAGACTCCCATCCTCCAGCCAGCCCAGAACCCCCAACTACCCCCTGCAGGCCAGGTTGGGAACCTGGATTTGCCCGGGGGTAGTAGAGAGTACCCGGAGCGGAGCTTCAGTCAGTCTGGAATTGGGGTCAGGAAGAGGGAGAGTGGGAGGGGGGCTGAGTCGCTGCACCATGGGCCTCTGGTTTGTACTTGCCCCCTGGCCCGAAAGTTGCCAGTCAGCCCCTGGAGGCTACCGGCCATCTGCCCTCACTTCAGCTTTGACAGTTCTTGAATAGGCAAGGGGCGAGGTCACCTGGTTACGTTACCCAGTGGCACCGCCCCTTCTGACGTCACATGACGAGGGACACTATTTTTAACGGATTTCAATGAAATTCCTTACTATTCATTACTATTTCATTCGGAGATTCGGATACATCCGAATACCCAAAAATTTGGCTGAATTTGTATTTGGACCTGAACGTATTGCACATGTCTAGTACCCACCTTTTATGCTTTACTAGGCATACCTACCTTTATCTGTGTACTACCAACTTGTCTGTACTAGGAATATCTATTTTTCCATTTTTATGTCTATCTCTCATCTTACATAGTTACATAGTTACATAGTTAGTGAGGTTGAAAAAAGACATCAGTCCATCCAGTTCAACCTATGATGTGTGTGTGTTTGCTTTTAGCCGTACATTGTATACCCCTGTATGTTGTACATTGTATACCCCTGTATGTTGTACATTGTATACCCCTGTATGTTGTACATTGTATACCCCTGTATGTTGTACATTGTATACCCCTGTATGTTGTACATTGTATACCCCCTGTATGTTGTACATTGTATACCCCTGTATGTTGTACATTGTATACCCCTGTATGTTGTGGTCTTTAAGGTGTCCATCTAATAGTTTTTTGAAACTATCAATGCTCCCTGCTGATACGACTGCCTGTGGAAGAGAATTCCACATCCTTACCCCTCTTACAGTGAAGAACCCCTTACGCACTTTAAGGTTAAACCGCCTTTCCTCTAGTTTTAGTGAGTGGCCACGTGTCTTATTGTATCTCCTTTCTCTGAATAGTTTGTTCCTTATGCTCGGGTCACCAGTACAGTATTTGTACATTGATATCATATCCCCCCTCAATCGTCTCTTCTCCAGAGAGAATAAGTTCAGTGCTTGTAGTCTTTCCTCATAGCTGATGTCCTCCATCCCCCTAATTATTTTTGTTGCCCTTCTCTGGACTTTCTCCAGTTCCAGCACATCCTTCCTGAGGACCGGTGCCCAGAACTGGACAGCATACTCCAGATGTGGCCGGACCAGAGTCTTGTAGAATGGGAGAATTCTCATTTTATCTCTGGAGTGAATCCCCTTTTTTATACATCCCAGTATTCTGTTGGCTTTGCTTGCGGCGGCTTGGCATTGCATGCCACTGCCAAGCCTGTTGTCTACCAGTACCCCCAGGTCTTTTTCCATCCTAGACTCACCCAGAGGTTCCCCCCCTAGTGAGTAGCTTGCTTTCTGGTTTCTGGCCCACAAGTGCATTACTTTACATTTTTCAACATTAAATCTCATCTGCCATGTAGTTGCCCACTCCGTTATTTTGTTCAGGTCCGCTTGTAAGGTTTCCACATCCTGCATAGAAGATATTGGCATGCTTAATTTAGTATCATCCGCAAATACTGAGATTGTACTCTTTATGACTATATTAGGCATACCATTATTTATTTCTGTAGTACTTACCTTTATGTCATTACCAGGAATACCCCCCTCCATTGCGGCTCTTCTCACTGTCTCTTCCCTCCGGCAGGTTTATTCCCCCCTCCTGGACATACGAGTGTGATGAGGATTTGGTCCATTTCCTGTATGAACATGTGGGGAAGGAGGACGAGAGTCTGGGGAATATCAAACAGTTTGTGGACAGTATCAACGTCTCCTCTGCTACGGTACACACATGTCACATTGGAGGGGGGGGGGCACAGAGCCATTTCTCACCATTTCTCATGGGGGAGTGTGGCCAGAGATGTCACATGGGGTTGGGGTGGTTCAGAGCCATGTCATATTAGCGGGGGAGGGGGTGAAGGAGAATGATAAGCTATGTCACATGGGGAGGGTGTAGAAGAGCCATGTCACATGGTGTAAAGTGATGCAGAGCCACGTCACATGGGGGTAAATGGGTGCAGAGCCATATCACGTGGGGGTAGGGGGGTGCAGAGCCATGTCACGAGGCTGTAGGGGGGTGCAGAGCCATGTCACATGGGGCTAAGGGGGTGCAGAGCCATGTCACATGGGGCTAAGGGGGTGCAGAGCCATGTCACATGGGGGTAATGGGGTTCAGCTTCATGTCACACATAGGGTAGGGAGTTCAGCTCAATGTCACACGGGGGTAGGGGGTTTAGCTCCATGTCACGCGGGGGTAAGGGGGTGCAGAGCCATGTCACACACCGGTAAGGCTGCGCGGAGCCATGTCGCACAGGGGTAAGGGGGTGCAGAGCAATGTCACACAGAAGTATAGGGGTACAGAGCCATGTCGCACACTGGTAAGGCTGCGCAGAGCCATGTCGCACAGGGGTAAGGGGGTGCAGAGCCATGTCGCACGGGGGTAAGGGGGTGCAGAGCCATGTCACATGGCGGTAAGGGGGTGCAGAGCCATGTCACACGGGGTAGGGGGTTCAGCTCCATGTCACACTCTGGAAGGGGGGACAGAGCCATTTCACATTGGGTGGATGGGGGAGCAGAGCCATGTCACATGGGGGTAGGGGGTGCCGAGCCATGTTTTATTAGGAGGGTGGGGTTGCAGCACCATGTATTATGGGGGTGGGGGTTGCAGTGCCATGTTTCATTGGGAGGGTGGGGTTGCAGTGCCATGTCACATAGGGGTAGAGGGGGAACAGAGCCATGTCGTGTGGTTCTAAAACACACGGACCTGAACAAAATTAGACCAGCTGCTTAAAATGTGGGGTATCTGGATGAAGTATCTCAGGAATGGGTCCCTGGCTGCCTCAGTCTGCAGCTAACCAGCACTGGGTTCCATTACTCTGCTGGCCATAAACTTTGTGCCCCTGATCCAGTCTCATCCATGTACATTATTTCCTGTCCTTTTGGCCCCCAAAACACATTGGTTTTCATGTGCGGTCTTCCGCCTGATTTTCCACTGGAATACATTTTGTATCTGGACCGTTCAGCTCGTAGTGTAGCGCTTCAATATCAGGTTCATGGATTTGCATAACAAACCAAGGTGACTATGGGAGTCCTTTGTTTTATGGAAGCCCCCAGCCCACCATCCAGATACCCGGCCATGAACACCCCTGCAATAATACCAATAGGACAATCCTGGGGTTCCATCTCTACCTATCCACTTCAAAAGGAAATGACCCCGAGACTGAAATGTGACCACTGTGTTCCCACAGGAGGAAAATAACTTGGCCTGCTTGACAGACGGCTACCACGACACCTACTGGGAGAGTGACGGGTCCCACGGCCAGCACTGGGTCCAACTGAACATGAAGGAAGGCACCATCGTCAAGTAGGTTGTTGTCTGTGTTATGGTTTTTGTACCCCTGACCATCACACTTACTGTATATAAAGCTTGTTGGACATCGTATTCCAAAACCCTGGCCGTTATTAAGGACCCCCCCTCCCATATTTGTGGCTGTATCAGCCTCCGTTCTTCTGGGAAGACTTTCCATAAGATATTGGAGGGTGTCTGTGGGAATTTGAGCCCATTTGTGAGGTCAGGTACTGATGTTGGATGAGAAACCTGGCTCACAATTGGCGTTTCAATTCATCCCAAAAGTGTTCAGTGGGGTTGAGGTCAGGGGGCATTGTGCAGGACATTTCAGTTCCTCAACACCAGATTGTTCCATCCATGTCTTTACGGAGAAGTTGAATGAGAAGACCCGGCTCATTCTAATTCATCTAAATGTTGTTCAGTAGGGTTGAGGTCTGGGCTCTGTGCAGGACCCTCGAGATCCTCAACATCAAACTGGTCAAACCATGTCTTTATGGAGCTGGCTCTTCTCTTCTGGGAAGACTTCCTGCAAAGTTTGGAGTGTGTCTGTGTGAATCTGTGCCCTTTCACCCAAAAGCACATTTGTGAGGTCCGGTATTGATGCTGGGGAGCCCTGGCTCACAGCCCAGCTCATCACAAAGGTATTCGGTAGGGTTGAGGTTGGTGCTCTGTGCAGGACACTCCATTTTCTCCACGCTGAACTGGTCAAACCATGTCTTCGTGAAGTTGCCCCCCCTTTGTGGCTTTAACCACTTTACCACCGGAGGATTTTGCTGTCTTACGTCCAGGCCACTTTTTGCTATTTGGCGCTGTGCGATTTTAACTGACAATTGCGCGGTCGTGCGACGCCGTACCCAAACGAAATTTACGTCCTTTTTTTTCCCACAAACAGAGCTTTCTTTTGGTGGTATTTGATCACCTGTGCGATTTTTTTACTTTTTGCGCTATAAACAAAAAAAGAGCGTAAATTTTGAAAAAATAATATTTTTCACATTTTTTTATATGAAATTCCCAAAAAAATGTAAAAATCGAAATTTTTTTAAATTTTTGGCCAATTTGTTTTCTGCTACATATTTTTGGTAAAAAAAATGACAATAAGCGTATTTTGATTGGTTTGCGCAAAAGTTATTGCGTTTACTAACTAAGGGAAAGATTTCTGTCATTTTTGGTGTTTTTTTTTTTTTTTAACGAGTAATGGCGGCGATCTGCGATTTTTTTTTTTTTTTTTTGCGGTACTGCGACATTGCGGCGGACAGATCGGACCCTTGACTGACATTTTTGACACTTTTGGGGGTACCAGTGACATTACTGCAGTAATCAGTGCTATACATATGCACTGTTACTGTAAAAATGACACTGGCAGGGAAGGGGTTAATTTTATTGGAGAGGGAGGGGTTAATGTATGCCTGGTGCCTACTGACGTGTGGGGGGAGGTGACTGAGTGACACAGGGACAGATCGCATGTCCAGCTATGCTGAACCCTGCAATTTGTTACTGCCTGTCACTTCGGAGATCCGCCCGCTCTGTTTACACAAGCGGGCGGATCTCCAAACTAGATTCCCCGACGATCGGGGAAGAGCAGCGGCGGTGATCACCGCCGCTCCTCCCCTGGCCCAACTCCCACTGTGACTGAACACAGCGGGAGTGAGCGCCGCCCACAAGGGGAGGAGTCCAGCGACGTAGGTCTACGTCGCTGGACGATAACGAGCCATATTGCTGCAGTAGCAGCAATGTGAGCAGACGTAAAGTGGTTAACCTTCTTCAGTCTTCTGGGAAGGCTTTCCATTGGATTTGGTTTTGTGCTGCCCTAAGCAAGGCTAAGACCGGGCGCACCACCCCAGCCATGGTATACCCTTTTTTATCACTTTTATTGCTGTCACAAGGAATGTAAACATCTTTGTGACAGCAATAGGCATGTGACAGGTACTCTTTATGGAGAGATCTGGGGTCTATAAGACCCCAAATCCCTCCTCTGAAGTTAAGAGCATTCAAAACACCAAGATCACTGTTTTTGAATGCTTTGGATTTTTAAAAACTGGCGCCGATGTTTTCTGAGTAAACCAGAATTGATGTTGTGTCATTGCTTCCGGTTTACTGTTACGAACAGCCAATCAAGGCTTTGCTTGGCTGTCTGGCCAGGCGGCGAACGTGCCGACTGGTCGTTTAGATCTCCCAGTGGGACAGGAGAGAATGAGAGAGCCATGGGGGGGGGGGGTGGCCTCCGCTGGCTCTAAAAAAAACGATACACTGCAGGCATCATCCTGATACAGCCACCAAAAGTCCAGCGACCTATGGGAAGTGGTTAGGCTGCCTCTGCCTTTTTGCCTGGGGGCAGCGCCGCCTAAGGCAAACATCTTGTTTGCTTCGCCCCTGCCTCCACACCAAACTGGTTAAACTATGCCTTTATTGAGCTGGCTCCACTCTTTTAGCAAGACTTCCCACTAAATTTTGGAGAGTCTGTGGGAATTTGTGTCCATTCACGCAAAAGAACATTTGGGAGGTCAAGTATTGATGCTGAGAAGACCTGGCACACAACCCAATTCATCCCAAAGGTGGTCAGTAGGGTTGAGGTCAGGGTTCTGTGCAGGACGCTCGTGTTCCTCCACACCAAACTGGTCACACCATGTCTTTATGTTGGATGAGTTCAGTATGTTCATCAAAGCTTTGATGGGGAAAGACTTACACCCGGTGCATAAAAAAGTGCACACACGCAAACGTGAGAACACAAAAAGTGCACAGGGTGTGCGAAAAGATGGTCTTCCCTCCGAAGAGGTAGGACCCTAACCTCGATCCCCCGGGGCGCAAGACTCCTGACAGGGATATAAGGTATTTATGGTCTGTCCCCATTCTCCAGGGGGACTGGTGAAACAGCCCACCCCAAGTACTAGGTGGGGCTCCCCCGAAGGGAGACCCCATGAGAGAGGGCGAACTAAGCCAAAAAGCCATATCCACCCCCTCCCAAGACTCAAGGCTGGGCCCGAGGACCCACACCCTACAAGTCGTGCAGAGAAAAAAAAAGGTGATAGTGAAGTGACAAAACTACAAAGAAAAAGCACACACAAACAAAAGGTGGGGAAGGGGAAGTGGAGAGGTGAATTAGTGCCAATGTGAAAATACAAAGGCAGGCCTTCCGGCCGGAATAAAAATTCCTCTGGTCTAAGCCAAAAGGCCTAGCCCAAGCTTGCTCCACTTTTAGGAAGACTTCTCACAAAATTTTGGAGTGTGTTTGTGGGAATTTGTGCCCATTTACCCAAAAGAACATTTGTGAGGTAATGTATTGATACTGAAAAGACGTGGCTGACAACCCAATTCATATCGAAGGTGGTCAGTAGGGTTGAGTTCATCGCTCTGTGCGGGACACTCGAGTTCCACACCAAACTGGTCACACCATGCCTTTATGGAGCCGGCTTTGTACACAGGGGACAGACATGCTGAACAGAAAAGGGTCTTCATTGATGCTGAGAGGACCTGGCTCACAACCCAAAGGTGTTCAGTAGGGTTGAGGTCAGGGCTCTGTGCGGGACTTTTGAATTCCACACCAAACTGGTCAAACCATGTCATTATGGAGATGTTGGATGAGAAGAAGTGTCTCATTCTAATTCACCCCAATGGCGTTTAGTAGGGTTGAGGTCAGGGCTCTGTGCAGGACTCTTAAGTTCCTCCACACCAAACTGGTCAGGCCATGTCTTTATGGAGCTGGCTTTGTACACAAGGGACAGTCAAGCTGGAACAGAAAAGGGTCTTCACCAAACTGTTACCACAAGGCTGGAAGAGCTCAATGGTCTACAATGTCTTTGTATGATGCAGTATTAATGTAGACACCTAAACTCTATCCTTGGACTGGAAATCCATACGCTTTGGCCTTAACCACTTGCCGACCGCTCACGTTGATCGTACTGCGGCAAAGTGGTTCGTTATCGTCCAGCGACGTAGACCTACGTCGCTGGACTCCTCCCCTCGTGGGCGGCGCGCGCACGCCGCCGAAGGCTCGCTCCCGCTGTATTCAGTCACAGCGGGAGTCGGGCCAGGGGAGGCGCGGCGGTGATGACCGCCGCTCTTCCCCGATCGTCGGGGATCGAGTGTGGAGATCCGCCCACTTGTGTAAACGAAGCAGGCGGATCTCCTAAGTGACAGGCAGTGACAGATTACAGGATTCAGCATAGCTGAACCTGCGATCTGTGTCTGTGTCACACAGTCCCCTCCCCCCACACGCGTCAGTAAGCACCAGGCATACATTAACCCCTTGATCACCAATAAAAGTTAACCCCTTCCCTGCCAGTGTCATTTTTACAGTAACAGTGCATATATATAGCACTGATTACTGTAGTAATGTCACTGGTACCCCCAAAAGTGTCAAAAATGTCAGTCAAGAGTCCGATCTGTCGACCGCAATGTCGCAGTCCCGCAAAAAAATCGCAGATCGCCACCATTACTAGTTAAAAAAAAAACAATAAAAATGACATAAATTTCCCGTAGTTAGTAGCTGCGATAACTTTTGCGCAAACCAATCAAAATATGCTTATTGCGATTTTTTTTTTTTTTATCAAAAATATGTAGCAGAAAACAAATTGGCCTAAAATGTTAAAAAAATTTTGATTTTTACATTTTTTGGGGGGAATTTCATGTAAAAAAATTAGAAAAATATTGTTATTTTTTCAAAATTGTCGCTCTTTTTTTGTTTATACAGCGTCGCATGACCGCGCAATTGTCCGTTAAAGTAATGCAGTGCCGAATCACAAAATATGGCTTGGTCAGGAAGGGGGGTAAAATCTTCCGGTCTTAAAGCGGTTAAAAATACGCTCATTGAGAATTTTTTTGTCAAAGACATGTCGCTAAATACATTTTGGCCTAAATATATGACAAAAATTGAATATATTGGATATTTTTTAACTGTCAAAGTAGAAAAATATTGTTATTTTTTCAAAATTGTTGCATTTTTTTTATTAATATCGCAAAAAATTTAATGCGCAGAGGTGATCAAATACCACCAAAAGAAAGCTCTGTTTGTGGGAAAAAAAGGACGTAAATTTTGTTTGGGTACGGCGCTGCACGACCGCGCAATTGTCAGTTAAAGTCGCACAGTGCCGAATCGCAAAAAGTGGCCCAGACGTAAAGCAGGAAAATCCTCCGGTGGTAAAGTGGTTAAAGTGTACTCTACCGTCTTTCCACTTTGGGTATGAGGCAGCCCTGGGTCACGTGCTCCGTAGTTTGAAGGCGTAAATGACCGCTTTATGTACTTCAAGGAATTATCACAAGCAGAGCAAGAACTGTTAGTGATCTGGTTTGCAACAAAACAAAAAAAAAAATTCCAGCAGCATATCTGAGGGGCGCAGAGTCTCCCTATCAAACCCTGCAGGATGTTCTGATGGGATCTATGGGCCGGGCTCCTCCATTGATGGAAAGTTGCTGACTTTGCTGCATTCGTTTTCCAATGATAACCATTTGCAGGCTGACTTTCCGGAGCAGCCAGAGGCGTGGACAATGGAGAGGAATGCTTTGATGAGGAAAGTGCCTTACTTCATGGAAACTTCAGACCACGTGACCTGGTGGTGGCAAAACCTAAACCAGTATTTGAGGCAAAAAAACTTCAACAAGTTTCCAAACTTTTTTTTTATATTTAATAGAGTTTAGGACAGTGTGGACATTTTTGGAAGAACCCTTGTATTTTAAAATTTAATTTTATTAATTAATATTTATTTATTTTAGAATAATTCTACTAGAACTTCCTGAAACTTAAATTTATCTTCCTGGTGGAAGCCACCACCACATGACCTTTTTAAATTGTAAAATACAAGGGTTCTTCCAAAAAGTTCCACACTGTCCTAAACTCTATTAAATATAGAAAAGTGCGGAAACTTGTTGAAGAACCCTCGTATATTTTTTTTGCCTCATGTTCTGGTTTAGGTTTTTCCACCATCAGGTCATGTGGTGGTGGCTTCCACCAGGAAGATAATTTAGGTTTCAGGAAGTTCTAGCAGAATTATTCTAAAATAAATACAAATTAATTAATAAAATTAAGAAAAAAGAAAAGAGAAAAATACATATACAAAAAACGTATACGAGGGTTCTTCAACAGGTTTCCGCACTTTTTTTAATATTTAATAAAGTTTAGGACAGTGTGGAACTTTTTGGAAGAACCCTTGTATTTTAATATTTAATTTAATTAATTAATTTGTATTTATTTTAGAATAATTCTATTAGAACTTCCTGAAACCTAAATTTATCTTCCTGGTGAAAGCTACCACCACATGACCTGGTGGTGGCAAAAAATGTATACAAGGGTTTTTCAAAAATTTTCCACACTTTTTTATATTTAATATAGTTTAGGACAGTGTGGAACTTTTGGAAAGAATCCTTGTATTTTAAAAAATTTTTAATTTTTTTTTCTTTTTTCTCTTTTCTTTTTTCTTCTTTTTTTTTTTTTTTTTAATTTTATTAATTAATTTGTTATTTTAAAATAATTCAACTAGAACTTCCTGAAACCTAAATGTATCTTCCTGGTGGAAGCCACCA
This sequence comes from Pelophylax lessonae, assembly GCF_965119305.1. Classification (NCBI taxonomy): domain Eukaryota; kingdom Metazoa; phylum Chordata; class Amphibia; order Anura; family Ranidae; genus Pelophylax; species Pelophylax lessonae. The sequence continues at coordinate 296,514,865 of NC_138775.1, read as the reverse complement.
CCACATGACTTGGTGGTGGCAAAACCTAAACCAGAACTTGAGGAAAAAAACGTATATGAGGGTTCTTCAACAAGTTTCCGCACTTTTTTTTATATTTAATAAAGTTTAGAACAGTGTGGAACTTTTTGGAAGAACCCTTGTATTTTAAAATTTAATTTTATTAATTAATTTGTATTTATTTTAAAATAATTCAACTAGAACTTCCTGAAACCTAAATTTATCTTCCTGGTGGAAGCCACCACCACATGACCTGGTGGTGGCAAAACCTAAACCAGAACTTGAGGCAAAAAAACATATACGAGGGTTCTTCAACAGGTTTCCGCACTTTTCTATATTTAATAGAGTTTAGGACAGTGTGGAACTTTTTGGAAGAACCCTTGTATTTTAATATTTAATTTAATTAATTAATTTGTATTTATTTTAGAATAATTCTATTAGAACTTCCTGAAACCTAAATTTATCTTCCTGGTGAAAGCTACCACCACATGACCTGGTGGTGGCAAAAAATGTATACAAGGGTTTTTCAAAAATTTTCCACACTTTTTTATATTTAATATAGTTTAGGACAGTGTGGAACTTTTGGAAAGAATCCTTGTATTTTAACATTTTTTTAATTTTTTTTTCTTTTTTCTCTTTTCTTTTTTCTTCTTTTTTTTTTTTTTTAATTTTATTAATTAATTTGTATTTATTTTAAAATAATTCAACTAGAACTTCCTGAAACCTAAATTTATCTTCCTGGTGGAAGCCACCACCACATGACCTGGTGGTGGCAAAACCTAAACCAGAACTTGAGGCAAAAAAACATATACGAGGGTTCTTCAACAAGTTTCAGCACTTTTTTATATTTAATAGAGTTTAGGACAGTGTGGAACTTTTTTGGAAGAACCCTTGTATTTTAAAATGTATTAATTAATTTGTATTTATTTTAGAATAATTCCATTAGAACTTCCTGAAACCTAAATTTATCTTCCTAAAGCACCCAAAAGCACTAAGGACTAAGAAAGAAAGTTGCCTGGAGAGTCATCCAAAGGCACCACATCCCAATAATAATGAAAATAAGGAAAATCAACCCCAATAGGAGGGGGCCAGTAATTTAGACCTCAAAAAAATTTTTTTTAGATTATACAAATTTTTATTTCAGTGATAAAAAAAAAAAAAATCAGCAAAAAATTGATGATAAACACAGACATACGCCATAATTAAAAACTAAGGAATACATTTCTGAGCTCTAACATATTTCAGGCACTTTAAGGTCAGTGCTTAGGGACACCCTTGAGCATTGTCCATTGAGCAGGCATGTGACACACAGAGCTGTAGAACCTCATTGTCTGATCAAAGGGATTTTAGAGTAGTAGTACTAAGGGCTGGTTTACTCCACAGAAACGCACTACAGATCAGTTTCGGATGTTTTTCTGCATGTGCGTTTTTGATGGGTTTCATAGCATTTTTGTTTCTTTTCCTCATGCGTTCCAGATTTTTTTTTTTTTTTTTAGTGTACTGGGGTCTGTTGCATGCGTTTTGATGCATTCCAATGCATTTTTGATGTTTTGTACCGGGTACCAATACTGTTCTGTGCAGGAAAAAAAATGCAGCCTGGTCTACTTTTTTTTTTATTTTTTTAAATTTTATTTTACTGGAACTGCAAGCACTGGTGTGAACCAGGCCATTGAAAACCATGTAACCTGCTTTCTATGCGTTTTGAATGCAGAAAAAAAAAACACTAGCCCTAAGGGCTGGTTCACACCAGATGCAGTCCAGTGCGTTTTTTTTTTTTTTTCTGCATCAGTGAAGAAGAAAAATTACTTATTTGCAAAATTTTATAACAGAAGCAAAGAAAGTTTTTTTTTTTTTTTTTCATTTTTTTTTTCAATATTTTTTATCTTTATTCATTTAGCAAAAAACAAAAAATACCAGTGGAGATGAAATACCACCAAAAGAAAGCTCTGTCTGTCTCAAACAAATGATGCAAATGTCATATGGGTACAGTGTAGCATGACCGCGCAATTGTCATTCAAAGAGTGACAGCGCTTAAAGCTGAAAAAGAGCACACTGTGGTCAGTTCTCTAGCTGTGCTGGGAACTCAGCCTGCTCTCCTCCAATGATCAGACTTCTACAGACACGCCCCCGCTGCCCAGCCATTCACTGGGAAGATCAGTGTGCTGCTGTTTCTTCGTCTCTCAGCTCTTATGCAGCTGAGAACAGAGGAAATGCGATCACTTAAAAAAAAGGGGGCGAAAAGGTATTTATAATGCTTATTTTTATCTCTCTACACAAATGTTTTGCCTTTCATTTCAACTTTAAATGAAATGGGTTGTTTTACAAGGTGATCGTTTAGGCTCCATGCACATTTCGTTTTTTTTTTTTAAGTTCCTAGAAGCTGTTATTAGCATTTTTTTTTTCTGCTCCTTGAAGCTAAATATTGTTCTCCTATGTATCCATGCGCACTACTTTAGGCTGTTGGCGTTTTTTTAGCTTTAGCGTCTAGGAGCAGAAAAAAAACGTTTTTTAGAGTTTCTTGGAGTTTTTTTCCAGCAGAAACGCTACTAATAGCGCTTTTTTAACTTAACTTTAACTTTTGAAGCTAACAGGGACGGGGCGCTTTAGTTTTATTTTCCTATTTATTTTATCTTTTATTTTTTATTTATTATTTTTTATTTATTTTATTTATTATTATACATTTTTTTATTTATTTTATTTATGTTTTATTTATTATTTATTTATATATATATATATATATATATATATATATATATATATATATATATATATATATATAATGTTCCTTAAAAAAAAATTTGATCATTTTTATTCCTTTTACAAGGAATTTAAACATCCCTTGTAATAGAAATAAGCAGGACAGGACCTCTTTAACCACTTCAGCTCCGGAAGGATTTTCCCTCTTAATGACCAGGCCATATTTTGCGATTCAGCACTGCGTTACTTTACTTGACAATTGCGCGGTCGTGCGACGCTGTACCCAAATAAAATCGATGTCCTTTTTTTCCCACAGAGATTTATTTTGGTGGTATTTGATCACCTGTGTGATTTTTATTTTTTGCGCTATAAACAAAAAAAACCGACAATTCTGGGAAAAAAAAAAAAAAACAATATTTTTCACATTCTGCTATATATAACATTCCCAAAAAAAAAATGTAAAAATCTAATTTTTTTTTAACATTTTAGGCCAATTTGTAAAGAAATCGCAATAAGCGTATTTTGATTGGTTTGCGCAAAAGTTATCGCGTCTACAAACTACCGGAAAGATTTATGTCGTTGTTGTTTTGTTTTTGTTTTTTTTTCACTAGTACTGGCGGCGATCTGCGTTTTTTTTTGTTATTTTTTTTTTTTGTGGGACTGCAACCTTGCGGCGGACAGATCGGACCCCTAACTGACATTTTTGACACTTTTGGGGGGACCAGTGACATTACTACAGTAATCAGTGCTAAAAATATGCACTGTCGCTGTACTAATGACACTGGCAAGGAAGGGGTTAACCCAGGGGTGATCAAAGGGTTAAATGTGTACCTAGGGGAGTATTTCTAACTGTATGGGGGCGTGGCTTGTGAAATGACCATAGAGACCTGTGTTCCTATATAGAAGGATCACAGGCGCTCTGTGATCATTCCAGGGAGAAGAACGGTCAGCTGTGTTTACAACATCCGACCGTCCTTCTCTCTCAGCGGGGAACGATCGCGGGTGTCAGGGGGCAATCAGAGCCGCCTGCCCCGTGCATCGGAGTCTCCGCTGAGAAGCGGGGGCGGGAGCGCGCCGGCTGCGGCGCACGCTCGCCTCCTAGCTGTAGGCGCGCGTCTGAGGTATACCTACGGCGGTTCGCGCAGGAGTGGCTGCCTGCCGCAGTATAACTGCAGTGGGCGGTCCTTAAGTGGTTAAAGAGCACCTGTAGTCTTGGGCTTGGGTCCTTCTTTGGTTATTACTATGAGCACTTATGATCCTTCTTCTATGTCTGCAGGAAGCTGCTACTGATAGTGGACTCTACGGATGAGAACTACATGCCCAAACGAGTGGTGGTGTACGGGGGCGAGCGGGACTCCCTGAAGAAGCTGAATGACGTCCTCATAGAGGAGTGAGTACGGCTCTGGTGTCACATGATGGCGCTGCAATTCAATGTAATAGACGGTAAAGGGAAGCTGGGATAGGTTTTGGTCCATTTTTTTGCAAATTTACAAACTTACCTGTTGTGCCGCATTTATTAATCATTTGATAAGATCTTCATTTCAGAAATTAACATTTTACCCTCTTGCTGCCCATGTAACGCATTCTTGGTGGCATAGATACAACAAGGTGCGGGAAACCTTTCTGAGATTTTGCTCCATATTGACATGATAGCATCACACAGTTGCTGCAGATTTGTCGGCTGCACGTGCATGATGCCAATCTCCCGTTCCACCACCTATTGGATGAGATGTGGTGAGTGTGGAGGCCATTGGAGGACAGTGACCTCATTGTCATGTTCTAGATGCCTAAATCCATTGAGTTGTTGCCATGTGATTGGCTGATTAGCAATGTGTGTTACCAAGCAACTGAATAGGTGTACCTAATACGTTTTTGTTAAATTATATTTAATACATGTAATGGAACCGCAACCCACACTGTACTTGTGGATACGGCTTCCTCCCAGTCGTGAACATAGATATCAGATTTTCCAGCCGCCCCCATACAAATCTAGCCGACAACTAATCTTGTACTGAAATCTTCTCCTTTATTGAACAGTTTCACACTCAATTTATGCACACATGAGCACATCCCCCCTCCTGATCAGATTACCCCATCAGGTCAGGTGCCTGATTACATTATCATATGCAGACGAAATTGTATACAGGAATAGAATTAACCTGAACTAATTATCTAGCCATCTGGACAGAAACAATATGTGAGTTCATTAAAATTTAACAATGGTACAGACAGGCTTAACAGAATCCACATCACACCTCAATACACAAACAATAGGGAGAGCCTCTCTCTGACATTGAAGTTCAATATACATTATAAGTGTAAACACAGAACCCATTTGAAGCGATCCAAGCCATTAAGTATCTGCCTTTCACTCCCAGTGACGATGAGTACTGTCACATATATATGTGTATATATGTGTATGTATATATATATATATATATATATATATATATATATATGTGTGTGTGTGTGTGTGTGTGTGTGTGTGTATATATATATATATATATATATATATATATATATATATATAAATGTGTGTGTGTGTGTGTATGTATGTGTATATATGTATGTGTATACTGCTCAAAAAATATTAAAGGAACACTTTGTAATCAGAGTAGAGCATCAAGTCAATAAAACTCCTGGGATATTGATCCGGTCGGTTAAGTCGCAGAGGGGGTTGTTAATCAATTTAAGCTGCTTTTCGTGTTAATTAAATTAACAGGTGCACTTGACGGGCAACAATGAGTCAACCTCCAAAACAGGAATGGTTTTACAAGTTGAGACCACTGACTTTTTTTCCCTACTCATTATTCCTGACTGTTTCTCACTAGTTTTGCATTTGGCTAGGGTCAGTGTCACTACTGGTAGCATGAGGCCTTACCTGGACCCTATAGAGGGGGTCAGTGTCACTACTGGTAGCATGAGGCCATACCTGGACCCTATAGAGGGGGGTCAGTGTCACTACTGGTAGTATGAGGCCATACCTGGACCCTATAGTGGGGGTCAGTGTCACTACTGGTAGCATGAGGCCATACCTGGACCCTATAGAGGGGGTCAGTGTCACTACTGGTAGTATGAGGCCATACCTGGACCCTATAGTGGGGGTCAGTGTCACTACTGGTAGCATGAGGCCATACCTGGACCCTATAGAGGGGGTCAGTGTCACTACTGGTAGCATGAGGCCATACCTGGACCCTATAGAGGGGGTCAGTGTCACTACTGGTAGTATGAGGCCATACCTGGACCCTATAGAGGGGGTCAGTGTCACTACTGGTAGTATGAGGCCATACCTGGACCCTATAGTGGGGGTCAGTGTCACTACTGGTAGCATGAGGCCATACCTGGACCCTATAGAGGGGGTCAGTGTCACTACTGGTAGTATGAGGCCATACCTGGACCCTATAGAGGGGGGTCAGTGTCACTACTGGTAGCATGAGGCCATACCTGGACCCTATAGAGGTTGCACAGGCAGTCCAACTCCTCCAGGATGGCACATCAATACGTACCATTGATATATATGATCTCATAGAAGATCAAATACAGCGCTTGCTATGAACCATAGATGCCGATATCTCTATTGCTCTATATTTGGGATGTGTATTACCAGTGTAAAATATATATAACAAATATCAAATATCAAAAAAACATCAGGATAAACTCCATCAATTAATTGATTGTGCAAATCAGTGCAACATAAATAAGCATAATTGGATAAAAACCGAATCAATTTGTATGTAAGGAATAAAAATCGCTAAAAGATATATATAGCCAGAAAAGATTGTCCAAAATATATAAAGTGACTTCTGTGCTCCAAATTAATAAAAAAATAATAAAAAATGTCCTTGATGGCAAATATATCTTCAATTCAAATGTGCAAATGCTCTGGCCGTGACAAACCAATCCCTTGTAAATGGGTGAAGTGAATCACTTACCAAATGAGGTGGGTTCTATATGCCGTATGTGTATGTGTATATATATATATATATATATATATATATATATATATATATATATATTATAATATAATTTATTTATTTATTGTTTTTTTTTTTTAAACAAAGTTTTCATGTATAATATCTTTTTTAAAAGAAATATCCTTCATATAATATATTTTCTTTTGAATATATCTATAATACATTTTTAATAAGTTATTTGTGGATTATAAACTGTTACGGTTCCGTTTTTTATTTTTTCCCCACTTTTCTTGGTTTTGTAATTGTGTTAATGGAGGTCACCGCTCTAACGCTGTGGTGCTCAGTAAACGCGTTCTCGCCGTCTCACTTCCTGCATTCTTTCGTAATTTTACCTTTCCAGGAAGCTCTGCCCTTTGCTCTGCTTAATTTGCATACCCATGATGCATTGTGATCGCATGAATGTGTGTACACCTTTAATTTTGTCTAACGTTTTTTATTGAATAGATGAATATTTCTTGCCTTTTATTGTGCAGAATATATTTTCCATGTTTGAGAATCTAAAAAAAGTATTGAATTCATTTGGTCTCCCTTATATGTAGAAAGTCTGTCTTTTGTTGGGGAGTTCACTACCGGCTGTGTTCAGTATACTCTGGTTTCTCTTCAGATCGAATAAATCTTTCGCCTTTTACTAAAGATTTCCGTGGAGAGGAACAATTATGAGTTTCTAATAATTTTTTGATGCCTAGCTGATGCTGGGCTTGCTTGTTGGGTTAATGTCAGAATAAAATCTTGAATAGACGAATTAAACTTTATGTATTTAATACTTTAGTTTGAACAGGTACAATGATACTGTTGGTCTGAATGTTTCTTGTAAATGAGTTTATCAATTTTTATATTTGAATTATATAAGTTGTAGTGGAATGTTAAACTAAGAAAAAAAAAAAAGACAGATTAATTAAAATTGCAAAATAAAGTCTAATTTTCCTGTTTTGTAAAACAAATACATTATGTTGGATCAAGGGTGGAAAAGAGAGAGGAAATGATGGGTGTGAAAATCAGTAAATAAACAGAAACAATTGATTTTGCTGACAGAATTTAGTAATATAGAAAGCAATTAAACTCCCAGAAAAGTAATTTTTTCAATAATTTCAAGGACTTAGGGCCCTTTCACACGGGCGCTCCGTATGTCCGCAAATCATCCTATTTTTTTGCGGATGATTTGCGGACATAATGTAAGTCTATGGCATTGCGGATGTCAGCGGAATACCATCCGCTGACATCCGATCTTCTTCCTTTCAGTTCTGTTCCGTTTTTTGGAATGGAACAGAACCCTATTTTTCCTCCGTTCAAAGAACGGAAAGGAAGTAAAATCGGATGTCAGCGGTGTCATAGTCTCATAAATGTCAGACAGCTTGTTCTGCATAACCATCTGTCCTATCCGCCATGGAGGACCGTGATCCATAGGCAACTCAATTGTGCTAGTCTTAATGTCTTCACCAATCTTGAGCCGCCTTTCTCTGCAATCAATAAATGATTTCCACAAAAAAACTAGGGGATAGAGGAAAGATGGGGCTTTGCGGGCTAGTGGGAGTAGAAGGATCAGAGACAAAACTTATTGTAAAACCAAAATAACATTTTATTGATACAAAGATTGATAAAAATCAGCATGGGTAACCATGCCTATATGGATGAAAATAACCTGACATATAATAATAAAATCAAACAATAACGTCACTAATGAAATAGAAACATATCCCATAAAGGGATTATAGCCAAAACAAAGCCTGTATGAGGTGGAAGATGGGTCTCAAGCTGGATTCGGTCAGAGTAGGTCCCCAGCAAGCCGACGCGTTTCACTCAAGGCTTCCTCAGGGCCTGAGAGACCATGACAGACTGATGTTTCCTTCTTAGTAGTGACTTGTGCTAGGCGACGGGGTTGTAGCGATACAAAAGCTGTCCGGAAGATATTACTTCCGTATTCACAATACACGCTTTATATGAACATCAGAGACATATTTCTTGTACTGGATCCAATGTATCAAGTCCCAACTGTGTCATCAAAGGCAGAGCTTATAGGGATAGCCCCATTGTGACCTTTCGGGGTAAGTTATCCCCCGAGAGGTGAGTGTCCTCTCACTGGTTTATTCGTTCTTATATATACAGTCGTCCCTAGATATAATAAATCTAATATTGTGTGACAGTAGCTTGAGCCGGGCAAAAAAGACACCTTTCTCTGTGCGGTTTACCAGAGGGTATATTCCCACCCTCAGGGTCTTTGATGGAGACAGGATTCGCCTCTCCTTAACCTAGGAAATGCTCCAGGCAGGAAAGGGGGACATATATAAACATATATCTCATAGTTACTGATACTTATTGAGAACCTCTGCTTCACTTAGCTTTGTTCCAAGTAATATCTGTACTTTTTCTAGTGGACCTGTTTTGTCTTGATCCATGCTGACTGTTCCCACTACTGTTTCTTTTAAGGTTTGAAGGACCCCTAGAGAGTCTGCATGTATTCTTAAGAAGTCTCCTAATTTGGACAGGGACTCTTGACGCCCCTCTGTTACTTGAGTTGCCTCTCCATACAGCTGTACACAATCATTGACTCTTTGTTGTAAAAGGGAATGATCTTCTTTCTTGAGCTTGGCTTGCTCTAAGATGCTGTGCAGAGGATCTTCCATTTGCGACAACAGGCTGTCACACATTTCTTCAAAGTGACCCCCTGTTCCTTTTTCCAGAGACATCAATATCATTCACCAAACATTTCATATTTAGAGGCAGATCTGAAGCATTTGCACTCATCAACTTCTTCAACTTCTTAAGCTTTTCGCCCTCCTGAGCGAGTCGCAGTAAAGGCCTACTATTTGATTTGATATCCAGTTTATATTTCTTGCCAAATTCTTCACAGAAGTAGCCAAGCAGAACACCATCAACTTTCCTTCCACCAACATATGGGTCAAAGGCAGTAGCTTCATTAATTAGCCATTGACAGTTGAACCCAGCGATCTGGGTGGTATCCATTACAGACCTCCTCTCTGCATCAATGAAGAGGCATGGAACTGTAACAACACAGTCTATTACAGGTTTCTTCACTGCACTTTCTGCTATTGCATTACTTTTCCCTTGTAGCTCCTTTTCTTCTTTATCTGAACTCCACCTGTCTTTCACCAGTTCCATTTTGGAAATATTCCCGGAAAGGCACTTATTAATTTGCTTCCCGTTTTCACCAACAGCCTTAGTTTTCTCCACTAGGTGGTGTTTGCTTTTTTCTCCAAGCTTTATATCACTTGCCTTCTTCAGTAGACTTTCAGCCTGAACTGAGAAATCATCACATTTCTTACACAGCTCCTTTGTTTGCTGAAATTCTAATGATACATTTTCCAGTGCTTGAAGTTTTTGAAGGAACTGTTTAATCCAAAGGGGTGATTCAAGCAACATGTCATCAAATTTCCGATGCTCACTCAGGACAGACCCCAAAACACTGATCCTTTTAAAAACTGCATCAGGCACACTATCCCATCTTTGGGAAGGATCCTTTGTCGCTTGTAATTCCTCTTCAAGTTCTTCCAACTGAGTCTTCTTCTCTTCTACTTGCTGTTCTAAGGCTCGCTTAGACTTTTCTAGCTCCTGAATGCTTTTCCCAACATCATCCTTGGAGCGGACTAAATCTTCCATCTCTGTACACAGCTGTTTGTTAACTCTTTCTAGTTCATCCTTAAGCTCTAGAGCTTCCTCCAAGGAGCGAGCCAAGAACAGGGCTTTGCTCTCTTTCTCCCAAGCCTCTGCGTTTGCACGGTCACGTTCTTCTGCATATTTTGCAGACACAGTCTTCTCCTCACCAAGCATCTGATCAAACTTCTTTTGCTTCTTCTCCAGGTTGGACACAATCTGCTTCTGGTGATCCAGATCCACACTCAGTTCATCCAATTCCTGCTGAAGTCTTGTCTTGGTCTTCTCAAGCTTGTCATAAGCAGCTGTTTTTTTCTCATAGCGTTGATTCAGCGCAGCTTCAAGGTCTTTCTGCAGTTTCTTTTTTACATCTTCAACACTCTCTAATGAACAAACGCTTTCTTCTATTCGTTTATTCATATCTGCTATCTGAGCTTGCAGTGTTGCGACTTGCTCTGATAGGTTTTTCTTTGCTTCCTCCTTCTCTTTTAATTGTTCCAGGACACCATTTTTCTCATCTTCCATTTGTTTGCGTTTTGTGCTAAATCTCAGCCTTTGACATCTCTCTTCCTGCAAGAGCAGCTGCGATTCCAAGATAGAGAAATCTTTGGCAATTTCTCTAGATTTGCGGTCTGTTTGAGAAAGCTGATTTGTGACATTGTCCAACTCAATCTGCAGTCGGTTTGCCTTCTCTGACAGCTTAGCACCCAATCGGTCACCTTCTGACACCTTAACTTGCGATTCCTGCAGCTGTGCCTCTACTTTTTTCCTCTTGTGTTCAGAATCTGCTTTTCCCTGCATAAGAGCCTTCACCTCATTGGCTAGTTTCTGGGAATGAGAATGTAATTCTGCCACACAGGCTTCTTTCTACTTTAACTGCTGCTGGACACGTTGGGCTTCAGCTTTCCAATTTTCACAGTCTATACGTAATTCATCTACCACATTGCTCAAAGTGGTGAGCTCATACACAGTACTCAGTAATTTAGCCTCTCTCTCATTTTTCTCCTTGTAGCTGAGAGACAAGGTAGTTTTCAGAGAGATATTCTGTTCCTGCACATCCTGCAGGTCTATTTTTGTAGCTTCTAAGGACTGAAGACTTTGTGCCAGCTGATTACGCAACTCCTACATATCACCCATACTTTGCTCCTGCAAAATCTGAATTTCAATTTCCTTTTCCATGAGGATGATATCTTTCTCCATTATAGTCTCTCTACATTTTTTCAACTCGGAAAAAAGAAGAGCAGTGGTTTCTTCCCACTGTAACCGTACTTCCAGGGCTTGTTCCTTTTCCTCCATTTTCCATTGCAAGGTATCCAGCTCAGCCCTGCACACATACTCGGTTTCCTCCAAACTGAGGGCCTCCATTTGCTGCTGGTGTCTCTGTTTCCAGCCTGTCATGCTCTTTTGGTGAGCTGCCATGCTCTCTTGGTGAGCCTGTTGTTGAGCTGCAAAGCTCCACTGAAAATCCACATTTGCCCCAGTGTTGCTAGGGACAACAACCTTTCTCTTTAGCAGACTCCGTTCAGGCATGGATGGGGCTCGTTCAGGCGGTAACATCCCCTCCATCCATAGAATTCGGTCTCTCATTTCAGCTATCTTTGCTTCTTTCAGGCGTTTTGAGCGCCCCATCTTCAGTCACTTCACCACAAATTTCTCAAAGTCCAGAAAAAATTTTGATACCACTGTCTCTTTAAATCAAGTAGCTTTTCTCTCTCTTGTAGGATCTCCTCTCCTGCACACACAGACCGTGCAGTCTTATGCACCAGATAAAGTTCATAGGACAGATGAACTTCTTTGCAGGGATCTCTGCTTATGCCCGCATCCTCCACCATATGTGAGGGATCAGCTCGGTGGCGGGTGTGGATGACCTCTTTTTGGGTTCGTTACACAGGGAGATATCCGAGAAGTGGTTGCAAACAACAGTGTATGGTTTTATTCTTGCAATTTTTCTTCACACAAGTGCAAGAATCAAAACATCAAAAATAAAATAAAACACAAAATAAATCCTTGCCACTGTGGGCGGCTACCTTCTCACACACAGGAACCTACTTAAGGAGTCTGTCCCCAACCTACTGTTGGGCAGACTTTGCTGATCCTACAGCAAACCATCAATAGTCCATTTATTTTCTCTTCACATAGAAATAGTTCATTTTCTCTTCACATAGAAAACATCCATTGTTTTTCTCTTCATATAGAAAATGTTCATTGACCTCTTCACATAGAAAAACAATCCAAGACCTCACCTTGAGAAGTCTTCAGTCTTTTTACCCTCCTTAGCACACATCGCTTCATGAGGCATTCCTCTCCTATCCCCAGCTCACACAGCTTCAGGAGACATACATCTGACTGTCCTCCTCTACTCACACAGCGTCAGGAGGCAGCCCTCAATAGACTTCCTCTGGACAAATTATAGAGGCCTTAATTTTCTCATTCTGAATAGCTGAAGGTTTTTCAACTTCCTTAAACCTTCCTGCTGGCTACCTCTGCAGCCGACACCCTATAGTAATTGGTGAGTTGTCTAAACCAAGCAGAAGTGTATCTCTCATCTGTGACAACACTCACAGATTTACCCGACTTCCTGTCACTATATATATATATGTGTGTGTGTGTGTGTGTGTGTGTATATATATATATATATATATATATATATATATATTATAAATGTTTTATTTTTTTTAATTTTTTTTAAACAAAATTTTCATGTATAATAAGAAATATCCTTCATATAATATATTTTCTTTCTAATATATCTATAATAACTTTTTAATAAGTTATTTGTGGATTATAAACTGCTACGGTTCCGTTTTTATTTTTTTTTATTTATTTTTTTTGGTTTTGTAAAAGCTCTAACGAGCCGGGCCCTCTAGTTCCTCCTGTTTTGAACTGTATTGTAAGGCTACATTCACACCTGAGCGTAGCGTTTTCGCGCGTTTTTTACCGCAATTTACAGGCGTTTTTTGTGCAGGCGTTTTTAGATTGAATAGAGACCAATGGCAAACGCCTGTAATCTGCCCAAAAAGAAGCTCATGTACTTTTTTGAGCGTTGGGCGTTTTGCTTAGTGTCAAAACGCTCAGATGTGAACAGAGGCCATTGAAATGAATAGGATTTGTCTTGTTGGGCGTTTTGAGAGCTGATCCTAGAGCAGAAAAACTCCAAAAAAAACGCCCCAAAACGCCTACATGTGAACGGAGCCTAACTGTATTGTCTTCCCTCACATTGTAAAGCGCTGCGCAAACTGTTGGCGCTATATAAATCCTGTATAATAATAATCCTGTATAATTATAATAATAATTGTGTTAATGGAGGTCACCGCTCTAACGCTGTGGTGCTCAGTAAAAGCGTTCTCGCCGTCTCACTTCCTGCATTCTTTCGTAATTTTAGCTTTCCAGAAAGCTCTGCCTTTCTCTGCTTAATTTGCATACCCATGATGCATTTGTGATAGCATGAATGCGTGTACACCTTTAATTTTGTCTAATGTTTTTATTGAATAGATGAATATTTCTTGCCTTTTATTGTGCAGAATATATTTTCCATGTTTGAGAATCTAAAAAAGTATTGAATTCATTTGGTCCCCCTTAGATGAACAAAGTCTGTCTTTTGTTGGGGAGTTCACTACCTGCTGTGTTCAGTATACTCTGGTTTCTCTTCAGATTGAATAAATCTTTCGCCTTTTACTAAAGATTTCCGTGGAGAGGAACAATTATGAGTTTCTAATAATTTTTTGATGCCCAGCTGATGCTGGGCTTGCTTGTTGGGTTAATGTCAGAACTAAATCTTGAATAGAAGAATTAAGTTTCATGAATTTAATACTTATGTATGAATAGATTCAATGATACTGTTGGTCTGAATGTTTCTTGTAATGAGCTTATCAATTTATATATTTGAGTTACAAAGTTGCAGAGTTGTAGTGGAATATTAAACTAAAAAAAAATTGACAGATTAATTAAAATTGCAAAAATGAAGGCTAATTTTCCTGTTTTGTTAAAACAAATACATTATGTCTGATCAAGGGCGGAAAAGAGAGAGGAAAAAATGGGTGTGAAAATCAGTAAATAAACAGAAACAATTGATTTTGCTGACAGAATTTAGTAATATAGAAAGCAATTAAACTCCCAGAAAAGTCATTTTTTCAATAATTTCAAGGACTTAAGCAGAAACAAAGAGGAGAAATGTATTTAGCATTGGCTTAAAAGTGCATCATTTTTTTATAAGCAGTTATTTCATTTGCGTTGTGTTTCTCAATTGGTTTTTATTTATTTTTTAATGTTTACATTTTACATATGAACTAAAAAAAAAAAAAAATAAAGTGAAATCCAAAAATGGTCTCTGCAAGTGACATTAAAATGTTTTTATTTTTATTTTTTTTAGTTCACATGTATATTTTAATGATCAATGTTCATGTTTTGATTAGGAATTGATTTCAGTTGCCTGGTTGAGTGGGTGGGGTAGTTGAGTAGTGATAATGCTCCGCCCCCTTCTGAGTTCTCTAAAACTTTGAATAGACGCCATTGTCTGCTTAGTCACGGCTCATTTTCATACCCTTAATGCTCCTGATACTGTGCAGTTTATTTTTATTTTTTTAAATGTCTTTTATCTAGCGTACAAAAAAACAAACATTTATATATATATATATATATATATATATATATAATTTTTTTTTTTTTTTTTTATAGGACTGAATTTAAAAATGATAAACTTTTGGTAAATTGTGTGTGTGTGTGTGTGTATATATATATATATATATAATTTAGGACTGAATTTAAAAATGATAACCTTTTGGTAAATTGTCTCCCACTTGGTTGAACAAGATCTGTCTGTAACTGGCAACAAATACGGTTCATCAATTCAGAAATACTCTGGTTTCTCTTCAGATCGAATAAATCTTTCGCCTTTTACTAAAGATTTCCGTGGAGAGGAACAATTATGAGTTTCTAATAATATTTTGATGCCTGGCTGATGCTGGGCTTTCTTGTTGGTTCAATGTCAGAATTAAATTAACCAAAATAGATGCATTTGACTATATAAATGTTGTTATTTAGATTGAATAGTTACGCTGATACTGTTCTAATAAAAATAATAAATTACTTAAGTTGCAGAGTCGTAGTAGAAAGTTAAACTAAAAAAATAAAGAGTAAATAAAAAGGCAAAAATAAAGGCTAGTTTTTCAGTCTTTTGTTTAAACCAATTCATTATATCCGATCAAGGATGGAAAAGTGAGAGGAAATGATGGGTATAAAACTATGAGTATAAAACTGGTATAAATATAATTATTACCAATAAATATACCGAAACAATAATTTATGCTGACATAATTTAATAATAGAAAGCAATTAAGCTCCCAGAAAAATCATTTTTTCAATCATTTCGAGGTCTTAAGCAGAGACAAAGTGGAGGCATAGTTTTTTTTCCTTGCCATTGGCTTAAAAGTGCATAATTTGGGGGGGGGGGGGGGGGGCATGAGCGGAAATGAATGGATTGTGGGCTCCTAAACACCAGAGTCTTCATCCGCTCTCATCCGATTTATCTCCTACTCTTATTAGCTTTTAGGCAATCTCTGAAAACTTTCCTTTTCAGAGAAGCCTATCCTACTAACCCCTAACAAATGTACCTCCATTTTCTCCATCAACCCATCCCCCGCAGTTATTGCCTTTTGCTTCACTTGACCCTCCCTTTTAGATTGTAATCTCTAACGAGCAGGGCCCTCTAATTCCTCCTGTTTTGAACTGTATTGTCTTCCCTTACATTGTAAAGCGCTGCGCAAACTGTTGGCGCTATATAAATCCTGTATAATAATAATAATCCCCACTGCCAGGGCCGGGTAATATTTAAAAATCACCCCCAGCGACAGAACGCCCTCAGAGGTACCTGGAGATACCAATATTCTATACCCAGCAAACCAGATCGTCCATCGGCGGGACTCGCGGCCTACAAGTGGAGCCGCCGCCATCTCCGGCACCGCGCTTGTATCGGCCGTAATCTGCCAGCAGGGTAAGCGGAATAGCACTCATCCACACAGAGGAGACACTTCGATCGACATCTGGCACCCCAGCACCGCCTGGGGAGCCCTGTAAAGACAGTCTCCACATCCCTAGCCTGGGCCTGCCACGGCCGCCATCTTGGATCCGGAAACGCTCTCTAGGGCCTAGTGATAATCCTACCCCATCCATCCACCACAACCACAAACGCTGCTATAAACGCCACCATCAGGTAGTTTTATTTAATCTGGCAAACACCTACAGTGGGGATCGAAAGTTTGGGCACCCCAGGTAAAAATTTGTATTAATGTGCATAAAGAAGCCAAGGAAAGATGGAAAAATCTCCAAAAGGCATCAAATTACAGATTAGACATTCTTATAATATGTCAACAAAAGTTAGATTTTATTTCCATCATTTACACTTTCAAAATAACAGAAAACAAAAAAATGGCGTCTGCAAAAGTTTGGGCACCCTGCAGAGTTAATATCTTGTACTGCCCCCTTTGTTAAGTATCACAGCTTGTAAACGCTTTTTGTAGCCAGCCAAGAGTCTTTCAATTCTTGTTTGAGGTATCTTTGCCCATTCTTCCTTACAAAAGTCTTCCAGTTCTTTGAGATTTCTGGGCTGTCTGTCACGCACTGCTCTTTTAAGGTCTATCCATAGATTTTCATATATGTTGAGGTCAGGAGATTGTGAAGGCCATGGCAAAACCTTCAGTTTACGCTTCTTGATGTCATCCCCCGTGGATTTCGAGGTGTGTTTAGGATCATTATCCATTTGTAGAAGCCATCCTCTCTTTAACGTCAGCTTTTTCACAGATGGCATCAAGTTACCATCCAAAATTTGCAGAAATTATATTGAATCCATTTTTTTTCTTCTACTGGTGAGATGTTCCCTGTGCCACTGGCTGCAATACAACCCCAAAGCATGATTGATCCACCCCCATGCTTCACAGTTGGACAGAGGTTCTTTTCATTAAATTCTGTGCCCCTTCTTCTCCAAACGTACCTTTGCTCATTCCAGCCAAAAAGTTCAATTTTAACCTCATCGGTCCACAGAACTTGTTTTCAAAATGCATCAGGCTTGTCTATATGTTCATTTGCAAAGTTCAAACGAGGAGGTTTCTCTGTCGCTCATTGACAGACGCAGGACTCATATCTTGATATGCGTATGGTTATACTGCCCCCTACAGGAGTAGGACACTAGGCAGAATAAAAGTTCTGGCTACGCCTATGGGCAGTCCCAGGGGGTATACCCTCTCACTTCCTGCTATAGGATGTCAGTTTTTTTCTGCCTAGTCAGGAGTAAGGACCTAAGTTCCTTGCTGGGATCTCTGGTCCTGGCAAGCTTTTTTAGATCTTTTTTTTCTTGCTAGTTTTTTTCTCCAGATTGTTCCTGTGAGATCTACAAGGAATTATGCCGGATCTGGGCGACAAGCTGGATGTTGAGATCCAGTGGTCACCCCAGCCGGCCTATGAGCGCGTGCAGGCCCTAGCTCCGTGCTGGGTCGGCCGCGACATAGTCCCACTGGACGGGGACTGGCCCGCGAGTTAAACGTCTCGCCAGGTCGCATACGACCGGTCAGCGACCGAGTCGCAGCGTTCCTATTGGCCGACCTCCCCCCCCCCAATATGGCGGAGAGGGGTTTCTGTCAGGAGTTGGCGCCCGCCTGTTCCGGTATGGTGAGTAAATGTTCCCCCTTTTCCTCATGTCGGGTTCTGGGGTGGACGCGGGCCCCTCCCTGGGACGGTCGGACCCCCAATGTTCCGGGTTCCGCTGAGGGGGCGGGGGGACCCACCGGTGTGGATGGCTGTTGTGCAGGGAGGGTTCCTACCTGACTCCCCAGGGCCCATCTGCCGGTCGATCATCCGTCAGTCAGGAGGGGGTACCCGGAAGGCACTTTTTACCGCCGCGGCCGCGCGGGGCCACCATTTTCTTGTAGCCTCCATGTGCTTCACATGTCGGCGGCCATCTTGGTAAACCCAGCTCGTTTTTTCCTCAGAGCTGGGCTTCTGTGGGAGTTCCTGGAGACGTGTGAGGGAGTGGAGCCCCTCCCTAGACCTGGGCACATCACTCTACAGGCTTTCCTTTTGTGAGGACAAGCGCTGCTGAGTCATCCTGGGACTTTTGGTGCATCTTCCTGTGGGTGGTGAGCCTTTTGGGGTCTTTCTCTCCCTCTCTGCGGGGGTTTCTAGGCATGCTGCCTGGCCACTGGGGGGCGCTGTAGCGCTGGGAGACTTTTTTATATTAAAAAAAAAAAATGATCATGTTTTTCCACCTGATCCCCTCGTGGTGGCCGCAGGGCCCTCTGGTTCCCAGCTCACTATTGAATTGATGCACTTTTGGTGGTCCTGGAGTCGTTTGTGGAGGTGGTCTTTCAGGGGCGCGGTGCTAAACAACGACCTCCGCCCACCCCTGCCTCAGATTCTGAATCTGAACAGGTCGCTGCTGACGTGGGTCTCCCCTCTGGGGCTGCTGTCTTGTACCCCATCTCCTCTGATAGTGAGAATGACCTTTCTGCCTCTGCTGTTGCACAAGATGAGGCGCTGGTGGACACGCTGATTGTGTCTGTCCGGGATACCCCAAAGCTGGAGGACGCAGCTGCGGCTGCGACTGTTACGCAGGTTGCCATTGGCGCTCGCAAGCCCTCCAGTGTGACAAAGGTTTTTTCCCTTTCCCACATGCCTAACGCGGATGGCTAGGCGCTATCCATTTGAGGAGTCCCTCATTAACAGAGTGGATGGTGCCGCTTACCGTCCTTTGGGGATCTGGTTGATCGTAGGGCGTAGTCTGTATCTCGCACTATGTTCTCCCTGGCATGGTCTGCCTTCAGACCAGTATTTACCATTGCCCTAGTTTCGCAAACATTAACGGAATGGACCAGGTTCCTACGCCGCGACCTGGAGGGGAGAAACCTCCCCTCTGCCATGTCCGAGTTACTGGACCATATGGTGCAGGGGCTGCACTTTGTTTGCGACGCCAAACTGGAGACTGATCCATTGCTGGGGCGTTTGTCATTTCGGTGGTGGTCCTCCAGCGCATGCTGTGCCTGTAGTGCTGGTCGGCGGATCAGGCTTCTAAGAAAGCCTTGACTGGCCCCCCTTTTTAGGGGGATCACCTGTTTGGTGTTATCCTGGATGATAGTATCAAACCTCACTGGGGGCAAGAGCACCTTTCTCCCACAGGCTACCAAGGGTAAGGACCCTCGTCGCAGACGGGGACCCTCAATTTCAGCTCACAAGCTGTTTTTTCGTTCCTCTGGAGCGGTTGACAAGGCGAAGCCCTTCCGGGCCCCCTCGGGGGGGTTCCAAGCGACCCTGGTTTGGTAGCGGGAAATTGAGTTCCTCCAGCCCTGGGGACGAGTTCGCTTCGGCCTGAGGGTGCGCCCCCACCCATGTCAGGGGTGGGGGGGGGCGTCTTGCCGGCTCTCAGATCCGTGGCTTTCCAGGATGTAAGACTACTGGGTCACGAGGTCATGCGGTCGGGGTACAAGATCGATTTTCGATTGGTTCAACCGGTGAGGTTATTCCCTTCCATTGTGAGGCTGTCCCTGGATTGCCTACGGACTCTGTTGGGGGCTGTACAGGACTGGGTACAACTAGAGAACGTTTTTACTCACATCTGTTCACGGTGCCCAGAAATGGTGGCCTCCCTGCATCGGGGGGACTTTTTGGCCTCCGTTGACATCAAATGTGCCTACCTTCACATTCCCATTTGCACAGGACACCTACGTTTTCTGTGCCTTGCAGTGGGAGAGGACCATTATCTGTTTGTGGCGTTACCCTTTGGTCTCGCCTCTGCTCCCCGGGTCTTCTCAAAGGTTTTGGCTCCGGTTCTGGCGCTGTTGCGGCTACCTGGATGACTTCCTCCTCCGTGCGGAGTCTCCGCTGGTTCTGATGGCGAATTTGGAGATCACCATGACCTCTCTGGAAGAGTTCGGGTGGCTTGTGCGCCTGTTAACGTCGTCCCTGGTCCCCTCCAGGAGACCGGCCTATCTGGGCCTGGCTTTGGCTGCGTTCTTGGCCAAGGTGTTTCTCCCTGCGGAAAAACTCCAGAAAATCCAAACAGCGACTCGGCTGTTGCTGTCCACCAAATGATCGTCCCTTCGGACCTGCTGGAGCGTTCTGGGGCTGCTGGTGGCGTCTTTTGAAGCAGTCCCTTTTGCTCAGTTTCATGCGCGGACCCTCCAAAAGGAGATCTCACATAGAACAGGAAATCCGATTCTCTGGACAATCAGATCCAGCTGAGCGAGCAGACCAGGGGGTCCCTGCTATGGTGGCTTCGGTCTCCGTTGCTCAGTCGAGGAAAATCCTTTCTTCAGATCTATTGGACGATTGTCACCACGGATGCCAGTCTATCCGGGTGGGGAAGGGTTTTCAGCAGGTTTTCTGCTCAGGGAATCTGGTCCCTGGAAGCATCCAGGTTGCCGATAAATGTATTGGAACTCAGAGCGATCAGGCTTTGCCTGGTTCACTGGACCGAGCATCTTCGGGGCTGTCCAGTGGAGGTTCAGTTGGACAATGCCACGGCCGTTACTTATGTCACTCACCAAGGAGGCACCAAGAGTGTCCTTGCGGCCTTGGAAGTGGCCGGCATCCTCGTTGGGCGGAACGCTTGTTCCAGCTCTCTCCGCTGGTCACGTTCCAGTCTGATTTTTTTCTCAGCCGACAGACCTTCGATCAAGGGGGCTCAACAGGAGGGTGCAGAGGTTTGTAGCCTGCTCCCGACACCCTCTGGCAGACGCCACAGACGTGCTGGTGGTCCCGTGGGGGCAGTATCAGCTGCTGTATGCCTTTCCTCCTCTCAAGTTGCGGCCTGGGGCTTCTTCACAGGATAGAGGTGGAAGGGATTCAAGTCATTCTTGTGGCCCCGGACTTGCCTCGTCGCACCTGGTGTGCCCACTTGGTCAGGCTGGTCGCAGAGGCTCCTTGGAGGCTTCCTCTCAGGGATGATCTGCTGTCTTAGGGGTCGATCTTCCGTCCTGCTTTACGGTCGCTGGCTTGAAGGCTTGGCTGTTGAGAGCCAGGGGCTGAAGAACAAGGGGTTGTCTGCTTCAGTTATGCCTACTCTGCTTAAAGCGAGGAAAGCGACTTCTAGAATGATCTCTCATCGTGCATGGAAGTCTTATATTGCGTGGTGTGAGTACCTCGGGGTTCCTCCACGTTCTTACTCGGTGGCTCGGGTCTTGGCCTTCCTTCAACAGGGGGTGAGCAGAAGCTGGCTTTGAGTATTATCAAGGGTCAGGTCTTGGCCTTGGCGATTGTCTCCCAGAGGCCACTGGCCACTCATTCCCTGGTGCGAACTTTCATCCAGGGGTGCGGCACCTGGTTCCTCCGGTGCACTCTTCCTTACAGCCTTGGGACCTTAGTTTGGTGTTGTCGGTTCTCCAGAAACCTCCCTTTGAAGGTACTGGGAGATTCCCCTGCTTACCTTATCCCAGAAGGTGGCCTTTTTGGTGGCTGTTACTTCTGCACATAGGGTGTCGGAACTGGCTGCGTTGTCCTTTTGTTCCCCCTATCTGGTGGTTCATGGGGATTAAGTGGTTCTTCGTCCGGATCCGTCCTTCTTTCCAAAGGTTCTCTCCGTTTTCACTTAAATGAGGATATTGTGTTGACTTCCCTGTGTCCTCAGCCCAGCCATCCTAAGGAATTTGCACACCTTGAATGTGGTTCGGGCACTCAGGGTGTACCTGGCCACTGCTGACTCTTTTTCGTCAGTCGGATTCGCTCTTTGTGATCACGGATGGCCCTAGAAAGGGGTTGCCAGCGTCTGCTGCGACTTTCTCCAGATGGATCAGACAGACGGTGGTACAGGCTTATTCTATTAAGGGTCGGGTTCCTCCTTTCCCTGTGAAGGCGCACTCTACTCAGGCACTTAGTGCTTCCTGGGTTTTCCGCCATCAGGCGTCTGTGCTTCAGGTTTGCAAGGCGGCTGCCTGGTCGTCTGTTCATACCTTTACAATGTTTTATATGGTTGTTGGGCTGGCATCTACGGATGCCTCTTTTGGCCGCAAGGTTTTGCAGGCTGCTGTTTGAGGGGAACCTTTGGTCTACCTCAGGGGTTCTGTTTTTGGTTTTCAGGTGGGTCTCCTCTTTTTGTTCCACTGAGTCCTGTGTTTCCTGGTTGGCTGTGTTTTTTGGCCTTATGGGATGTTTTCTTCTGTTATCCCACCCCTCATTTATGGCACTGCTTTGGGACGTCTCTACGGATATCAAGATATGAGTCCTGCATCTGTCAATGAGCAACAGAGAAAACTGGATTTTTGACTTACCGTAAAATCCTTTTCTCTTAAGCTCATTGACAGACGCAGTACCCGCCCCTCTATGTTTGAGTTGGGTTTGTATGGTTTCTCTGACACTGCTTTGATACAAAACTGATATCCTATAGCAGGAAGTGAGAGGGTTACCCCCCTGGGGCTGCCCATAGGCGTAGCCAGAACTTTTTTTTTCTGCCTAGTGTCCTACTCCTGTAGGGGGCAGTATAACCCTACGGATATCAAGATCGGAGTCCTGCGTCTGTCAATGAGCTTAAGAGAAAAGGATTTTACGGTAAGTCAAAAATCCAGTTTTTCTTCTGATGACTCTTCCATGAAGACCATATTTGTACAAGTATCTCTTTATAGTGGAATAGTGTACCACAACTCCAGTGTCTGCCAGATCTTTCTGGAGGGATTGTGCAGTCAAACGTGGATTTTGAATTGTTTTTCTCACAATCCTGCGAGCTGTTCTGTCTGATATTTTTCTTGGTCTTCCAGATCTTGCTTTAACTTCCACTGTTCCTGATGACTGCCATTTCTTAATTACATTCCGAACAGAGGATAATGACATCTGAAAACGCTTTGCTATCTTCTTATAGCCTTCTCCAGCTTTGTGAGCGTCAACTATTTTCAGTTTCAGTTTTCTAGACAACTGCTTAGAAGACCCCATGGTGCTGATTGTTGGGGCAAGGTCAGATGAGTCTGGGCATTTAAAACCTTTGAGATTGACATAACCTGGTCTTCCCAGACGATGATTGAGAACAATCCATGACACTGGCAGGCCTCAGCCTTGCAAGGGGGGCAGTGCATGCTATAAATTCTGCAGGGTGCCCAAACTTTTGGTAAGAAAAATCCCCAATAAGTGTATATTAATTGGTTTGCGCAAAAGTTATCACGTCTACAAACTAGGGGAAAGATTTATGTCATTTTTATTTCTTTTTTACTAGTAATGGCAGTGATCAGCGTTTTTTAGCGGGACTGCAACATTGCGGCGGACAGATCAGACACCTAATACCCAGTCCATACCAGTATATATCCTAACACATTACCCAGTCCATACCAGTATAGATATCCAGTATGATATTTTTATCCAATTGAGATCAGAGGTGTGTGTATATGTATATATATATATATATATATATATATATATATATATATATATATATATATATATATAAAATATTTTTTTTTTAAAGAAAGTTTTCATGTATAATATATTTTTTAAAAGAAATATACTTCATAAAATATATTTCCTTTTGAATATATCTATAATAACTTTTTAATAAGTTATTTGTGGATTATAAACTGTTACGGTTCCTTTTTTATTTTTTTTTCCCACTTTTCTTGGTTTTGTAATTGTGTTAATGGAGGTCACCGCTCTAACGCTGTGGTGCTCAGTAAACGCGTTCTCGCCGTCTCACTTCCTGCATTCTTTCGTAATTTTAGCTTTCCAGGAAGCTCTGCCCCTTGCTCTGCTTAATTTGCATACCCATGATGCATTTGTGATCGCATGAATGCGTGTACACCTTTAATTTTGTCTAATGTTTTTATTGAATAGATGAATATTTCTTGCCTTTTATTGTACAGAATATATTTTCCATGTTTGAGAATCTAAAAAAGTATTGAATTAATTTGGTCTCCCTTAGATGAACAAAGTCTGTCTTTTGTTGGGGAGTTCACTACCTGCTATGTTCAGTATACTCTGGTTTCTCTTCAGATCGAATAAATCTTTCGCCTTTTACTAAAGATTTCCGTGGAGAGGAACAATTATGAGTTTCTAATAATTTTTTGATGCCTAGCTGATGCTGGGCTTGCTTGTTGGGTTAATGTCAGAATTATAATATTCCTTGAATAGAAGAAATTAACTTTATATATTTAGTAATTTGGTTTGAGTAGGTACAATGATACTGTAGGTCTGAACATTTCTTGTAATGAGCTTATCAATTTTTTTATTTGAATTACAAAGTTGCAGAGTCGTAGTGGAACGTTAAAATAAAAAAATAGACAGATTAAAATTGCAAAAATAATGTAATTTTCCAGTCTTGTTAAAACAAATTCATTATGTCTGTGTTTGAATTACAAAGTTGCACAGTGGTAGTGGAATGTTAAATTAAAAAAAAAAAAACATTCATTAAAATTGCAAAAATGAAGGCTAATTTTCCTGTTTTGTTAAAACAAATACATTATGTAGGATCAAGGGCGGAAAAGAGAGAGGAAATAATGGGTGTGAAAATCAGTAAATGGAAACAATTGATTTTGTTGACAGAATATAGTAATGGAAAGAAATGAAACTCCCAGAAAAGTAATTTTTTCAATAATTTCAAGGACTTAAGCAGAAACAAAGAGGAGAAATGGAATTACCATTGGCTTAAAAGTGCATCATTTTTATAAGCAGTTATTTCTTTTGTGTTGTGTTTCTCAATTGTTTTTTTTTTAATTTATCGTTTACAGTGTTGCTAAAAATTTAAAAGTCACATGCAGAGACCATTTTTGGATTTCACTTTCTTAAAATTTTTATTTTTTTTTTAGTTTACATTTATATTTTAACCACTTGCCAACCGCCATACGACTATTTACTGCGGCGGTCAGCCCCTCACAGGCAAAGTGACGTAGGGCTACATCGCTAGCCTGTGAGGGTCTAGGGGGCGAGCGCGCGCCGCGCGGTCACGGACTCTCCTGCGCGTGTGCTCGGCGGACCGCGCAATTGTCTGTTAAAGTCACACAGTGCCGAATCGCAAAATAGGCCCTGGTCAGGAAGGGGGTAAAATCTTCCGGGGCTTAAGTGGTTAATAATCAATGCTCATGTTTTGATTAGGAATTGCTTTCAGTTGCCCGGTTGAGTGGGTGGGGTAGTTGAGTAGTGCTGATGCTCCGCCCCCTTCTGAGTTCTCTTAAACTTTGAATAGACGCCATTGTCTGCTTAGTCACTGCTCATTTTCATACCCGGCATGCTCCGAGTCCTGATACTGTGCAGTTTATCACTTTTATTTAGTGTACATAAAAAAAATATATATAAATTTTTTTTTTTTTTTTTTTTAAGGACTGAATTTAAGAATGATAAAATTTTGGTAAATTATCTCTCACTTGGCTGAACAAGATCTGTCTGTAACTGGCAACAAACACGGTTCTTAAATATAGATATACTCTGGTTTCTCTTCAGATCGAATAAATCTTTCGCCTTTTACTAAAGATTTCCGTGGAGATTTCGCTTCTCGGCCTTTTGGCTAAGATCAAGTGTAGTATCTGTTCTTATCAGTTGGTATGGGCCTTAGCTAGTACCAGTATGACCGAAACCCGGAGCGCTCTGAGTATTGAGGTATGGGAAGTAGGTCATCTGGGAAAGCATGTGGGGCCCGCCGCCTTCTGATTCGAATGGGTTGAACTGTCCTAACCAGTTTGAAGGGAGCAGGAAAGCCGGTCTGGAGGGTGAGCCCGGTGGAACTGCTCCTGGATGTAATGGGCTAAGGAACAGGATGGCGAGGGGAGGGCTTTCTCTCCTGGGTTTTGATCTGGCTTGCTTGTGGGCCTGTCCCCAGTTGTAGGTAAGCTCTCTCTAAGCTGTCCAGGTTCTGAGGTCTGCTGGTGGGGATAGGCTACACTCGGTCTGGCCGGGGGCTGAGATTGAAAAAGCCCGTAGTGTAAGTGCCCCTGGGGTGGCAGCCCAGGGGTGCCTTAATTTCTCACCGGTGAGGGGCAGCTCGCTGTGAGTTCTTTTGGCACCTTGGTCACTGCACTATGCACACCTTTTTCACACCTGCCTCTTGGGACAGGCCTTTTGGCTTGCACCAGAGGAATTTTTTATTCCGGCTGGAAGGCCTGCCTTGGTTCCTCACATGGCACCATAGCACTTTCCCCACTTCCCCTTCCCCACTTCTATGTTTTGTTTGTCTTTTTCTTTGGAGTCCGTCACCTGCACTGTCACCTTTGTTTTCTTTATTTGCACAGACTGGAGTGTGTGGGTCCTCGGGCCCTGCCTTAAGTCTTGGGAGGGGGTGGATATGGCCTTTTGGCTTAGTTCGCCCTCTCCCATGGGGTCTCCCTTCGGGGGAGCCCTACTTAGTACTCGGTGGGGGCTGTTTCGGCAGTCCCCCTGAAGAACGGGGTCTGTCTGGTTTCGGCCAGACAGACCATGAGTACCTTATGTCCCTGTCAGGAGCCTTGCGCCCCGGGGGATTGAGGTTTTGGGTCCTACCTCTTCGGAGGGAAGACCATACGTTGTCGCACACCCTGTGCTTTTTTGTGTTACTCACTTTGTGTGTGTGCACTTTTTTATGCACCGGGTGGAGTCTTTTGAGTGTGTTGCACACGCTACGGGCTTTAAAAAAAAAAAAAAAAAAAAAAAAATAAAGATTTCCGTGGAGAGGAACAATTATGAGTTTCTAACAAATTTTTGATGCCTAGCTGATGCTGGGCTTGCTTGTTGGGTTAATGTCAGAATTAAATAGATCTTGGCTAGAAGAATTTGATTTTCAGTTTGAATAGGTACAATGATACTGTTGGTCTGAATATTTCTTGTAATGAGCTTATCAACTTTTTAATTTGAGTTGCAGAGTCATAGTGAAACGTAAAACTAAAAAAAACACAGATTAAGTAAAATTGCAAAAACAACCTAATTTTCCAGTCTTGTTAAAACAAATTCATTGTCTGTATTTGAATTGCAAAGTTGCAGAGTCGTAGTGAAACGTTACATTAAAAAAAACAAAAACATTATTTTAAAATTGCAAAAATAAAGGCTAATTTTCCTGTTCTGTTAAAACAAATACATTATGTCTGATCAAGGGAGGAAAAAGAGAGAGGAAATGTTGGGTGTGAAAATCAGTAAACAGAAACAATTGATTTTGCTGTCAGAATATCGTAATGGAAAGCAATTAAACTCCCAGGAACGTCTTATTTTTTTTTTTTTCTCTTTTCAATCATTTCAAGGACTTAAGCAGAAACAAAGTGGAGAAATGTAATTCGGTTTCCTTACCATTGGCTTAAAAATACTTCATTTTTATAAGCAGTTATTTCTTTTGCGTTGTGTTTCTCAATTTTTTTTTTTTTTTTTTTTTTACAATGTTGCTCAAAATTTGAATGTAACATGCAGAGACCATTTTTGGATTTCACTTTCTTTATATTTTTTTTTTTTAGTTTACATTTATATTTTAATAATCAATAATCAGTTATTTCTTTTGCGTTGTGTTTCTCAATTGTTTTTTTTTTTTTTATTGTTTACAGTGTTGCTCAAAATTTGAATGTAACATGCAGAGACCATTTTTGGATTTCACTTTCTTTATATTTTTTTTTTTTAGTTTACATTTATATTTTAATAATCAATAATCAGTTATTTCTTTTGCGTTGTGTTTCTCAATTGTTTTTTTTTTTTTTTTTTATTGTTTACAGTGTTGCTCAAAATTTGAGTCACATGCAGAGACCATTTTTGGATTTCACTTTCTTTACATTTTTCTAGTTTACATTTATATTTTAATGATCAATGCTCATGTGTTGATTAGGAATTGCTTTCAGTTGCCTGGTTGAGTGGGTGGGGTAGTTGAGTAGTGCTGACGCTCCACCCCCTTCTGTGTTCTCTTAGACTTTGAATAGACGCCATTGTCTGCTTAGTCACTGCTCATTTTCATACCCAGCATGCTCCTGATTCTGTGCAGTTTTTCAGTTTATTTTTTAAATGTATTTTATTTAGTACATAAAAAAAAATATATATATATATATATATATATATATATATTATTATTTTTTTTTTTTTTTTTTAAGAACTGAATTTAAGAATGATAATATTTTGGTAAATTGCCTCTCACTTGGCTGAACAAGATCTGTCTGTAACTGGCAACAAACACGGTTAATCATTTCAGTTATACTCTGGTTTCTCTTCAGATCGAATAAATCTTTCGCCTTTTACTAAAGATTTCCGTGGAGAGGAACAATTATGAGTTTCTAATAATTTTTTGATGCCTAGCTGATGCTGGGCTTGCTTGTTGGGTTAATGTCAGAATTAAATAAATCTTGAATAGAAGAATTTGACTTTCAGTTTGAATAGATACAATGATATTGTTGGTCTGAATATTTCTTGTAATGAGCTTATCAATTTTTTTATTTGAATTACAAAGTTGCAGAGTAGTCGTTAAACTAAAAAATAAAAAAATTGACCGATAACTTAAAATTGCAAAAATAACGTAATTTTCCAGTCTGTTTATTTTTTAAATGTCTTTTTATTTAGTGTACATAAAAAAATATATATATATATTTATTATTATTATTATTTTTTTTATTAAGGACTGAATTTAAGAATGATAAACTTTTGGTAAATTGCCTCTCTCTTGGCTGAACAAGATCTGTCTGTAACTGGCAACAAACACGGTTCATCAATTCCAATATACTCTGGTTTCTCTTCAGATCGAATAAATCTTTCGCCTTTTACTAAAGATTTCCGTGGAGAGGAACAGTTATGAGATTCTAATAATTTTTTGATGCCTAGCTGATGCTGGGCTTTCTTGTTGGTTCAATGTCAGAATTAAGTTAACCAGAATAGATGCATTTGACTTTATTAATGTAGTTAATCAGCTTGAATAGTTACACTGATGTTGTTGATCTTATTACTAAAAGCGGAGTTTCGGCCTGAAAAAAAAAAAAAATTTAGATAAAAATCCCCCGGGACAGTCAGGGCTAGTGCATTCCACAATGGATAGCCTCTGAACTGTCCCAGGTCGCACTTAAACCTTAGAAGAAATACTTACCTTGAAAATTTCTTGTCCAGCGCTGCCATCCCAGGTGTGGGCAGCTGAAGCCAGAGCGTCCTCTTCAGCGTCCTCTTTGGTCCCAGAATGCCCGGCCCCGGCGTGCCCAGAAGCTGTTTAGCAGGGAATGACACGCCTGTGCCAGAACTGACGAGCGGGGCCGGTGCAGGCACATTGATTCCTGGGAGCGATGACGTTCAGCTCCCAGGAATCAATGCAAGCAGGAAGTGACGGCGGGCTGTGGCCGCAGAGGGAGGAAGAGGAAGTAAGGTAAGTAGATTTTCTTTAAAAACAAGGGAAGTGAATTAAAAAAAAAAAAAATTAATTATCCAATTGTTTTACAGGTAATTTAGAGCAAGCAGTGAAAAAAAAAATTTCAGGGTGGAACTCCGCTTTAAGTTGGAAAGTCATAGTAGAAAGTTAAACTTAAAGCGGAGTTCCGGGCACAGAAGTCATTTTTTTCTTTTTTTCAGGGCTAGCACATTCCACAATGGATAGCCTCTGATCTGTCCCGGTTCGCACTTACCTTTTAGAAGAAATACTTACTTATAA